>NC_143573.1:57833125-58164062 GCF_054136105.1 Typopeltis vanoorti
CTGAAAAACATTCTGAAGGGAACACAACTTGAAGATTTCGAGAATGATACATCTAAACACAACGTTGATCTGAAAACTATTCCCAAGCAGACCACAGATGTGTTGAGCGATGAATGAATCATTATTTGGAGATCATTAAAATCTGCGATACTAATAGATGATATTTTTACAACGTCACTGAGTATGATTCACATTTAAAAAAAAAACCTTGTAGGAGTACCAACTTTTCAAACAGGACATCCCATATGACCAGGACTAAACAAATATGTTCGCCGTGGCGAATAGATTTTGACAGCTGGCGAGTAACTGCAGATCGAGCAAAATAGAATATTTTTTTATTAAATAAAAAATAACTTTTTTAATAATTTTTTTAACTTTAAAAATACAGATGCAGCTCTATTGATCAGTTTATGAAACTCTTACTGACTTATTAAGACGTATCATTAAAAATATCGGGAGTCTTTGGGCGAGTTTTTGCATAATTTATCGAGTCATCTATGCGATACATCGATCTTATATTGGTTGAATTAAGAAAATAGAATATTATCCTCAATGCCACATCTATGATGAAACAATTTTACTCATAAAAATACCCATTTTTTTTTTTTTTTTTTTTTTCTGTGGTATGAGAAGCAGTTGAAATGCGTTACTGTTAGTTTTAGGAAAGGGAGGAAAAAAGTTCATTAAGGGCTTCGTATCACGAAATATCATTCGTGATATTTAACTACGCGTTAAGAAGGGCATAATTCAGTTGGAATCAGCTCATCTTCAGCGTTCTCATTTCGGGAAAAAAATATTCCTAATAAATACCTGATTCACTTGCCCGAGAGACTGAAAGTTTGGATGTTTGGCTATCGATGTGATTATCTCAGAAATTCTTCCGGACAGTTAATTTAAACGTGTCAGTGTTTTTAAAAGAACTTGCTTACTTATTATCCTCCTTAAAAAAATAAAATGAAATAAATAAATAAATAATAGTGGGAGAAAGGGAGAGATTTAAGGAACATGAACAACATTGACATCTCATCTTATCTTCCTGTTGCTCCTTTTACCTTGTGGTGTCGAGGGTTTATTAATCATCGGACCTCAAACCGTCCACAGGATAAGGGGATTAACCCTACGCCCCGGTGTATCCAATGTCTGTAGTTCTCAAGGCCGGTGGTGTGCAGGAAAACTGGGAGAATTTTTTGGTAGACATGTAGCCATCCTTGAAATTTTAAGATGAGAGAGAGAGATTGGGTGATCATAGAGGAAATAATTAAAATCTTTGCTGACAAAGTATTAGCATACACAAGATTACAACCTAGAAAAGACATTGATTATGATCGAAGTAGTTGTATGAGGGGGGAAAATGAAGAATCGAATACTAAGGATTGAGACCCGGAAAAATTGTACAAAGGTAAATTGGATGGGTGATGTGAAAAAAGATTAGCATAAATTCTGGAAAAGACTGACGAGGCACTTCGAATAAGTGCTGCCTGTACTCGTGATCTCAAACCAAAACATAAAATAATGGACCGAATGTGTGAAATTACTGAATCCGAAGATAAAGTTAAAAAAAGAACACTTCATTGGCTAAGAATTACTGGACGAAGAAATTAAAAGTTCAGTTGATGAAATATCTAAAGGAAAGGGGTGAAATATTTTGCTTAAAAAAAAACAAAAAAAACTGGTAGATGCAACAAGGGAAGTATTGTTTAAAGTGATTAAGTCATGAATCAAGAAGAAAAGGAAGTGAATGATTTCCAGGAAATACCCAAGGAAGGAAATGCAATTCACTAAAAATGATCGAACCTTAAGCTTAATCATGCTTCAAGGATTATTTTAATGCACTGAAAGCAGTAAAACGAAGAGGGTAAATGTGAATGGGGTGCATACACGCGATACATTATAGTGATCATACGACCATATTAGCCGAGAATAAACAGAAGACACAGATAATATACAGGATGGAAGGTATTAAATTTCCCTTCAAGTAATATAAATGCAGCAGAGACCAAAGTAATGGTGATAGAATCACAGAAACAAAATATGATAGACGAAATAGATATCAGAACAAATAAAATCATTCATATGTTACAGAGGAAAAAGAAGAAATACGAAGAAATCCTGACAAAAGAAATATTAAAGAAAATTATCTAGGATGCTTCCTTAAGGTAGTTGTGAGAATTCGACTAATAACGCAGAAAAATGGAAAAAGAATTGAAATTACTGTTGAAGAATATTGAAGAAAAAAATCTAACATGAAATGAAGTCTTGCGATATATATGAAGACAAGTGGATTAAGCATATCAGACTGGAAGATAATGAAAAAAGAAAACGACAAAACCAGATATGCCTTATTTTGAGGACATATTTCGATTACGTGGAAGTTCGAAAATGAAGATAAATGAAGGCGAGACCCTTGGAAGAGAGACTTCACCTTAGTGACGTGAGCTATCTTAGGAAAATGGTAAAACTATATTTCTCCAAATAATAAACATGAAATTTGGTAATAATGCCTTGCGAGGGATGATGGGCATATTGGAAAATCTACATATGCGATACTGAGACATAATTCAATTAGCTCTGCTCAAAAATAAACCCTGGATATGTCATTAAAAATCAACTCGGACAACCGACATTCCAATAAGCTGATTCCCAATGATTTTTAAGCATCCACATACTGTATTTGAATAAACTTGCTCACTGAAATCTAATTTAATTATCCTCTTCCGGTTTTTTTTTAAGAATATCACAGTTTTCATTTCATTTTAACTTTCAGTAGTTGTAGGAGTGCACGTTGTTATAATAAATTAACTAGTAATCCCAGTTAACTTGAATTAGTGAAGACAAAATTAAATTATATTTTATATGCTTGATGTCCAGTGCTCCACAATTTATCGGATGTCTCGTTATAGTTTAAATTTAATCGTTTTCTGTATTGATATTTGTTCTCTTAAGTCTCTATAATCTGAAAATATTGATGAGTCACCAATAGGAAAATATATGCCCGCTATTTAGTATAGATCCATTGTGCTTACACCATTTCTTTGTGAATTAATGGAAAAACCCATCAGTGGTTAATACGTTAAAAAACTAGTTTTGGTTTTAACAAGTATTCGAACCAACCTAGCAAACAGAGTTCTCGAATAGACTTCTACTCAAATTATAAATTACGATTTTTGCATTTGTATAATACTGTTTCTTGTCGTTTTTTTTTTTATTTTGAATTTTTTCGGTTTATAATTTATTTCTAAAAATATATAATATGCCTTAATAGTTGTTAAAATTGTATTCGTAATTTTCCTCCCCAGTTTCAAGCAACACATTGTTTTTTTTGCCTAAATTCCAGACCTGAAATACTCGAAAATGTATCAAACTATATAAATGTTGAGATAAGTATTGGGACAGCAAGTGTATGCGATCCTTCCAGGCGCTACGATTAAAATCCACTGTTACTATCAAGAGAAACAGCTCCAAATCATCATAACTATGAAACCAAACTTTATCGAAAGAGAGTGTAGCAGGATTGGTGGTCCCACACCACCAGTGTTACAAACAGAATGCCACACCAGTCTTCTACCAGTGTTACAAACTGATAGACTACTGGTGTGGCATTCTATGTCTTTCGAAGTTCTTAGGTTCTTCTCTACTTACCACAGATGTACATTCGATTAAGGATATGTTATTAGTCTTATGTAGCAGTATAGGCTAGTGGGACGATAGCAGTATACAACATCTGTTCGTATGTTTGCTGGCCTGGTTGGTTAAGTGGTTGGTTAACGTATCCAGTCTCCAATTAACGAGTTGTTGATTCGAATCCCGCTGTGGGCATTCATCATCCGGTGTAAGAGCAGCACCTTTGCTTATTGGAGACCTGAAGTGGTTTGAAAATGTTCTTTGTTTGGTTCAAATGCACATCTGGTCAGAGGGGAGGGATTTAATTTCGAATCTTTTTCATCAGCAGAAAATTCTCCAGAGTGATCGAACTGAACCCCGAATGAAACACGACAAAAAAAAACTCACGAAAATGTCACATGCCTAAACTTTGATCTTTTAATCAAAATGATTGAGTTTAGAATTCGTAATATTCTAGACATCAAGAGACATACGTAGACTGTAAGCAATGGAAATAAAAGTTAGGACAATATTGGCAAAAAAAAAAAAAAAGGAAAGATAGAATAAGAAATGTGGACAATATTTTGAGACTAGTGCTGAAGAAATTCTTGTAAACACAAGCTTGAAATGATTTGGACATCTAATGAAAATGAATTAGAAAGAATATGAAGAAGCGTGTATGAAATGAAAATTGAGGGAGACTAGATAAAACGTTTAAAAAAAAGAAACTCTAGAACAGTTCATTCACAAAGAATACGGAGAACAGAATGACCTGATAGTTTTTTGTTGGAGCAGTTGTTGATAAAGGGGAAGTCTTAGATGTCACACTAATAAGGAGTTGAACTGAAACGTCCTAATATCCTAGATGTAAATGCAATGCTAACGTTGAAATATTGTTTTATTTTTCCTTTATTAAAAAATCTATGTGGACAGGAATGTTAAAAGCTTCATAGATCTATCATGTGTTCTTACTGAGAAAGAGTCGGAACGGATGGAAATCCGATGGGTACATTTCTCCATTAAGAATTATATTAAACAAGTTAGGAAATATGTACGTAACGTAATATTGCTGGCGATATTTAAGAAGTTAGGATTGCTAATAAGCAGAAGCCAGGAAGATTAATGTGAGATTATGTTCAGAAGGGGTAATTTATATTTCTAGCGACAGATTGAAATCACCAGCTCCCATGGGTATCTCTACCGCATGCGTTTTCTCAATATTCATAAAAAAAAAAGTTATTATTGATCGAGTTTGACAAAATTAAAAATCTTTCAACAATTTGTCCTCAAAGTCTTAAATATTGGGTTTCGCTAAAGTCAGCTCACGCTGACAAATGGCCTGACCAGATGAAGCTAACAGGTGCTGTTTACTTGCAAACACACCTAAAGATTATCATTAATCTATGGAGAGATGAGAAAAAAAAAAATCCTACCAAAGCATTGAAGTTTGTTTTTCATATCACTTGCGTACCTGTTAAAGCCTCAGTTTCCACCTACAGACTTACAGCTGTAGCATACACAATGTGGCTTCGAATTATATTAACATATTTTTAATTCGAAGATAAAATGTAGTTGGGAAACACCTAAATCAGCAAGCATACACACGACGATACTACCGCTAAATTAAAGACATAATCATGTATTGTCATCTACAGAAATAGGATTACAATACGCCATCGATTAACAGAGCACAAGAAACAAGCGATTAAGTTGTCCCCTCGTCTAGTTATATCCCTGCAATACTTTACGCTTACATGAACTAATAGCAAGTGATTTCTCTCGGTTTGTGCAATCGGGAAAGTCTGCAGCTTGCCATGTTCGATTAACTGCATAAATACATAAAGTACTAGAAAACGGAACAGTTTGGGGTTGAAAAGCATATAAGATTCGCTTTAAAAAGAGTAAATCAACACTCCTCAATGTTAATATTTGTTCTTGTATATCGTTCGATAAATTTTACTAAGACTTCGGTTATAAATCAGATGGTGGCTGCTTTACTACATCTTGCGATTTACTATCTGCATTACAACGCCTATCACTTATGCCTTGTGCTTTTCTTTTACTCACTCGTATCAATCATGTCAGTAATGCTCAATACATACTGAGTGAAAATTCTGTTAATAAAGATGTAATAGATACCGTTGTTCTAAACCTCACTTAAAAATCTAACGTATTAAGTAAAAAACACACTCTGAAATAAAACTGATCATCAGATATTTGTAGAACTAGTTAAAAAAACTGCTGGCATGGTTTTTTCCTGCAGTTGGGCAGAAAACTTAACGGATATAGAATGTGAGTTTTGAGTTATTAACTTGAAATTTAATGAAAGCTGCCGAAACATAGTGACCTTCATGTAGATGCGCTTACTGGTAATTCTGCCTAAGTTAAATCGAGGATGGACGACTTATTCCAATTTTGCTTCCACATTGAGATAAGCAGTCTCTCGTCGATTACTGTGTGGAAGCAAAACACGTACCCAACCAATTAAAAAAAAAAAGAAGACTTCGGCCATCGCTTCACTCCTCTCCAAAATAATAAAGTCATCAGTCATCTTCTCCCTACCTAGAAACCTACCAATTAAGCAACAACCACTAATATGGATCTCGCCAATCTAGATCCATGGTTGACCTAAGACCTACATCAGCTACCATTAGGACACGTAATTGGAAAGGTTAGGAGAAACATGTTGTCGCTCATGACATTTCCGGGACTGATTGTCTTTAACACTGTGTCTTCTCGGTAAATTGCCATCCTTCAATTAAACCTCTGCAATTGGGTAGAAAGCTTTCTCTCTGGTTGTCCACTTCGTGTCATGGTGGATGGTTTCCTCTCTTCGAGCTACGCCACCGATGCCGTGATGCCTTTTGGCTCTGTAATATCGATGACCTTTGTTCTATACATAAACGACTTGCTCTTAATCATCACTAACCCTATCCGCAGCTCTGGTGACGATAGTACATTGTATTCGTTATATTCATTTGACAAACAGTGCTCAGGCATCCTCAAGCTTCAAGATCATCTGCAACGAATGTCTTAAACATCCATCTCCATACCATCCTTCAATGGGACGTGGTCACCTAATTCCACTAAAACGCAGAGTTGCCTTCTTTCGTAAATCAAATTCGCACATCCCTAAGAATGGTGCGTCTTGGGAAAGAGCATTTCAACTCACAGATAACCCTCTCTTACAGACTCACTTTAACCGTCTATCTCACGAACTGTTTCAGTAGGCTCTCCTCGATGGTCATTGCTCCACTGAACTAGCAACCGTCATTCCTCTATCCTCTGTTGGGGCTGCGAAAACAAGAACTGCAGCTGCTCAATATTCTTTTTCACTAGAATTGAAAATGAATGTTTAGAAGCTGATGGACAAATCTGCTTATTTATGTATGAAGTAAGAAAGAAAAGGTCGTTACGGGATTTATTTGGAGGCATTCCAAGTATGAAATTTAAAACGATCCTCCCCCCCTCCCCCACACGACAATGATGTGCTATACATGATTTTTCCACCTCTCGTGTGAGGGATCGATATAAAAATACGCCCACGCACTTGGGGACTATTTAAGAACTTAGATGACCATTTCATCGCATAAGACTTCAAAATAGATTTAGAAGGTGAGATAAAAGTTTTAAAGTGTTAAGTACAATGTACTTTTCTCTATAAGAAAAACTTTTTTCTTCCTGTAACATATTTAAATCACTTATTAACAAGGATATGCATTTTTGAAAGAAATCCTAGAAAACATTCAAAAGTTTGTTGATTGTTCTTCGGACGAAGTACTGCCATAGTTCGTTAGAAGACCATCATCGGGCTAAACGCTAACAGGTTTTGTAACTTGAACACCAAAATGAATGTTTTCATTAGTTGAAACATTTGTATTCCATTGATTTCACGAAGTATGTTTGGTAGGAAAATTTCTTTCGTTAAATTAAAGTAGTAAAATGGCAGAATCAGCTATCATAAGATTGCTAATCATTTTTTACGATAATATGAGAATGCGGTAGTCTTTTGTATTCAATTCAGCTGTAATCAAGTTCACAAAGAAATTCTTCAAAAGATCTGAATGGGGTGTCTATTTCCCCAGTTGCAAGATTTTTTTAACACCAAATTCCGCGTCTGACAATCATAGTGGTTTTTCTTAATAGCAGATTAAAAGGAAAATTATACGTTTTTTTAGTCGAATAAGAATATTTCCTTCTGAGCTGTGTTCCGCAAGTGCAAAATCTGACAGCATTGAAACAACATTAATTAATTACGTGATATAATTAAGGACATATGAGGGAAGAGAGCTCTAAGGATCTGGCTGATTTCCGGTCTCACTTTTTCAATTGTTATTAAACATACTCAAGTATGATCATCTCTATGATGAACAAAACCAAACGACCACGTATTTTGAAGAAGGACTAGCCCACAGGTTCCAACAACCTGCGAGACAAAAACGCTTGAATACGTATCAGATTGAAGATCTTGGATCAACGAACTCATTGATCACAAACGCTAATATTGAACCACAAAAGCTACCTTCCGCAACCTTAGAAGACGGAGATGTTTTTTATAGTTTGGAGAATTGTCATTTTTCGATAAATGGTATAATGAACAGAATACCATACTGATATACACATACAGATAATACAGTACTATCCGATAACTCAATAAGATAGTGGAGTTCCTTCTACCTTTCAACTCAATAGTCTCCTGTCCCTAACTTACTCTGACAACTTGGTGCCGATGAATGAAGTGGATAGGACTACGAGTAATCTAGTTCATGAAAATTGTTGTCATCAATACGAAACAGCGGCCTATTATCTGACATTTCTTCAGCAATTATTTTAAGCTGAACCTCCATTGCTCAGCTAGTTTAGACGAGCCATTTGGTTGGAAAGACCCGAGTTCGAATCCCGTCTATGATGTGAGGAGCAAATGGTAAGTTAGCAGTCTCATACGGAGGTAAGGGTTTTTCGTCCCTCAAAACAGACAAACCGACCGGAAGAACACGCATTATATAGACATAGGATATTTTGGAGGATAAGGATTAAACAAACCTATTCTGTCAAATATGGTTTCGAACATCTGCGCGGTAAAGTGTGGATGTATGAGTAAGATTATTCAAGAAGGAAGGATCTTAAACTATTCGTCATCCAGATGAACATGGACGTATTTTGCTTTATATCTAATATGTGCAAAATTTTGTGGCTTTAAATGCCGTATCAGCAAGTAAATTTTACGAAGTTTCCGTTTTTTTTCGAAATACTTTATTTGTTTACACAAACGAAAAGAAATAAATAGAATAAAATGTTACTCAACTTGCGAAACCTGTCTCTATAATGTACAAGCAAGATTGACAGATTGCCTTTTTTAAGAATCGATATTTGAAATCATTGAGGAAAGAACGTTGAAGCAATTTTTTTTAAAGATATATTGTAAAAAATAACCAGATTCATGTGCAGCTTTTTACCAATGTCGAGAAAATTACTGAAGACATTGAAGAAATGGACAGTTTTTTTTTTATTAATATTACTGAAACTTACGAAGCATTACAGAGTTTAGAGCGAAAACTGGGAAAGACTCAAGGTTCTTTTAATATGTCAAGACTTAAGTAGGAAAAATGATTGATTTTTCACAGAAGCAAATACGAAAGTTCTCCAGATTTAATGAGAAAAATTGTGAAATATCAAAAATTATATAATTTAGTAGGGAGTAATATACAGTGACTCTATAACTATCCTTTATTTTTTAATGACATGAATGTGATATTCTAGTTATAGCTTTGTGAAAAAACTGAGGGAAAGAGATCCATTTTCCTACAATCTTTGCCGGTAATGTTCCATAAATATCGCTCTATTTCAACTTGTCTTATTAATTATTTCCTTGGCGAGTTCTGCACACATTATATGGCTAAGGGAAGATATATCTGTATTCAAATATATCAGTGTTTATTCCCCTCTCTTATAAACAAGAAGGGCTACGATGCATGATCTTAAGAAGTGATTAATGATGGTTTTTCCCAAACAAAGCAAAAAAAATCACAGATATACACAACACATTGCTGGAGTTCCACATTGTAGTCTCTCCTATCCACACAACCTACCATACCTCTTCTTGAGTCCGTTAACAGACAAAGCACTCACAATTGACTTTGACAACCCATTCCACTCATTCACCACTCTCCAAGCGAAAAATCTAGTCTTCACACCCCTAATGACCACACCTTTATTCAACTTCCAAGGATTACCTCCTTGTTCTGGTTCCTCTAGCCAAGTGCTGAAACATTTCCCCTGCATCTATCCTATAAAACCCTTTAAACAACTTAAATCCTTCGCTCACATCCTCTCTTTTTCTCCTATCAACTAACTTCTTCAATCCACACACCTTCAATCTATCCTCATAGGGAATATTCCACAGGCCACTCACCAACACACTGGGAGGGGACAGCAGTGCTCAAAAGGATTGGAAAGAACTGGACACAGATGAAGAAAGAAGCACAAAACAGAGTCAGATGGTGCTCCATGGTTGAAACCCTATGCTTCCAATGGAGTAAAGAAGAATAAGTAAGAAGTGAAATATATGAAGCAGTTTGTTTGGGGGAAAAAATTATTTGCAGCAGGACAAGTGGACTTCTTTAGCTTTTTTTTATTTAGGCACGGAGATGGTACATTGTACTGAAATATGAATATGAGAAGGAAGGATTTGAAATGGTTGCGAGGTTCCGAAAAAGTAAAATGCTATTTTTAAAAAACACAAGAGTAGACAACTTTTTTTTTTTTAAACACAAAACTTAATAGGTAAGAGTATTGCATTCTATTCTGAATGAGTAATCGACACCAGTTTAGTACCATCCAAATTTTGTTCAGCACGTGGTTTCTGACCTTACTGCATCATGTTTGCATCTACCTACTTTGAGAACAATGCAAGAAAATTCCAAGATGGTCGCAGCACAACTACTAATTGCATGTTTTCTTTTGTGGTTTTTGAAGAATTAAAAATCGGCTCCAATTGGATTAAGAATTATACACATCTTCCTTTCATTGCTGCAGATTTTATTTGCTTTTCGAAAAAAACAGCATTAATATAATAAAATATTTAAATTTAAGTTGCATAAATTAAAAAACAGCGATATATTGGATGGATGGGTAGTAGCGAGTAATGTAGAAGGGAGGAATATTCCAAGTAATAATAGGAAGAGCATTTTCAGAAAGGAGAAAGGAAAAATGAGACAAAATGTACTTCGAATGGCATTGTGTTCTTAGTTTATAAAATGGACATATCAAACTACACACTGTGGATAGTAAGTCTTGACGATGGCATTTATGACATTAAAGTGCATAATGGTAATTATAATGCTGTCAGAAGAAGGAAAGAGGAAGGGTGTTATTATTTATCAGGGAAACTTTAGACTATGAGATCGATGACACATTGCATTCTTGTTCGAAACAGTGCAGTATACATTAGCAAACAGTCTATGAGTTTACTTAGATAACGAAAGCATTGTTAATGGAAGATTTTATAATTTTGAATTAATGAAAGAGTTGATAATAGAACTATTTCATTAATAATAATAGAACCTGATAATAGCAAAAGCTGATAATAGAATTCAGAGACACACCAGTCTTAAACTGAATCTAGGACCTTGAATTTTAAGACTGGGAAAACGTCTGGAATTTGTATTTAAGGGCCGTAAAACATCAGAATCTTCAATAGGAAGGAGTACTAGCGTAATGCCTGCGCATTACACTAGTACTCCCCCTCTTCCCCATACAACAAACACCATATCTGTAATAAATTTGATATCGATGAAGAAGAATATCCCTATGGTTTGTTAGGTCCCCTTATTGTTTAATATATTCATAAGTAATTTAGGTTCAAGCATTAAGAGTAACATTTCTCTCTGCTCATGATGTCAAGCAGGGAGGAGTAGTCAACTGTTCGGATGGATTAGTGGCTTTGCGCTTCGCAACCGTATGCGTGGGGAAGGAGTGTCTCAGGTCCGATTCCCATCGAAGACGTGAGGAACTGGAGGATCTTCCTCAGGCATGGCCAAGTTAGCCGGTCTTGCGGCGCGGGTAGTAGGGTTTTTTCCGCCAGTTTATCTGGCGTTTTCCATCCCGCAAGCAGGCAAACCGGCCCCGTGAACATACGCCTCTACAGTCAAAAATATATCCCCCCCCCCAGCGGCAGGCTAGGCGACAGGTCGGTTGGGAGGGGTACTAACAAGTAGTCGCATCTAAGTAACACGCGGACTCTGCGGAAATAAGCGTAGTGTGAAAGAAGAAGAATCATATTGATGAGAAACCTAGTAAAGCTCAAAAGATAATAGGCTTAATTAATAGAAACCTCACCTGTAGGAGAGATAGAAGGAAGTAATGATGTTATATGTCAATATTGAACAATTTACTAACCAAGGAGAATTAGGATAGGAGAATCGTTTGGTTAGTTGGTGAATTTAGCTGAGTGATAAAGATTTAAATGAAATTGATTAGTTCAGAACATATAAAAAGGTATGAATCAAGAGTTTGTTGTACTTGGTTGAAGTTACAGGACATAAAGAGTGTGAGGAAGAAAGAACAGAAGTGTATATTCTTCATGGTTAGAACAGAAAATATGCGAAATGCTTCGGTAACAAGTTATTGAATGGTGAAGTTATGTCATTTTAACGAAGAATTAGTTATGACTAGATGACAGGGTAATTAAAAAAAGCAATTAAGGCTATTTGAGAATGATGGGGGAAAAAAGAGAACATAAGATACATAATTTTTTTTTTCTGATCATTCTACTTATATGTCTTTTAAGGACAGGATAAAAAAATGTGATAATTAATTAAGGATGCACATGAACTTTGATTAATGTGATCAAAGGATCACATTGACAAAGCATTTAATAATGTGGAACGTAAAAAATTAGACATATACATGACATACGAAGTCATAACATGCAAGGATAACATTAACAGAACGGCCGATTTCTTTCTTCTCTGTTCTCCATTTCTCTAGTAATCAAAAGACTGAAAAGAATAATAATAATTATTATTATTAAGAGAGACCACTAGAGAGTCCGAGACTCATCGAGGGAGGTCACATACTACACACCCACACACACACACACATCGTACTCATTCTTGAATTCATTCAATATTGCTTGCACTCACAACATCCAATGGCAATCGATTCCAATCACGCACCACCCTCTGAGAGAAAAATCTAGCCCTCACCCCTTTCTTAGCAGCATTCATTCTCAGCTTCCAAGGATGTCTTCTTGTCCTTTCCCCATCCTCCGTAAAATGAAAAATTCCATCAACTGAAATCCTGTATGGCCCTTTCAGAAGTATGAAGTCATATCACCCTTCTTTATCCTGTTTGCTAGTGTCTGCAAATTCTCAATCTGTCTTCATAATCAGTATTCCACAATCCTAATGTCATTTTTGACACTCTCCTTTGCCTTCTCTCCACTATCAGAATCACAATGGAAACCAGACCTGCTCGCAATAGTCCAATTGAGGTCTTGTTAAGGCCTTCTAAAGAGGCAAAATGGTACTTCCTTATCTTTACATGTCATGGTTCATTTCAGCATTGCCATTATTCTCTGGGTTGTATTTACAGTTTTTGCTATATGACCCTTGAACTTCAAGTTCCTGTTTATTAAAACTCCAAGATCCCTAGCCTCATCAGTTTCTTCAACCATAATCCCACCAATATAGTCCGACAATGGATATCTACGAGTAATCACAACAAAGTGCATTACCTTACACTTACTGACATTGAACTAACACCCACATTCCCGTGCCCACAATTCCAGCCTATTCAAATCATTCTGCAAATACCGCACACCAGCAGCAATCCTGATTACCCTACCTATCTGTGCATCATCATAAGCAAATAGCTGTATGTCGCTTGTCAAATTCTTCCCAATTTCATTAATGTAAAGATTGAATAATAGTGGGCCAACCACTGATCCTTTTGGTACACCATTTGTTACCTTAAACCTTGCGGACTCATACACTCTCACGTATTGGATTTTTTGATATCTCTCGGTCAGCCATCCTCTGATCCATGCCAATAGTTTATAATCCAAACTCATATTCTCCAATTTAAGCAATCAACTATGCTGTATTCTGCCAAAAAACCTTAGCAAAATCCAAAAATGTCATGGGATATCCATTCTCCCTTGTCTTACTCAATGTTAACATTGTTATAGAATGTGAGCAAGTTGCTAAAACATGACCATAATAAACCCATGGTGATCATTGCAAAGTAGACATTCTCTGTCAACCCATTTCTGAATGCGAAACCTAACCAACTTCTGATTGGTCAATAGTTTGACACGTCGGACTTTGCACCACCCTAGTGTAATGGGATTACCATACTTTCTATCCACTCCTGTGGAATCTTCCCTGTCCTGAGACTCAAATTATATAGCCTGGACAAGGGAATTGCCAGTTCAGCTGAACACTCATTTAGCATCCGTGCTGATATCCCATCAGTCCCTAATGCAGAATTCTTATTCAGTTTGTGCAACAGCTCTAGTACTTCCTCTTCATCCACATGAGTTTCCTCATATGGTGAAGAGGTAGCCATAAGTTCAATGTTGCATATACCAGGTTGATAGCTTTTAGCAAAATGGATACTCGTTAGTTGAACAATCACTTCTGCATTCAGTATTCTTTCATATTCATTCTTTCTTTTACTTGCAGAATAACAATATAATTCTTTTGGGTTGTCTTTAACTTGCAGCACCAGTTTCTTTTCATACTCGGCCATAGCTTTCCGTACAACGCTTGTGATTTCTCGGGCCTTCTGCTTATAATTATCATAATTGACATCATCCTTATGCACATGATATTCCTTCCACATCATCTTTTTCTTATGAATCTCTTGCTTAATTAGATTACACATCCATTTCACTTATACTCTATTTATTCTTCAAACTCTAGCGACACATTCTGATATTGCATCATTGAAGTATTTTTTAAACACTCCCCATGTACTATCGATATCCTCTTCCAACAACTGATACCATGGCACAGAACCCAGCATATCCTTCAGGTGGACATAAATTCCTGCTCTGTAGTTTAGCATGTAACCTTTTCTGAATGGAACATTCATAAACTTAGTCACTTCCCAAGTGAGTACCGCATGATCACTGTCACCAAAAGAAGGCAGAATAGTTACGTCTTTAACTGAAACGCCCTCTTACACTATAATCAGATCTAACACTTTTTGACCTCGAGTTCCTTCTGTCACATGCTGCTTGAGGAAGTTGTCTTGCAACAGCTAAAAAAATTCATTTTCCTCATGTGATTCCATAGCTATCCAATAAATGGTTGGATAATTTAAATCCTCCATTACGATTACTCTTTTCACTCCCATCGTATTTATTTGGTGATGAATTTCTTCTTCACTAGCAACCGATCCACCAGGTCTGTAACAACACCCCACTATGCATTTAATCTTGTTAGACTCCACCTCGCACCAGATGGCTTCAAACTCACTACCACATGAAAACTATTACTAATTCATGCCTAGTTTAAATGAGGCACGTGCTGAGCATTACTGTCCAACATCTCAGTATGTTCGACCCATTGACCTTGATGACAGCAAGATGTGCATTTTTTCCTTTTGATTTACATCCCTATTCACTATAGGTGTGCTAGTTTGGTTATCTATGACTTGTGGAGACACTTAGATTAAGATTCCTAACCCTAAATTGTACTTTGTGCAAGTTCCTCTCCGCCCGCGGGCATTCTCAGAGTTCTGACCTTTCTAAGAATTGGATGACTCAATAAATTCAGGGAGATTGCTAATTCACAGAAATACACCTAGACAATATTACCGAGTATGATCGTTAAGTGGAGCGGGAATGGTCTTAGCTTTGATATGTGGAACATTTATGGTATGCACATTCGTTTAGCTGTATGCTCCAGCAACATTAAAATTAAATTGTCCGAGTTGGAAGAGAAGAATACAATAAATTATAACAGTTACATAATCAATGAAGCTCACGTAAAACAATACTTTTGTTCTGAGTAAAATTCTTGCCAACAACAATGGTGTAAAACAATAACATAGAAACTGTTAAGAAATATAATACTTTATTTTGTTTTAATCATAAAGGAAAGTATGTTCCAGATAATCTCTGTTAACTGTTAACATTTCAAAATTCCACCATGACTACTTGAGGAGTAAAAAAAAAAAAAAATCGGAAAAGTCATCATATTATCCACCTCTTTGACAGAACTATTTTCATGAAAAATTTACTATCTAGCAATAATTCGACTTCATTGACCCTTACGTCCGTAAGGCTTTAGCGAATAAGAGAAACAAAAAGGTAGGAAGGATTCTAATCTACAAAAAAAAAAAAAAGTGGAAAATTGGATACAGTCGTGTATATCCAAAACATGACTAGCAAAAGGCGACTCATTTTTGGCAGCACTATAACAAATGATGGAACTCGGTATTGTAGACATAAGTCACGTTCCCAGATTGATATTGCAACGATAATTCATGAAGAGATCTCTCGAATAAGCTCGGAGATATCAATTCCAGTTGAACCAAAGAAATTTGTGTCGGCAGAGTTCGACAGTCGAGGATCAGAACAAATGACTCAAAATAAGATGGCAATGCAGAATACGACAGACACTATGGATATCCAGTCATACCATCAGAATTCCAATGATAGGCAGATGATTAACTTACAGCAGCCAAATACGCTACATTTTATCCTAAGTATACAAAATGTTAACCCTAAAATATTGCGTTTTAACTCGGAAAGACAGAATTTCAATATTTATATGCAAAATTTTAATACAGACTGGAAATATTTTAATCGATACATGCGATATATCTATCCAAATGTGCAAAATATAATTTCAAAAAAGCAGTTGAATTATTTCAACTCGGATGAACAAAATATGAGTTCAAGAAGGCGAAAGAACAAGCTGAAAAATCCCAGACTTCAAACATGTTCTCCTGACCGAATTAGAAAGAAAGTTAGAATAAATGAGTACGAAAATCGTGGGTCTCTAACCAGGTCATCAAAAATAACAAATGTGTATTCTGTATCAACTTGTCGTCCTGCATCACAAGGGCCACGTGGTAGAGTTCCTTCAGAAATGATGTCTGGATAGATTAACGACTATCGTTTCTATTAACAAGAGGCCGCCATTTTAGAACATGGAAAGAAAGCGATACAAACTATGCATCGATAATAATTATTTTCTGTAAAGTATGATTATAAATAGATATCTACAATTTAAATTATCAAGTATTTCAAAATCTATTCGAAAAAGATTTATTGCTAAACTAACTTTAATTAGCATCGAGGAATGCTGAAATATCTACACGTTGTATTGAAATTAGTAAAGTGGTTTGTGGAATTTTCCTAAGAAGAAAAATAAAATTTGTGTTTTAGACGTTGAGTCTTGTACATTAGTGATATTTTTATGATAATGCACGCATTCTCGACATTATACTTTTCAATAAAGCAGTGATATCACGAAAATTTAATTTTGTTTAAGTAAGTTTAATCCAAAAACGAATATGCTAAAAAAGGCGTTATCGTGAGCATGAAAACAAAGGAGTAAAAAGTGATTTTCGTGTAATCTAAGTTGATGATAAACGAGTTCTAATCCAAGGATTGCAACAGGCAATCCACCATATTCTGTTACAGCCTGCCGCGGAATTTTTTACTGATAACGTCTTGCGAGGTATTATTACTGTAAAGGCACCTCCAGTGTATGTTCAATGGTTTTATACCAAACGGCAATAATTTTTTTCTTCTTCAGAGGAATTAACGCATGGTTTTTTGCTGCTGCTGAAAGAACTGAATAAAAACCTGTTACACATTCGTTCTTCACATGCCTCTGAAAGCAGAATATGAAGGACTAAGAAGATGCGATATTCTAATCATCTGGTAAACGAGGAAATGGGTCACTAGATGATTTAGGGGGATTTGAAGATACTCCAAGCATTTTAATCCTTCCTAATCCGTGTGCGATAAAAGCATGCCACTTAGAATAAATTCATGAATGAAAAATAATCAGTAAAACTGGCAGATAAGGACGGGAACGGTGGAATATCGGTGACAGCTCGTCAAAGGACATTTAGAAGCCGCCCCAAAACACCGTATTTCACTTACGTCAATTTCTTTTTTTTTTTTTTTTTTTTGTTATTCACAGTCAAGTTTCAGGATCATCCGTATTGGAGTGTTCAAAGCCGGAAGCTAATTTTAACTGTAATAATATAAAGATTATCATTAAACTAATACACATTTTCTAGTTGATAACTTTAAAAATAAAATAAACGATTATGTAAACCTCTTTATTTCCACTTTCCTTCATTTTTTTTATTTCTTTGAATTACATAAACTTATTTAATAGGCAGTGATGAGGGAATGAATATCTACTACCAAAGCATCGAACCGTCATTATAGAAACGGAAGTTATTTCGGGCAAAAATGATACATTTCAGCAAATTGTACTATGTGAATTTTATAACATCTATTGTGTTAAAGGCAGGGGAAATACACCCTTCTGATAGTGGATCCCTCCATCGGGTTCATTAACTTCAAGTTAACTGTTAAATTCATAAGTATACAGTAGCATTTCCCAATCTTCAGCAACCCATAGTGTTCATTCTGTACTTAAAACCGAATACAATTTTTATTTGCAATTAATTCATTTAAATCCAAATATAAAAACTGAATTAACAAGAACCACGTAGGCATCATTAATCTTTCCACAGGATTGGAATGCATGATCATCTCATTGCACAAGGAAGGTGAAAAAACTCGTGTGTCAAGTGTCTATACTTCGCAATGAACAACATGGGTTTACTAAAGAAAGGTCATGTTTGAAGAACGTGCTCACATTTTATAATAATGTTACTGTTAAGTTAGAGGAATGAATACGACCACGCTAAGGATTTTGATAGGAGGGCTCTTACATTAGTTGGAGGATACGGGATTCGATTATAAACTATTAGCTTGGATAAGGCGATGGCTGCCTGACATATCAAAGAACTGATGTGGGGGGTTAAGGTGACCAGTGATGTATACAAGGAATCAATCCTTGGCCCATTGATGTTCACGTTAATGATACTGGGAAGGATTTGGCAGGCGACATACAGCTATTTGCTAATAATGCAAAGATGGGCAAGGTAATGAGGATTGCGACTGGCATGCGGCACTTACTGAATGATTTGAATAGGCTGGAATTGTGAATGTGGCTATCAGTTCAATGATAAGAAATGAAAAGTTATAAACTTTGGTGTGAGATATCCAATGAAATATATCTGTGGGGTTATGCCAGAAGAAACACTTGAAATTTTAGTAGCTAGGAAATTGAAGTTCAGGATCCATGTATCAAATATTGCGAATATGGCTCAGGATAATGATAATGCTGAAAGGAATATTGCTGTGTAAGGATAAGGAAGTCATTTTGCCTCTTTAAAAGTTGTTGACGATGGCTGATGGCAGATGTCGGGATTGTGGATGATAGATTATGAGGTCAGATTGAGGATGTGTGGACTGCAGACCACTGGCGCACCCAGGGAGGGGGAAAGGGACCCTCCCCCAAAAAAAAGAAAAAGTTAAAAAACACTAGAAAATTTTCCAAAATACTTTTCCTAATTAAAATTCATTTTTTATTTATGTTGTGTCATGTCTTCAATTTCTATACTACTTATGAATTAGGGGTCACAATAAGGTGAGAAAACCCTATAGCAGTGTTTCTCAACCTATGGTCCGCGGACCACAGGTGGTCCGCGACGATGGGACAGGTAATCCACAGGCTTAAATTAACCAAATAAATCTATATATTTTAATTATCCAAACAAAACAAATAAAAATTGAATAAGTAAGTAAAAATTATTAAAATAAAATGAATACTTAAAAAAAAAAATAGCGGCAGAATGTTCATTCCATGAACATTCTGCCACTATTTTAATTTATAGCGGCAGAATGACGAGTAATTAAAGCGGGGTGAAGTGAAAAACAATATGGTTTTATTGCTTCCACCTTCCCTTGCTGTTTTGCCAGATTTAAAGTGAACATGTGTTGTCCACATGATCTGATTTCAACCAATTGCTTGTTATTTATTGATTTTTATTGTTTAAGATTTTCTTCCTTCAACCAAGGCTCAATATATATATATATCATCATCATCATCATCATCAAATTCCTGCCATGTACCCTCAAGGGGTGTACAGGATATGATAGTACTACATGAAAAAATTACATCATTATTAATTTCCTATCTATAATTTTCCTCCAAATCAGTCTGTTACTTGTCAACACTCCAACATTATCAGATCTTATATTTCTATATCGTCTAAAGCACTTTGTACCATATCAATCCACCTATATCTTGGTCTTCCTCTGGGTCGTTTTGCTGCCAACCTGGCAGAGAACACTTGTTTTGCTAATCTTTCTTCGCCCATTCTGTTTAAGTGACCATACCACCTGAGATTAGCTCTGCTAACGCATTCCTGGATGCTGACAATGTCAAGTTCTTTCCTAATATCCTCGTTTTTAATATGATACTGCCATTGATGCCATCTGTTCAGGCCTCTAATCTTTCTCAGGACTCTCATATCTGTGGTCTCTAGTCTTTGGTCAAGTGTTTCACTTCTGACCCAGCTCTCAGATCCATAAGTTAAAACTGGTTTGAACACTGTCTTGTATACAGCTAATTTAGTTGCAACTAATTTCTCTCTTATTCCATATGAATTTATTCAGTTGACTTCCCACCATACCAGCTTTGCTGATTCTGTTGTCTATTTCTATATTTAATTTACCATCTTCAGTAAAAATCGTGCCTAAGTAGCTGAAATGTTTTACTTGTTCCACAGGTTCTCCATTCACAACACAGTTGACATTTTCAATGATTCTGCCTATTTTCATTGTCTTTGTCTTTTTATTGCTAACCTTCATACCATATCTATTACAACAGCTATTCAATTTAGTCAGAGAATCTTGCAGACTTGTAGCGGATTTATTTAGAAGTATAATATCATCCGCATAAAGCAAAGAGCTGACATTAACATCTCCAATTTTGATATCCTGTTTAATACCACTTTCCTTTATAATGTGATCCACATAGATAATGAATAACAGAGGGGATAATGTACATCCTTGTCTCACACCAGATTTAACATTAAACCATCTTCCTGTACTTCCTTCAATTCTAACTGCTGACTTACAACTCAATATATATATATATATATATATATATATATATATATATATATATATATATATATATATATATATATATATATATATATATATATATATATATATATATATATGTGTGTGTGTGTGTGTGTGTGTATAGAAAGTATTTTACCTTGGGTATAATATATACCCAAGGTAAAAAAAAGAAAAAAATACTTTCTGCATTTATATCTCCTCCTGAGATTTTTATTTAATAAAGCTAAAACACCTTATGGTAACTTGTTCTGGTAAAATACATATAAGCTCTGTATTACTAAAATCTTGGTATTTCTAGCCTGGCTCCCACTGATGAGACCTCAATAAAGGTCGAAACCGGTCTGGGTAGTGGCCCCTTGCCTTTAATACAAAGCATCATACATCTCCTCCAGGAGATGTGCTTTTGCATTAAGGATAAATATTAAGATTAGTGATCAGAGCTTATTCTACTTTTACCATGAGTTGCCTTGGTCTTGCACTACGCGCAGGGTCAGCTAGACTTGCAACACTTGCAGGCACAAACTTGACTTATTTGTCTGTTTGCTTACTTGGAAAATGGAGTAAAACCAGGTTTAAAATAGCTTGGTATCTTTAACATACAGTATATATATGTATATGTATATATATACATATATATATACATACATACATACATATATATATACATATATATATCTTAGTTTTAACACGTTTACGAATTTTAACACTTTGGGTTGAATTTTATTGCTGCCGAGTGAACTCACACAATCTAATTAATAACAATAGTTTTTAGTTAGATACTGTGTTTGCTGGTGCAACATATGGTTTTGCCTGAGTCTATATATACAGCATAGTTTCTGTATGACAGGACATGTGATTTATTAATTAGTGTCGTTTTTCTCCCAGTTGTCTCTAATTGCAGTATTCGTTGAGAAATATATTACACAGACTGCTTATACCTTATTCACTGACATAATGAAAGTACTTGTTTTTCTTGCCTCTGCAATATAGTGGCTATTAGGGGAGGGCATACTGCAGGAGCAAGTTACTATCGCCCTGCTTTGAACGTGTTTCAGCTTTTTTTCATTTGCGAGGTATATGCGAAACTTTTTAATTTATTTTTTCGAAAAGTAAAATCATGGGTGAGAGTTATATGCGAGTAAATACGGTATTTCAATTATGGATAAATACATAGGTACCTTCTTTAAACCGAAAAATATCTCGGATGACAGTGATAATACAAAACGAGTTTGTAATGACAGTTTGTGTGTAGTTTCTGAAGAGAAAGAGGTCTGTAACGAATCCACAGAAACACAGAATTTCCATCAGTTGCAATGCGATAATATTAATACGCTTAACGAAAGGAAAGATTTGCTGACTTGCTGGACACTCGACCAGTGGATCTCATTCAAAGGTAAATACAACTGCTCAGTTTGTAGGGACCTTTTTCTGTTTTGTGACTTTTCTCCCTTTATGGTAATTACGCCTACATTATTGTGTTATTATTCAAGAATTGTTTACAGTCTTGAATGTGTATATAAAGTCAATATCAACAGTAACCTGATTACGAACGCGTGATGAAAGGGACGGGGAGGTTTGGAGCTTCCCAGGATAGTATTTAAAAGGTAAATACAATTGGTTATTTTCTATAGGGCCCCGAAACTTATTAGTTTAGAATTTAACCACTGGGAAAGGGTTTGTGTTTACCTAAAAACTCTGAAACAGAATTTGGAAACATTTTCCGAATAACTTTTTATAAGAAATTTCTTTGGGTGCGCGATCCATTTCAGGCTTGCAGTCACGCGAACGACCTTTCGTTATCGAAAAAAGAGCAGCTAATTGACAGTGGGCTTAAAATGCAATTCCGTGATCGTGGTTTGGCTCGATTCTGGATCTCACCTTCAGTGAGCAGTGAATTTCCCGAATTATCTGAAGAAGTCGAAAATCATCATGCAGTTTTCTACAACCTATCTTTGAGAGAAAGGATTTTCATCACTCCTTCAAAAAAAAAACAAAATACAGAAATCGTCTTTGTGTGTGCCGATCTTCGACTGAAGTTGACCAATATTGAGCCTGATATCCAACAACTCTGCAAGGTCGAGAAGCTCATCCATCTCATTAAAAGTAAATACTAACATAATTATATCATTTTATTTATTTGTTTATTAAAAATGAAATCCACAAAATTTAATTTTTTTATCTATATATCCGACCTGGTTGACCGACTCTGCGAGTTCGAATCCCGCCATGGGCATGGATGTTTGTGATTGTCTGTGAAAATACTAGTGGTAGTGGTCGGCGATAGACCGCGTTGGTGTAGATGATGATGATTGTAGTTGTGGTTGGTGAAGACGGAGAGTTGTAGAGTAGGTGCCCTTCCTCGATGTGTCTTTGGACTACCTGGAGGTGTTATGTAATAATAATAATATCCACAAGCTTTATATGTTCATTGTGCATCACATAATTTGAATTTGGCACTTGGAAATGATATATCTGTGACAAATAAGAAATTGCATTGGCATAATTGAAAAGGTGCACAATTTCTTCAATACCTCTAAAAGACAGGACGCCCTTGTTGTTTATAATATTACAATATTAATATCTTTTAAGTTTTATAACATCTTTATTTAGCTTGCAAAAAATATTTGCATGCACCTTACCATTGTCTAAAATAATGCAAAAATCTGATTATTTTGCATTATTAACAGTGACCTCTTAATTGCCCTGTTGTTGATGATGTTGTGGCTCCATTAAATACCGTTCGTGAAACACCAGATTCTTCATTTAAAATATTTACGATGAAGCATGTATAAAAGCCAATAATTTTAATATTGACATTAAAAAAGCTAAGGACTTCATCAAAACAAACATTAAGGTCCAATTTCCAGCCGATTCTGTAGAAGAGTATTTCATTCCATTTATTGACCAAATATTGACTCAACTTCATGAACGTTTCACTCGGCACCGCAACATTTTGAAATATATTTTTTTCTCTTCTACCAAATGGAAAAGATGCTCCAACGGCAAGTGTAATAGATGATTTTCGTCAATTGTGTGAATTTTATGCCGGTGATTTGCCTTATACAAATCCAGCAACTTTGAACGCCGAATTCAAGTTGTGGTATAAGAAATTTGAAAACCCGTTTGCAATAGCTCCATGCAAAAATGCCGTTGATGCAGTTTCAAAGTGTGACAAAATGATATATCCTAACATCTATAACTTATTAAAAAATATTTGCAACGCTTCCGGTAACAACATGCGTCAGTGAAAGGTCATTTTCTAACTTACGCCTTTTAAAAACCAAGCCTATTTTAAGATCTACCATGACACAATCACGATTGAACGGACTGGCTTTGCTGTATATACACACAGAGAGAGATTAAAGTAACCAGGACTGAAATAATTCAAGAGCTTTGTAAAAAGAAAAGAAAACTGGATTTTATTAAAAAAATTATTCTTTAAATAAATTTTTATAATCACCTAATGAATTTTATTGAATGAATGAAATTTAACGAATTTTAGTTGAACGGATATAAATATTTTATGCAAATTCATTGTATTAAAAATATTTTATCCGCCCCCCCCCCCCCAAGATTAAATTCTGGGTGTGTCACTGCTGCGGAAATTAGCGAACAGGAAAAAAGAGGGATTATACGGTAGACCTACAAACTTCAGAAAGAGTCATGGGATACCAGTAGCTGGGAGGGGATGGAGATTACATTCATGTAACAGAATGAATGGGGTCAAGCTAGGGATTAGCTAGCTTGATCCCAAGGCAGGGTACCTGATTGAAATGGCTTGCCTGTGGAGATGGGTGAGTACTGGTGGTGTGAACGAATTCACGCATAAAGTATGACAGAATTAAAATATACTTTGCCTTGCCAAGTTAGAATTTAATTCAGTCTGAGGATCAAATTTCGTGTTGTTTAACTGAGGTTAACATTGCTGTTAACTTTGGGTGAACAAGACAACCTTAATTGAGCGGATATCTAATCCAATTATTATTAGAATCAGAAACAAACAAACAAAATAAAAACATTCTCGGAAGTTAGTTTATAATTTTGTAAATGCTGCATAACATTCTAATTTCGATAGAAACCTCAGATTTTTCAACAAAAAAAAATTACTAGAAAACTATTAATCACACGATTCTGGAAACAATAAATCAGGAAGGTGGTTTAATGTTAAATCTGGTGTCAGACAAGGATGTATATTATCCCCTCTGTTATTCATTATCTATATCAGTGATGGCGAACCTTTTTACCCAAGTGTGTCAAACATTTTTTTTTTTTAAATACTGACGTTGTTGATGTGCCACTTGCATACATGCATTATAAATATAACTACATAATCATAGATGGTGACTTATACATATCATATTAAGCTATTTATTTAATAGGACATTGATATAAAATCTATGAATTCATATTATACAATTAATTTAATAAACTGAAATTACAAACTTACATTACATAGAGAGCGCTCAAATCATTGCTCAATCTATTTCTCCCTTTCGATTTGATATTATTTAAGGCAGAAAATACAGTTTCACAAGAGTATGTAGAAGAGAAATTTGTTAGAAGAGTTTTAGCAAAGATTTTAAGAGCATGAAAATTTTCGGGAAGGCTATTCCCCATGCTTAGAATTTCACAGTGTGAATTTTTACACGCGGTATCATGCAGACGTTCCCGCTCAAGTTTTTCTAATTCATTTCTAAGAGCAGTAAACTTTCTTTTCCAGATAGGATTACACTGGAAGTCGGCTAGTTGCATTTCTAGATCTTTTAAATCCAACCACTCAAAGCCATCTAATTTAAGATCCATGAATTCTGTTTCATCAGGATACTTTATGAATTGGACTGTTTGTTCCAACATTCAAAATTGCTCAAATCTAGAAGAAAACTGCTCAGTTACTGACTTTAGAGCTTCGGTAGATTGGTTGATATGTTGTTCACGATTTTTGGGGCTGATTTCATTAAAAAAAATTTTACTCTTGAAAAATACTTAAAATGGTTACTTTCTAAATCACGTTGAAAGATTTTGACTTTATTCTCAATGCTCTTGATTGTGCCACACATAATATCGACAGATTTTCCGAAACCTTGCAATTGTATATTAAGTTCATTCAGGTGCAATGAAAAATCTGTGAAAAGCATCAGCTTACTGAGCCAAGCAGAATCATTCAACTGATAAAATTCGTGCTCCGTGCCCTTCGTATTTAAATATAATTTCATTTCATTTAAACATTCAACAAACCGTTCTTGGCCATGACTCAACCATCGAATATTATTGTACATTAATAGACCATTGCACACTGATTCAACTTCGCTTAAAAGTGAATTAAATTCTTGTTTGTTTAAAGCCCTGGCAGCAATAAAATTAGTTACCTTTGTCACAATTCTCATCACATCATCCAAATCCTTTAAGCCTGATTTTGTAGTGTCTCCTGATGTATAATACAATGGAAACAAATCAGGGGATGACCAACGTATTCTGTAAATTGTTTGATAAAACCGACATTACGGCCAACCATATTAGGCGCGCCATCAGTTGTAATCGAAAATATTTTCGATAAATCTATCTGTTTCTCACGGGACACTTTAACAACACAGCCGCATAGGTCTTTACCTGTCGTGTTTTGAGGTAAATTTTCTAACTTTATCAATTCCTCGTGCATAAAATTACCATGAACATACCTTGCCAATCGAGCTGATGACGTAATATCTGTAGTTTCGTCAAAACAAATGGAAAAACAATGGCATGAGTTTAAGTCTTGTTGTATTTACTAGCATTCACTGATATAACTCTGTCTTTAATAGTATTCCTACTTAATGGTAACTCTTTCATACGCTTTACAAAAGCTTCCTTATTATGAAAGTCCTCAAATAAAAATAGTGCACACTTTACGAAGCTTCTTTAACATAATCACCATCACTAAGTGGTTTCCCATGTTCAACAATAGTATGTGAAATACTGTAACGTCTAGCTACTAAATTTGAAGGTCCTGAAACAAATTTAATTAAAGTCCCTGATTGTGATTCTATCAGTTTTAGATGTTGCAATATGTATTCTTTGCGTTCTTCAAACGTTTTTTCTAGGAGCCATTTGTGGTTAGTTTTAAAATGTCTTCTTACATTCCAAGTTCTACTCACAGATAGCTCACCACACAATTTACAGAGAACTTTATCGCCTCTATCAATAACACCATATTGTTCAGTGCAGTCATCTTGGAAATTTCTTCCACTTCCTTTCTGTGATTATTTTATTTTTTTATTAGTGCTAGCTGTCATTGTAAAAGGGTTCACAAACTAAAAAAGGGCACAATTATATACAGCGATAATTAAGCAGTAATAATTAATAAGAACTAACTATTACTGGAAATGAATTACACCAGCAACTCAAATTACTTAAGTGGCAGACCATTCAAGGCTACCACTACTTCTTTCAGTAGGGTTGCCAGATTTATTACCGGTACGTTCGTAGCAACCTTGTTACGTTTTACTCTCTATCATGCTACTAAATAGCAACTATTTAGTAGGTTCTGTTGCGACGTCATCTTAAGTTGTTACTATTTGCATCATTTAATAACATTTACTGAATTTATTTCAACTATAAAAATGCTTTCATTATTTACTCAGATAAATTAAATATTTAATGCTGCGAATTATATTTTCTGTTAAAGTGATTTTAAATATGTTTAGAACTTGTATTACTCAGTTGAGAGACTTGGAATGCATGCATGAACGAATTTCACACAGAAGTCAAGCGAAAACTTTAAGTTTATAATATATAAAGCACGTATTTATGTTTGTATCGTATAATATTGATAATAATTTTTATAAGTTTTTTATAATATCATATGACTATGCAGAAATTATAATGATTAAGAAAGAAAATATAAATTTAAAACGCTCGTTGTTTATAGGCTAGTTACAAAATAAAATAGAAATAGGCTAACTATAAAATATAATTTTTTCAATGAACCGAAACCTACTTTCGCCTTAATTGAGAGCGATCTTACACGATTTATCGCAGTTTTTTCATCAGAATACCAATATTTTTCAACATCCAAGGTGTGTCACCTGAAACCCTCAAGTGTGTCAGTGCTGACACGCGTGTCATAGGTTCGCCATCACTGATCTATATGGATCACATTATGAAGGAAAGTGGTATTAAATATGATATCAAAATTGGAGATGTTAATGTCAGCTTTGCTTTATGCGGACGATGTTATACTTCTAAATAAATCCACTACAAGTTTGCAAGATTCCCCGACTAAATTGAATAACTGTTGTATTAGATATGGTATGAAGTTCAGCAATAACAAGACAAAGACAATGAAAATAGGCAGAATAGTTGAAAATGTCAATTGTGTTGTGAACGGGGAACCTGTGGAACAAGTAAAACATTTCAGCTACTTAGGCACGATTTTTAGTGAAGATGGTAAATTAAATATGGAAATAGACAACAGAATCACAAAGCTGGTATGGTAGGAAGTCAACTGAATACATTTATATGGAACAAGAGAGAAATTAGTCGCAACACAAACTTAGCTGTACAAGACAGTGTTCAAACCAGTTTTAACTTATGGATCTGAGAGCTGGGTCAGAAGTAAAACACTTGACCAAAGACTAGAGACCGTAGATATGAGAGTCCTGAGAAAGATTATAGGCATGAACAGATGGCATCAATGGCAATATCATATTCAAAATGAGGATATTAGGAAAGAACTTGACACTGTCAGCATCCAGGAATGCATTAGCAGAGCTAATCTCAGGTGGTATGGTCACTTAAATAGAATGGGAGAGAAAAGAATAGCAAAACAAGTGTTCTCTGCCAGGTTGGCAGCAAAACGACCCAGAGGAAGAACAAGATATAGGTGAATTGATACGGTACAAAGTGCCTTAGACGATAGAAATATAAGATCTGATAATGTTGGAGTCTTGACAAGTAACGGACTGATTTGGAGGAAAATTGTAGATAGGAAGTTAGTAATGATGTAATTTTTTCATGTAATGCTATCATATCCTGTACACCCCTTGAGGGTACATGGCAGGAATTTGATGATGATGATAAACAGGTTTTTAATAATTAATTAATCACGGCTTCTATCTCTTGTAGATATAGATCTATTGAAACAAGTAAAATTGTCAGATATACATGTCATCATAACTAACCATGTAGTATTTGAAACGTTCACTAATTTAAAAAAGCGACAAAATTCTCTAATGTCGTTTTGTTCTCCAAAGGGAGTGGGCAAAACTCATTTTTTTCTCTAAACAAACTTTTAAAAATCTGTGGCCAAGTTCCTCCTTTGGTCACCACAGGCTACTGATTTTGAAGGCATTAGTGTAAGAGTATGGAGAACAACCATCACCATCTCGTGATCCTAAACCCTAACTCGTATTGTTTGAAATACTTCTGTGGTAGATTTCATCAGTAGCAGGGTTAAAATCTCGAGTTTCTGGGGGGGGGGGGAATTCTATTTGGGTCTGCAAAAGATCAACTTTAGGAAACTACGTTTTAGGCGTACAAAAACTTGCTACACACACACTAGAATCGAACCAGTAGTAAGAGTAAAGAAGAAATCTGCTGACATATTTCTTGAACAGCTTCCTCACTCTGTGTTCCCAGAAACTGGGCGGTAAACGGATATTAAATGGCAGTTGCTCTTGTTATCATGGTGATGGACGAAAGAGGCGAATGATGGTATCCAGCTCAGCAGAATATTGTCCATAAAATTACCTTTAGACGATACATAAGTAAGAAACTGAACGTCTAGGAAAGAATGATTGGAGTAAATCTGCAAAAAATGGAGGGGGTTGTTAGTTGGATTGCACCAAGCCATCCCAAATGTATGAGCAATGTTCCATGCCTAAACGGATAACTGGTTTATACAGTGTCGTAAGTTGTAAGGTAAGAAAGTGGCTTGAGAGGAAAAGTACACTGTTCTTTGGAGACTGTAGACGTTATGAATGAGATGTGTTTGTTCCAGAAAAGACTGTGGATATAAGTCAACTCAAGAATATAAATCTAATCTTCTTTGGAGAACTGTGTACAGTAAATATTAGCAAAAAAAAAGGGGAAGTGAGCTTACTTGAGACGCGATTGTCCAATTCCAATTAGATAGGACCTGTTTAGATAGCACTGACGTTCAAAAACGTTTCATCTTCCTGAAAAATAGCAACGAGCTCAGAGTTTAGGGGAATAATTATAGGAAATTTTAGGCTTCTAATGACTGGGCACTCTACAAGGTTTGTCAAATGAGGAAGAAGAATAGGATGTAGTCCTATTTGAAGTCAATGGATTCAAATGGATTTGAGGATTTGAAGTCAATGAAAGTCCATTTGAAGTCAAAGTTCATTGACTGAACTTTGAATATTGTTTGAACATTGACTGAACTTTACATTTCCAGAGTATTCAGATTCAACTGAATACTCTGGAAATGTAAAGAGTGACCACAGTAGTTTCTCGAAACCTTTCCATGATTTATATCCGAAGGAGAAAGACTGAAAGCTGGAAGATCAGCTGTTAAACGAAAGTGGTGGAATCCATGTTGCCAGTCACTAATTAGTTAATTAGGTGGTGGACCTCTGCGGATGTATTCACTAATTTGCTAAACTCCAAGGATCGATGGTTGTTCACAGTTAGCAAACCAATACTATGCAAGATAAGATCCTTATATCCTTTGCCGGTATGATCAACCAGCACAGCTTCAGGACGCTGTGGAGTAGGCAGTTGTGTATTCTCTGCCAATTATCAAAATCAATCAGGATATTATTGATGATATACTGAAATAAATTTTCCAAAGAAATTCTTTACCTACGTCTAAAGGAGTGCACGAGTTTGTACCAGATGCATTAATGTCATCTGGCGGTCAGTTCCCAAATTTTTGGATGACATTTCATACAACTTAACTAGTGAATTGAATTTTTCACATTTAAGTAAACCATGTGAAACTGGGAATATCTTGAACAGGAAGTTTTGTATAACTTCAGTAAATGCATTTTCATGCATTGAAATATGTATCGAAATTAGCTGACATACCAAAATTGAACTATGCTGTATCTCATCAAAATCTGACAAACAAAGAAACAGATTCTTATCGTTTGTCGTACACACGACAAAAATCCTAACAAGAACCGTGTTGTAATTATGATAACCACAATTATAAATGCTTAGCAGAGAACAAGGTTCTTGTCACCGTTTTAAATCATTCACTCACTTATATCTTTAGTGTTATATAGATTTAGAAATGTAATTTGAAAATTCGCTGAAGTCAAACTAAAGAGTGACGAAAGTTATCGCATTACAAGAGAAAAGTTTTTTTCTTGTAGTTTAAGAGAAAATTTTCTATTAGACAATTAAATTTTTCTGACTTTCTGATATCGCAGCTGCAAACCAACATGTCGATCGTAACGGACTGGTCGCTGAGCCCTGACTTAAAACTATTCGATTTACCCTTAGGTCGCCCCCACAAAAAATCATCCAGGAAACTTAGATACTATCTTAGTATAACCAATCGCAATATTTGTATGGGGTTTTGAAATCTTCCAGTATCGTTAAGTCGTAGCAAAGGGCAAAAGGAAGAACATGCTCGGGGAAAACTATTTTGTTTTCTTTCAGGTGTTCAGTATAACTAAGAGCCACAATAATCACCTACATTCTGCATCTGTCAGTCACAAATATTCCTATACACACACACACCGTCATTGTCCTTGCAGACATGTATACTATTATGCATTAAGAGAAGGGCGACTACCCAGACCGGTTTCGACCTTTATTGAGGTCTCGTGGTTGGGAGCCAGACCCAGAGGTGGTGATACCAAGGGTGGAAGCAATGAGAAGTTATCTTTACGAGTTGCCAAAAGTCCTGAAGATACTTCAGGCAAACTTTGTTTGCTTACACTTGGATAAAGGATTAAACTAAATTTATTATAATCTAACCAAGTGGGAAAAAATACTTCTATTACAATTTCTTACTGTATGGGCGTTTCTGAATTGATGTATTTCATAACTGGTGAACTGGATAATATACAGCAGATTAGTGTAATTCTCATGTACATCAGAAAAGATTCATAAAAGGCAATGAGGAACTTCAAAGCACATTGTTTGCTTATTGGAATCACCTTTTTTTCATTGACAAGCACATGTTACGATACTCACGTGTATTTCATTCTGTTGTTCTAAACGTGTTTCACATGTAACAGCCATAAATAATTTGCACCTTGCAAATAACAGAATATGAAAACTAAAAAAAAAAATCATAATGAAATAAGAAACCCTGGCACAAACTCATATTGAGTTCAGAAATGTCTTCAACTTATACAAAATTCCAATGCATATCTTCAAGGGTGCTAAAAAGAAAAGTAATTACAATCTCCCCAAACTAATTTTAACACTGTCCGAGACGGAATACTCGTTCTTTTCCAATTAAAATCAAATCAATCCAAAAGGTTTGCTTATAACACTGATAAATAGTACATTGTACTCTTTTCTTCAGTGTACCATAAAAAAATGAATCTTCCAGGATATCCATTTTTACGATACTAAATTTTAGCCTCCAGAAACTATCTTTTGGCTAACCTTGATAATTCGATGCTAATAAAATATGACTTCTGTATTTCTCATAAAATACATATAACGAAATCTCCAGCAAAGAAAATTTTTTCTCGGGATGACTTACTTCTAATTTTTGTCATAAATGTATTATTTTACAAGCACTGTCAATTCAGCATCCAAATTAGGTTTTACTTCTCAAGGTGTCATTTTTCCTCTATAAAACTACACAACATTGAATACGTTTTAGCATTTGGGACTCTTGAGTCAAGAGCTTTTAGAGAAGGTTCTTAGAAGAAGAAGAATTAGGTTAATCATAGCCTGCCTGCCTGCCTGCCTGCCTCTCTCTCTCTCTCTCTAGCTCTCCCCATTTCCCTCCACGCTTTCAACAAGATTCTCAGCTTCTGCTGGCTACATTTTCTACAGATATTTCCTTAGCCACAGTTCACCAAATGTGATCCAAGTACTGTAATTGTTTCACGAAATTTCTCTACGAGTCTGGTGACGTGTGCTGCGAAGTAACTCATTCCTTTGCGATTTCTCTGGCAAAAAATAATTTTTTTTTTCTTCCCCTTCGTTCATTCTCAGTGTTTTCCTTTGGAAAATACATGAGGCGAATTGTTCTGAACTTTTAATGAGATACATCACTTTATTTTTCTTGACCTGTTGGCTATCCACAGTACTAGCATACTCTTGAACAACCTCCTGTATTTAGTATTATCAGAAATGGCCAAGGCTGGAGTTCTGCATGTAGTTCGATGTCTTATGTGAAGAAATAAAAATCTTATGTAAAATTTCAGGAAGAAATGAGAAGTGGAAATATCTTCAGCTTATTTTAGTATCTCAGAACAGCAATAATGAAACCTTAAATTGGCCTCCATGCAAAAACTCATAAAAGACAGTGGCTCTAGTTTTCTTAACTTGGGATTTTTATGGAAAGACATGTGCATGTATCATGCAAAAAAGATGACTAACATGGTAAGAAGGCAAAATCAGATTATGAGAAGAAATTAGCAGAATAAGCGAAAGGAAATCCCAAAGAGTTTTTCGTTACGTGGCAAGAAGGAGGAAGAATGACCATGGAAGGATAATTAATGAATGCAGATGGTAGAGAGATGCTGGAGACAGACGAAATTGTTGAGCTACCAAGGATTGTTTGGTTATTGAAGAACACACTAACAAGTAGAGATAAGGAAGTTATCATTCCTCTTTATAAATCCTTAATACGACCACATCTGGATTACTGTGCTCATGTCTGGTTTCCTGGGGATAAGTAAGTGGTGGAGAGGATCCATAGGCAAGCGACCAAGATAGTGAATGGTTAGTTGATTTCTCCTTGTAAGGATAGATTGAGGGTTTGTGGATTGCAAAAGTTGGTTGATAGGTAAAAAGGGGGGACACATATGATAGAAACATTTAAGGGTTTTATAGCATTAATGCTGAGTAAGTGTTTCAGCACTTGGCTAGCGGGAGAAGAACAGGAGGTTATTCTTGGAAGTTTGGTAAGAGGAACAGTTAGCAAGAGCGTGATTTTTCGCTTGGAGAGTGAGGAATCAACGGAATGGGGTGCCTACGTGAGTTGTAAGTGCTTTGTCTGTTAATGGTTTCAAGAAGAGATACGATAGATATTCTATTGATAGTTTGGATCTTTCACGATGAGTGTTAGGATCCCATGGAGGTACCAGTGCAATACTAATAACAATATATTATTATTACATAACACCTCCAGGCAGTCCAAAGACTCATCGAGGGAGGGCGCCTGCTCTACGGCTCTCTCGTCTCCATCACTCCACTAACTGCAACTACCTTCATCTACACCAGCGCCATCTACCACCGACCACCACCACTATTTTTCACAAACATCCATGCTCACGGTTGGAGAGTTTGGCTAGAGAGCGGATACGCTAACCACTCGGCCAACCAGACTGGCTTAGAAAAAGTTCTTCCAGTCATGGCTAGACTTGAACTTAAGTCTATCTTCAGGCAGCCCAGAGCAGAGAATGCAAATGCCACTTCCACTGAGCTACACAGGCCTTACAATAAAAATATAACAAGGCCTTAGAATATAATATTCATTACACGAAATATTTTGCAATTAACGAAAAAGGATGATGTTGTATTAACCAAAATGAACTTGCCTTAGTAGCACAGTCGATAAAAGCCACTTGTATGCATTGGATGTTTGCGTAATAGTTGTAATGCAAGCTCATTCACAGCAGGCTTTAACTTCGATTGTTTTTTTACACAATAATTCAAAAAAATAGAATTTAAAAAATTAAAGTGAAATTAATATTTGAAAACAAATTAAATCTCTTTAATTTTAGTTTCGGAAATAAGTTCACTGACCATAATTGACGATCTGTAGAATCCCTAGTTGTTGCACTTATTTAATTCCCTTTTGTATCATATCTTTAAAGTTAGGATTACATATTCAAAACTGAGACATCTTTGGCGTATATAAAAGAGGAACATCAACAAACAAAGTGTACATAAATACACACGCACATCATATATGGGTGTGATGGGTTTGTACATGCAGAAAAAGGATGCAAAATTTGTTAATGATTATCTTGTGTGTTTTCCGGATGATTTTTCCATTGTGTGCAATATTAATCCCAAGTTTACTGGGGAAGAAAACTCCAGTTAATTTAAAAAATCCTGAAAAATATTTCTTATATTCCAGAGTGTGTCGTTGATATAGAGAAAACCACAAAGGAGTGTGGTGTATAAGATATTTTGTTTTTAAAATGTCTTCCGAGAACTCAAGCTGATCCAGTCTTACAAATACCCATACGTTATTGGAGATTCCAATCCATGTGCCAGATAATGATACTTTCTATGTTTATTATACACAACTTACGCCCTTCAATGGTTATCTTTTAATACGCTCTTCGTATAAATGTATGCACAAACATCCATGCTTTTATACCTCGTTCCATCCTGTTTTTATTTTTACATTTGCCCCTCCCCATTTCCGTTAAGCTTAATTTCGTCCAAGTTTTCTGTCGATCGCTTAAATAACCAGAATTCTAAGAATTCTTTCTAATTTCATAATAAGATTTGATGCTTAATCCACTTAGTTCCAGTTTGACCTTTTTATGCCACTACAAAACCATAGTGTGCTGTCTCGTATGATCTCACAGCACTGGACTGTTTCTTCCATGTTAAAAGTAGTGGCGACTCCTTGTTAGAGGTTAAGTCTTGCCAGAATTTCTGTAATATACAAATTAGTAAATGTGTATTAGAGTAGAGCGATGTTTTTAAAAATGTAAGCATTATTATTATTTAAAAAAAAAAAGTTACTTGGATTGTTGTACTTTTACTAAAAAATATAAATTGAGTACTTTTTTTGGAGGGATAGCGTTTGCTACCTCCCAAACACTTGTTCTGTATGCTCTCATTCTAACCTTCATTCTATTGCATACAAGGCCGATTTACAACCTTCGTGTGCAATTGAAAAAGTTCAATTTTTCTTTTGCTTCTGATTAAAAATACTGCATGCGATTTAGATAGAAAAAATTTTTTCCCCTTTAGGAATCAAAATCAGAATACATATTTGATTACGATCCAAAATATTAAAAAAAATGACCTAAATGTCATCATCAATACCAAATAGAATTCATCGGATCCACCTCATTCAGCATTAGTAATCCCGTGGCTAATCAACGAACCATTTTCTCGATTCTGATCGATCAAGCCAAGGTTTAAAATCACAGTATTGATTTGTGAAAATATCACTTAAAAAAGTTTTATACAACAAAACTGAGCAAAGTTTCTTCTAATTTTTTCGTTCTTTCTCTCCTTTTTTATAGTAAAAATCGATGGCTTCCTTGATTAAGTCTCGACTTCCAAAAAAAAAAAAAAAATGCTTCCTTTTGTTCAAATGCGAAGTCTTAACAAGGCGTACCTAGTAGTAAAAAAGTATTGGTTTTTTCCCACCGTCTTAATATTTTTTCCTTCCAATTTTTTTTTCTATACTGCTTACGGAAGAAGTAAAGTGCTTTAGTTATCACTTTTCAGTTTTTTTCCATCCCATTTCTGTCAAAAAGGGGGGGGAAATTTACTTCAAAGTTCCAATAATATTTCGTTTTCCATTTTATGTAAAATACGTGAAAAATGAACTTTAAATTCTTTCCTGCGATATTCATAAAAAAAAAACAAAGTGTTCCGAGATAGTTTTTTCATTTTCTATAAGTCAATAACATTCCTGTATGCAATGCGCGCACAGCGCCACCATGAAAAATATTTCTTGTAATAATTTACGACAGAAAATATACACTGAAAACAAAGAGTACTGATGGAAACACAATCGTTGTCTATTGCCATGTGATCAAAAATACACTTAAATTAACCTAAGTTATTTAATACAGCATATGAAACATAGGATATGTATTTAATAAAAGAACCCTGCATTTAGCAGCTTATGACGTAACAAAATTAAGAATAAATTAATGCAGCCACGTGACCTGCTTCAGTCATGTTCTTTTTAACATCATTCTTTGGCTAATATGAAGCTTTTTACGTTCAACGTATGAGAGCTCAGTATTGAAACCGTGTGTGTTAACCTTGTAAGGCTTCTACTTGGTCTCTGAGGAGAATAAAATAGTTCGAAACAGCTGGAAGATCAGTGAGAACTTATTAAACGCACTAATAAAAGACAAATCTACGGGCTTCTGGAGAAAGTCCATCGTCTTTTATGTAATGCAACACCAAGTTAACTTCAAGATTGTAAAAATGGATATTGTTTACAATAGCCTCAGGCAGTGTTTATTATTTCAACATGAGACCGGTAAAAGCTATGAAGTGAATGTATTACGTCCGATAACTGTGTGTTTTATGGCTGGTTTCTCCTGATTTGCAGGATGAAATAAATCGAATTTATCGAGAATTAAAAAGCCTTTCATTCCCATAAATGACACCTAAGCAATCACCTTCAGCTCAATAATAAAAATCCGCAAACGCATTTTATTCCCTATAGGGCGTAAGCGAGGCTGTTTTAGTCCTAACTGTTGGAGACTTATCCCTTTAACGTTCTTGAACCTAGATCTTTGCAAAGTAATTCAAGGAAAACTTGATAAATGGTCTAGATTAGACCATTTATCTGCAAATTCCTTGGAAGAGTGTTTTCCCATTTTTTTTAATCATGATGACGTCATAAAATGTTTCCTTCAGTGACAATAGATAAATAGATACTGCTAAAGAGTGCTTTGGCAGTATCTATTTAAGATCCCCCAGCTGATTAACTAACTAATAGAGGATTTGATCCCTGCCACATTTTCATTTGCCTTTCTATCTCGCTGGAAAAAATATTTATTTCTCTATTTTGGAAAACCAAAGTTAGAAAAATAACAGATTGATTACAAACTCACAAGTTACAGGAAATGCTGGTTGATTAAAAAAAAAAAAAAAGTTAATGTGAAATTTGGCATTGTTTGGACCTCGCAATATTTTCATAGTCAAGTTGATATGAAGAAGTGGCCAATCGCAGACAATCATCCAAATAATCATTTGTAATTTGGTTTCTTAATTAATTTTTTATGACAGCCATATTTGAAAAAGGGGATTCCGATAAGTATGTCGATCCGAAACACGTCAGAATTTTTCGCGCAATATCAGTTAATATTGGGAATGTTTCATGTGCATACTTCCAAATGACTTCATTGTTTATTGATTTTAAATGTAAACTGTTCTGAATGTCTATTATCTCAAGTTCTACTTCAGCTTGGTTTATATCAAACAGCCCACTAATTTTATTTGAAATTTCTGTGATGTTCAAGATTTCTTGAAATGGATTATTGATGAAAGATACAATCATTTCAGTTTTATTAAAATCTTTAAATCTTGAATTTATTTCTTCCTCAACTAATTTTATTTCACGAATAAATTCTTTTAAATCATAGCGAAACATTTCTTGATTTTGTTCAAAAAATTTTAATAAATATGGGAGATGTCTAAATTCGCGGTCATTTATATTTTTCTTTAATAAAAGTAATTTAATTGCTTAATTTCTATACGAAATTAAGCTTATAAATTTTTATCTCAATCTTATAACTCTAAATTTAAATTGCTTAATTTCGTACAGAAATCTATTAAAAATGATAAGTGTAACAACCATCTTTTATCACTCAATTGTGGATAAATATCTCCTTTTTCATCAAGAAAAAATTTTATATCGTTAATTAATACAAGAAATCTTTCTAATAATTGACTTCTGCTGAGCCAGCGAACATTATTGTACAACAGAAGTTCCCTATCATCATTTGCCTGTATTTTAAATAACCGCCGTTGCAAGGCTTTTCTTCGAACAGAATTTACAATTTTAAATGTAATATCCAAACCATCTTTTGTGTTTAATCTTTTACTACACAGTACTTGTTGGTGAATAATACAGTGGTACGTTAAAAAATCTGGATATTTGTCATCGTTTTTACATAATGAAATGGAGTCTGATTTATTACCTATCATTGCAGGAGCACCATCAGTAGTAATAGACACACGTTTTAAAAGCGGAAGTTTGTGTTGTTTCACAAACTCATCAAACGCCGAAAAAATGTCTTCTCCCGTAGTCCTTCCCAATAATGGTATAATTTTCAAAAGTTCTTCTTTACTTGAATAATCTTGAAATACCATTCGAATAAATATCATTAACTGAGCAATATCAGTGAAGTCGTTTGTTCATCAATTGTAATGAAAACGCAACTCACTGGTGAATGTCTGACATTAACCTGGCCTGGAAACTTTCCTCCGGCAATTGGAACTCTTCCTTTCGGCAATTTGAAATCTTGTCTGCAGCCTAGAAGTAGTCTCTCTCTCTAACGACGTCTCGAACCGAGAAGCTCCTTTCTGGAAGCGGGAAACTCCTCTCTCAAGCAACGTGGATCCAGTCAGTCTCTATGACAGCGACTCTGAAGTGGGCGGCCTCCTCTCTGAAAGCAATTCTGGGACCAGGACCCCTTCTGCTTGCTTCAGTCTCTTTTTATTAGGCCTCCTCTGAGACCTCGCATGAAGTTTGGCAATCCCCCAAAGAATCGGTATGAGTCTTTCATCTTAAGTTTCAAGTTCGGCACGTTAGCTTTGACGAGGAGATGCGTCACTAGCGTGGAGCTCATATCCTCGTGACGATTTATTCTCTGAAAGAGGTTTCTAACATTTGCCTTTACTCCGACTAAAAACGTGAACATTTAATTCAAGTCAGTGTATAACCATGTCGTCTTGACATTAAAAATTAATATCCAGTAGTGGTATTTATCAACAGAGTTAATTTTGATCACTAAAATTGAATTTATTTTCTTTGTTCCGTTTAGAATACTATTTCGACAGTATCATGAAGCTACGTAAATTTATTTTAGATAATTTAACTGTAGGTTTTCTTCAGTACTCTTAAGGAAACCAAGTGAAATTGAATGTATTATTATATAAATCTTCAAAAAAATTATGCGTCGCAAAGCAAAAATTAATGTCAACTACATATTTACGAGTTTCGACAAGATATGTTTATTATGTAATGATTTTAAGTGACACCAATCATGGAAACATGAATATGAAATAAATGACTAAGCCTTTCAATTTCGAGTAACACTACATAACTTGTGACAGTAACACAAGGAAGGACAGAAATAATCGAAAAATATATTGTGTAAAAAATTGAGTGTTTATTAACGTCTTTCTAAAGTGGCTTCCTTTTCACAATGGAATTTAGAGCTGTTTTAGGTGAGTTACACAAAACACAAGATCTTGTTAAACTCGTTTTGTTTTGTTTGAGCTATTATGCAAGTTATTCGAGAGATTGGACTTAGTGAAATTTGCCATTCTTAAAAAAAAAAAAAAAAAAATTGATCCATCTCAATTTTGGTTTTTCAGTTTATAATTTGATAATATTTGGTATTTGGGCTGAGAATTAAATTTTTTTTCGTTTCAAATTGGACCAAAAAAAAAAAATCTCGAGCTTTAATCTGTATTGAAAATAAATATTATTATATAAGAATTCTATGACAACGTAATTCATTGCGTGTAATCAATTATCCGACATCATATGTGACGTGTCTGTGTGTATTTTATAAACGCAATTATATTATAAATAAAGTAATAAATTATATCGTAAAGTAATTGAATTACAATCATAAATGCGATGCTTTCATTCTCTATACGAGAAGCCATTAGAACGATCAATGACTCCTCAGAGATACATTCCTATGGACACAAGCACTTTCTTCTTCAGTTCTTTTCTAAAGACATTATTCATCTGATTTCTAATCAGCAAGTCTGTCAGGTCTTCAAACTAGTTAGAATCAGTAGCTGAAAGAACTGATGATGTTTCAAAGTTGACAGAACAACTCTTTCAACTTGGAACTCCGTACTAACTACATCATGTCTTTCTTAACGCTGCAATGTTTGTCTGATCCAAGAGATTTGTATTGCAGTACAGTACAGGAACTGCGGTGTACATTCTTTCAAAATAAATGTACAATATTTTGTCCTCATAAGGGAAATTGCTGTGTATTATGTTTATTATTATCTCTTTGTATAACCTTGAGATGCCGAATACAGATTAGACAAAAATAATTACCTATCAGTACAGTCTCTCTTCAAACTATGTTGAAATATGGGATACCAGCATAATTACAGAAGAAGTAACCTCTCGTTTCAGAGCTATTATTAAGAAAATATTCTATTGTTTGTAGGAAATGTCAAAAGCCCATTTAGTGTACAATAAACAGACGCAAACGTAGTAGAGAAATTCTAGTTCATTCAAGGATAGGTAATTATTTTTCAACTCTTGACTGCTCAAGGACACCACCCATCCGATGGCTGAAGTCAGAAATGGCATGAGTCAAGAATCCACGATACATTTCAAGAAAAAAAAAGAGTTCCCATTATGCAGCGGTAGTGATGCCTGGCTTTCAATCACTTGAAGGACTGGAGGCAAGCAATGATTGGCATCGCTATTTCGAGGTCAGATAGTTGGTTAACAAAATCATTATTATTCAACATGCATCGTCTGTCAAATAGGAAAGCGACTGTCATTCATTCCCTCCTCCTCCCCCCATTTAGCCGAAACGTTTTGTTATAGAGAGGTAGCGAAAGTCGTATCAATTTCTTAAACCTGTTTTCCCACGAACAGTTATGTTTTGCTAGTTTAAAAATAACCGAAATTTTGAAAATAAATAACTATTTTACTATTAGTAACAGCAAATACCGAGACATTATTTATACACCTCACGAGAAAGGTAACAGTCTGGGAACCGACAAAGGTTGACTGACATCGTGATCCCTCTTCACAGCAACAACCACAAAATATTGGCCAGGTCCAGAAGCACAATTTGTCGCCTTTGAAGCTTTAGGTGTAATTTTCTATGATCTTGAGAGAGCACTTGGCCCACTTGCTTTCCCGTGTATTCATTGTTGGCCAATTATAATTAGTGATAGTCATGGACCAGCTATCTCTGATTGGCTACCGGTGGAGATTGAACTGCCTACTCGGTCTCCAAATGCTAGATAGTGTTAAAAGGCCTCGCCTACTCCCTATAAAGGGAAGTAATATGAAACTATGTATGAGATACAACCAGTGGTGTAGCTACAGCTGTTGCCACCCGGGAGGGGGTCCCTGAGTTTCATACCCTCTTAATACACACCAAAAGTACTACAAAAAAGTCAGAACAACGTATAGAGAAATAAATTAAACACTATGTTTATTTTTAAAGTAAAACTTTAATTTCAACATTCTAAAATGTTATTTTTCTTGCTTTTCCGTTAGCAAAATCGTCGATTTCTATTTCATAGTAATGAAATAGAAGTCTATTTCATAGTAATGTAGGTAATTCTTAATCAATTTTATTTAGAAAAACTTCTCTCACAACTAGCAACACTTACAGCAATTGTGAGGAAAATTCGCAGTAGTATTACAATAGTTGGAACTGAGTTCTCGAGACTATTTGAGAATTAACTGCAAAAGTTTAAAAAGGTTCAAAGTGCCGCCGGGGACGGATCTCCCCCTCCGCCCCTCCCTATCTACGCCTCTGGATACAACTTAATAAATTTTATTTTGTGTATAAAAAAGGTAATGGGCGTCTCCAAATCACAGTCGGTTTCAATATTTTTTGGATACAGAGACCTGGCTTCAAATTCCTTCTAGGGTGAGACAAAAGTATTATTGGCTTTTGTATAAAGAAAAAAAATGTACAGAATAAATTTACATTATGTTACAACCAGTAAAATGAATTACAAATTCAATTAAAAAGAAAGCTAAAGTAATAAGATTACGTGGAATATTAATTAGGTATTTAAAATTCAAAATTTTCGATGGAGTTTTATTTTTAAACAAATTCTTATTAATCAGGATTTAAATCTTAAAAATTGTTTAACTTCGAATTACGGCCTAAGCTATGAGTCCAGTGTGAATTTATGTCTGTTAATTACGTGATTCTAGAAAGTTTTTCAGAACACTCTTTTTCCACGACATTCTTTTTTCATTTCGTTCGTTAGCTCTATTAAGATAATTAACATACCCAAAGTTTTTAATTCTTTCAATCCATCGTGTCATTTTTTCTTTGTCCTTTAATTTTATCATAGAAGTCAAGAACAGCGTATCCCACCTAACGACGTAAGTAGAGCTCGTTCAAAAAAAAAAAAAAAAAGATTAAATTATTTTGTTATTTTGCACGAAGGACAACAAGAGCACGTTACATATTTGATAGAGGTTGTGACCTCCTCAGTTCACACAACCTTTTAATAATTGTATTCTAGAAATCTCGAAAAGATGCTACACGCAAGTCCTAATCAATCCCATACATTAGAGGTTAACAGTGTTTCTCAACATGGGGCGTACGCCCCCACAGGGGGACGATTTGAATATTTTAGGGGGCAATTTGAAAATGTACATGTACATATTTATATTATACTTTTTCAGAACTTGGCTGACTATTATGCTAAAGGGGGCATCAAAATCTTTGAGACGTTGAGGTGGGGCATGATCCAAAAAAGGTTGAGAAACACCCATAGTACGTTAGTGACGAGATTCCATTTTATCACACAAGAGTGTAAACAATTGCGAATTAGCTATCAGTTCTCGATTATACAAAACAATGTTCTCTATTCGTTTCATTTTTATGACTGAACTCATGTCTACAATATACATTAGCAGCAACAGCAGCGCAAACTGAAATGTAGACTGACTCGAAAGAAAAAAAAAATCAGTTCTTAAAGAAATACAACACTGATGAACAACAGAGCTTGGATTTTGTGTGTGTGAAGTTGATGAATGTATGTCTATGATCATCATCGTGTGTCACGCGAAACAGTATCCTTAAAAAGAAAAACTATTTTTAATTTTTCTAGCACCTTCATCCAAAGTATACAACTTGAATCCAACACATAAGACGTAATTAAGTGTTTTTATTTTTTTACTTTTATTCTAATTCAAAACGACACTAAAAACTACATCAAGAATGATGTTTCCTATTTCTGTATTTCGAATCTGTTGTGAGTTCTCGATTTTTTTTCGCGGGGCGGGGGGGGGGGAGGAATAAACAATGAAAAAATTTTTCCAAATGCTTTAAACGCTATGATGAAGCTGAATTACCTTTACACAAGACCTCCAACCAGTTAACAATTAAATATTGTGATTGTATTTATATATGAATCCAAACTCATGGTAGGAAAGGATAATATTTCGAACTTTTTAAAATTCATTAGTGATGGCTGTTCTGAACAAATACAACAAAAATGACTCAACAAGTCTATTGTAGCTTCACTCTGTTGTGCAACGGGGTTGTACAATGCTGCTCAACAGAGAATTCGGAGGGCTGTTTGGTTTTGTTTGAGTGAAATTAGTGTATTATGTTTGTGTATCGTCTTTGTTAATTGCGTATGTTCGCTGACCGATTTAGAGAAATTCTATCACCCCGTTTAAGGCGAGCTAATCCATCTAGCAGAAGAGCCATAAACAAGGCTTCTTCACCTTAGAGACATGATTTGAACCGAGGTAGGCTGGTTGTTTGCTAACAGCTGGAGTGTATATATATATATGAAGACATTGGTGCAAAAAAAGGAGTATTTGTAATAGTTTGGCTAAAGAAAATAATTTAGATTAACATTTTGCGCGCGCGTGTACACACACACACACACACACAGTATTAAGACCTCATCTATTAAGTCATCTACTACTACTACTACTCAATAGATGACTATTATATAATAGTCACCTATTAAGCGACCTTGGATCACGATTTGCAAAGACAGCAAAAATATCTTTACTAAATAATTTCCTCCTTGGAAGAATGTTGGTGTTCGAATATTTTACATAATCAATGTTGCCGAAAACATGAACAGTGAGACTTGCAACAGACGAGAAGTTAACCTCCCTATTTGAGGGCAAGATGATCGCGATAAAACCTGACGACCTTGATGTGGCACAAGTACCTTCTCTAGGGAAGAAAGAAAGGCATTGCTCTTTAAACCCCGTGGCTAGCGAGGGTCAATGCCTTAAAAAATCACGAATGAAGTGGGGAAATAGAGCTTCTTTTAAAGGTAATAACTTAAGAAATTATGCGTTTATTTACCACTACCCTAAGCCACTCTTGAGGTGTTCGATTGTTGTTTTGATATACCGCCGAAGCTGCGTGGTCAGCTTCTTTAAATTAAAATACTTTTAAAATTCATCTTCCTCGTGTTAATCTGTTAGTTCTCATGAAAAACGAAAATCGATTACTCAAGACCGCACAATACGAGAAGTTGTATGCAAAGTTCAGACATACGTACGAAAAACTGTACCAGTATAAAACAAAAGTTATTTTCGTATGCAAACGGGGGATGGTGTACACTTCTAGGATGGAATGACCTTAAAGTCAAAACGGATTCGCCATTTGGAAAGATAAAAAAAAAAAAAAATGTAATAGAGGTATATTAAAACGATATTTCCATGTAACTAAATCATAATAAACCATGTAAATTACAAATATAACATAATAAACATTTAACTTTTACATTTTATTTACTCAACCCAATTTTCTTAAGAAATCTGTTAATTTTTGTTGTATTTCTTAATGCACGTTTTTCTCTTTTCTCTGTACATCGCGTTTTATTTTTTTGGTTGTGCATTATTCAGCTTCTTCTAGTGTTTCTTTCGTTTTTTTTTTCTCTAATATTTCCTTTTCTTTTGAGTCTGTTTTTTTATTAACTTTGCTTTCGGTGAAAACTGAAAACTTGGCATCGAGCCAATAGAATTTAACTTTATCTCGTGTAGCAATACTTTCACAACTATTTTTTCCACTTCCTGTCCTTTCTCTTTTTAAAAATTCTAAGCAACATCAGCTTTCATATTTTTTCCTTCTTTTTTTTTTTTTGGAAAACTGTCAGTAACGATGCTGCGAACTACACCCAGTGTGCATGCAGATAGGAGAGCATGAATTTGCAGTAATTCAGGAGAATTCAATACGATATTCACCCATAAAATATTGAAAATGAAAGATTGAGAGAAAGTGTAACTTCTATTCAGATTTACTGTACGTCATTTGCGGACCAATTTCAACTCGCTCCTGCAATTATTACATTATGGTTCATTAAAAAGAAATCAATAGAGAGTCTTGATAGAGCTATATATTTTATCAATGAACCAAAATCTTCAGCTTCTTTCAAATTTCTTACCACTTTCTTCCAGGAGCATAACTATATCTACCACTCTTGATTTTTCTCCCAAATCCAAATTGATTTTACCGACGTTACGTTCGAATTCGATCGGCACAGTTAAATATGGAGATTTAGGAGTTCAACGTTATGCTTCCTGTAAGTCTGCAGATACTATTGGTTATCAATAGTTTCATAGAGGTGGGCATAGTTTCAAAAAGGTGGGCAACCTTTTTAAGTATGCGTGCCAAAATCGCCAAATCTTTGATGCAAAAATTTTCTTACATGCCAACCGAGATTTTGGAGAACATTATTTGGTGTCTTAAGTATTGGGAAAACCTTTTCAAATAATCCAAAATCACACTCAAGAGGTAAAATCAAAGAAAGTAAGAGCGATTATTGTAGGATTATTATTTTATATTATCCATATTTTAATGGCTTACGATTTAATTAAATCTAAATCCACATATATACACACTTTAGAAAACCGATAAAATCTTTAAGAAACACGAAAAAATATATAAAATGATGGTAAAGGAGTCAGGCTGCCAAGGCGAATGATGAATCAACTGAACGGGACAAATCTTGTCCATCAGTATATCGCGGAGATAGATGGCATGGAAATAGGATGTTTGCTTCATTTCCTTATTAATTATTATTACTAAAACAGTTGATAGTGTTTGTTTGTGTATTGCATTTTATTTGGTATCGCTCTTCTTAATAAAATTGTATTCTGTTAAGTTAAAATAGACAACTCAGCAAAGATGTTGGATATGTATTTATTTATTTTTTAAGGTGAGTCCTGGGTTGTGTGCCGGAAAAACGTCATTGGCGTGCCACGTTTGGCACGCGTGCTAAGGATTTCCCCATCTCTGTCCTACAGTAACAAATGCTTTTATCACAGAAATTTGGACACATCTATACAAATTTCCGTTTCTAAATTCTATAGAACTATATTTGTACGCAGTACAAATATAGTTCTATAGAATATAGAAACGCAGTTCACATGTACATAGTTCAGTCAGAGCAATGTTCCTATCAGCATCTTTAAAAAGCCAAAATTCCATGCAATTTTGGAGCCACTTAAAATGAGAAAAAATCATCCTAAAGAGAACTCGACGAAATCAGTTTTAATAACAGAAAAACGCAACGGAAATAGCGTAGAATTTGCCACAAATGCATAGGACTCAGTCCATTCCTTCTTAAATTCTTGGTCTCTTATTCAATCTTTCTCTTGACATTTTAAAAAGAATAGCAATTTTAATGTCCTCTTATTTCATTTGCTTAATAATACCACGTCACTTATTATAAGTCACTTATTTTTTTTTTTTTAAATATATATATATATATATATTGCACCCTTCGCAACGATTAACGTGCGATACCATGCAGTTCGCATGCTCTGCTCGCGATGCGCAGGCAAAGGAAGTATACTGAGGTTTGCGGAGTACGCTTGTCGTACATGTAGGCTCAAAGTAAGAGCCGCAGTCATCTGTTCAAAGAGCCACACATTGTTGACTCCTGTTACAGAAGAGAGTACTGCCACCAACTTCAGAAACGCATGCCTTGGACCATCTGGTCACCAAGGAAAAGGAAAAAATAAATCGAATAAAACGCATCAACAGAACTGATTTATTTATTCGTTGGGATTCTTCCTTTCTCCCCCTTCCCTTTGGGGGTAGAGCGGGTTGGGCCCTCTTAATGAGGGATTAGGTATATATATATATATATATATATATTATGACTGTAAATCCGTGTGTGTTCACGGAGTCTGTCCTGGGGGACGAAAAAACCAAGTTTCCGGATGAAAAACCCTCCACTTCCGTATATATACCGGCTAACTCACCTTTAGTCGAAAAAGACCAGATAAAGGTTCCTCACGTCATGGACGGGAATTGAACCCAGGTCTTTCCGACCAAAGGGCTTCGTCTATATTGACTGAGCAACGGAGGCTGAAGGATGATAGAAACTGATAGACAATACTAATAGAAAATTTCTAACAGAAATGATAGAAACCATCGATGGTTTCTATCATTTGGAAAATCCCAAACTATCAGAGTGGAAAACCATTGGGCGACTGCCTGTAAAACCGTGTTACTTGTAAATTCTTAACACTTCGATGATACTCAGATTTTGGTGCAAAACACCAAAATAAACATAAATTGAGTCTAAAAAAGAAAGAAAGTTCAACTCCTTTTATTGCCGAAAAACTCAGATATTACTTAGTTCGTTTTATCACAGTATATATACATGGGAATAAAAATTAAAAAGAAATCTTAGCAAAAGTGATTTCAGAATTATAGCTAGCGTATCTTTGTCTTAAAGTTAGTTAAAGATTTGAGATGTAAATGATTGAGAGGTGTGAAGGAAAAATCCTCATAGGAAGAAAAGTAAGATTCATTGCTTTTAATCCACGAAAAACCATCGCTGTCCATTTCGATATTGTAACCCATTTCCAAATAATTTGTTCGTTGAAATTTAGTTAATATACATTCGTGACACTTTGGTCCATTTTTTTTTTTTTTTTTTTTAGTGATTAGGCAGACAACCCAAAATATTCTCATGAATATCTTTAGTATCCATTTCTAACGTCAAAAGAGTCTTCCGGATTCATTACAAAATTTAATGGGTAATGTGTTCGTATTTATACTGTATTGCCCATTGTGAGGTAGACAGCACAAAGTGATAAACACTTACCTTCCTCATAAATGTCAAGTTTCATAAACTCGAGTTTCATTGCAATCTATTTCTCTGTGCCTATCACAGCGAAACAATTTTTTTTTCCAACCAAGTATTGAAAAAATATGCAAATTAACTTTATAAATCGGTCCTTTACACTTTCTATTCTAATTATCCAGACACTGAAAAGCACCTCTGGTGTCGTCTGGATTCGTTCCTTTTCCCCCACTCCCTCTTACCAGGTTAGTCGACTACTTCAGCTTTGTTCTCGTGAACAAAAGAAAAGTGAAAAATTGCCCCTTTCTCCCTCCTCCATATTTCTCTTGGCATGGAGCTACTCTCAGCAACTTAGTCTTCGCCCTTTCACATTTCTTTGCCTCCCTCTCGTTCTCAGTATTTTTATATCCCCCATTCATAACTGGTTTTAATGCACAACCAGTGCTGCAGAGCTAAAGCCGATGTTTCAATTCAGTAACCGAAGTAACGTAAGAGCAGAGGATTTTACTGGCGCCAGTTCAGATTATAGTGGCGGTGGTTGTCAAATAGGGATGAGGAGGCATTTTTCAGGGAACACGTGCCTCTGAAAAAGTATAAGGCAAGATAGAAAAGAACGAACGATCAGAAATGCACAAACGGCATTAAAAAAGGCCTGTAAAGGCTGTTTTACGATAAACTAATTGGCTATAAGGACTCCGAGTAGTAATACTAACTTTAGTTTGTTTCTTTTTCCTTCTATTGAAAAGGCAACAGTTTATTTGGGTCTTTTTTTTTCCCCCAGATGAGACAGCCTCCGATTACAGAGAGGAAATGGATGTAGCTATGATATGAAAAATTTATGGTCCATAAACAAGATCAACAATTCAGCAGGAAGTTATTTCGATGTTGTATGAGCATAAAGATAGAGAATATTGCGGACAAAAATGATGATCAGATGCCATTTGAGGAAAAACGCAGTCACTAGCAGGCAGCAGTTAAATGATTTGCATATCTAGAGGCGACACGAGATATAAAGCTAATACAAAATACTGACAGTTCAGCAGAAGTTTGAAAAAGGTTGCTTCACTCGTCTTCCTATGACATTCTAGACGACATGAAGATAAGAACAAGGAAAAACGATTATGCATTTTCACGACAGAGCTGGGTGCTGTGAATTTGTTAAAAACGAATACATGGCATCGATAGACCAAGCCACAAAACTTGAGCTGCTACTTTTCGTGGTTTGAATTAGATGTCCACTGGTCGCAGTGCATTGAATCGTTACTGTCAGGTCCTACATTAATGGCATGCATAATTTTGTATTATTTACAATATGGCAATTTTATGGTTGTTCATCATCTTCCAAAGGATAACGCTCCATGCCTCAAAGCAATAATTGTTAATACGTGTTTCGACAACGGGACATTGAATTGCTAGCTATAAAACCCTGAATGTAAAAAAAGAATTAGGGGTGCAGACATTATTAATTTCTATCAGTAAAGACCCGTTTTGTTTTATCTGCACGTATACCATGACCTGGCAGGTTAGTGTAAACCTTTAATGATTGGGCAGAAATCAGAGAATTTGACTTATGACACACTCAGTCTGAGTTCAAGGACACAAATGACATTCAGGTCTATTCAGCTGCGTACTTCCCACCCATCCCCAAAGTATTATTTCATGAACAGCGAGTTACGATTCGGACATCATACACAATTATTCCTTGATGGAAATACCAATCATCCTTGCTGTCCTCGAAAACCAATCATGCAAAAACCAAATTGTGATTCAGAATTGAATATTTCGCTTAAGTTGCCATTTTAATTATAAATGATGGATTACATTTTTCTTTTAAAAAAAAATCCACCTTTAAGTCTTATGTCAAGGAAAGGGGACACAAGATTTGTTTATGATCCCCCATATTTTTTTCCCTTCTGTTTACACGTCAAAACTTCTTAATAGGAACTATAGCTGTGGTTCCTATTGATGTTCATTAAGGACTACTGTAACCCTTAGAGCGAAAAAAAAATTAATGACGTCAGTACTAAAAAATGGGAGATTGGATACTGTTTTAATTCTTCGAAATCAAATTACAGATCTGCTTTCTCAGATACTGGAGGTCATTTATAAAACATTACTCTGTAACCATTATATTCGAAATTGGCTAAACGATGTAGAAGTTATGGAAAAAGCGATATTGCACAAGTCCTCAAAAAGGCCTATTGAACGCCTGCAAATAATAGTGCCGTAAGTGAGTATAGTGTTGGCAGGTCAAGAAACCGCCATGGCTCTCGATTATAGAGAATCACGGAGGTTAAAATGTGAATAACTTTTTTATTATTATTATTTTTTTTTTTTTTTTTTTTTTTTTTTTTTTTTTTTTTTTTTTTAGGTATTCTAAGGAACATTTAGGAAATTAATCTTAAATGTACCTTGCCAATTAATTTGAAGATCTGTCGGCTTCCTCCAATGGATTACATGGAGAAAAAGGTGTATGTGAACAAGCCTAGGACAATCCAACAGCTGATTTGTGTAGAAGGGTGTTACAGCCAGGAACACATCGTAGAAAGGGGCCATCTTTGTGAAGACTAAAATTGAAGACATTTACATGTTGTTTTTCATAACTAATAAAAAATATTCAAGTTCTGTATTCCATTTGTAATAAAATACAAGACAAAAACACAAACAATAAAAAAAAATCAATAAATAAAAACGTTACTAAATAGAAAAATAGATGGAACTCCTCAGTTGGAATCCTTTAGCCTAATTAACATTTAGAAATTGGGGGAGTGGGACAGCCGGTGTTTTCTCTTTAGCAGTTCCCAATAATCAAGCTTATGGCTTTTAATGATTTCGAAGCATCGGTGTGAAAGCACGGCAGACAAGTGCGGCCATTCTAGTGATCCAAGATCAAACTAGTATTGTCCGAAAAACACAACGAAAAGGTTAAGATGACCCATATAATTAAAACTGAATAAATAAATGTCACGGAAAGAGCGGTGGATGACAATAAAATCCTAAATTCCGTGTCATACCAAACATGTGTTGAAATAATGACGTAACACTGTTCAGAAAAGTCATTGTTACGTCATTACATAGCTATTCAACTGCCAATAGCCAAATATAGTTTGGTGTTGTGTGTTACAAAAGTAAAACAATGATCTAATATTATAGTGTTAGAACGTTACAAAACAGACGCTTCTTTGAAGTAAATCAGCACGGCTTGCTCTTCTATGAAAGCCGACCACTTTTCAAGACGAACCCACACTGTCGTATCTAACATGGATGAGAAAGAACAATCGCCATTTGACTATTTAAAGCAAACTTTCAGTGACGTTTGCAAAAAAATCCAACAGCAGATAGAGTTATTGATAAGCAACGAACCGATTCAAGGATGGAATCGAACTGTTCAACAGCTCGCTCTTTTCGCTTTTAACACCCCATCAGTTGAGGGGTGCGCAACATGTGAAACACCATCTTGTTCATTTCAGTTACCTTTCGGGATGAGTCTCATAATAACGAAAAAAATTGTCCCTTCAACAACACAATCAAGAGCTGGAGGATCAAAAGAAACCGAATTGCTTCAAGATGAAACTGTCCATCAGCTTAAATCTAAGAATGAACTTTATTCTGCATCGGTTCCAACTTCTAGTCAAAACGAGGCAGAAAGGTTGGCATTTGGTACCAATAATTTAACTGAAAACTCCGTAGAGGATTCGCGGAACTCGAAGAAACGTAGGTATTCCGGTTCTTCCATTCCTTGTCAAGATGACAAAAAATTTAAATCTGATATAAATCTATAAAAGCAAGTTACAAAAGCATTATACTCATTCTTACAATGTATAAATTGCCATAAAAATGCACAGCGAATTATGTATTTAAAAATTCAAATCTTACAATTGTAAGTTTCGATGCCTTTGTTTGAAATTGAACACTTCTGTGTAGCTCAAAATAAACTTTTTTTTATTTGATTTTTTTTTTTTTTTTTTTTTGATGCAATGTCACGAAATGTGACATTGAGTCTTAGTCCACAATAGGCAAACTATAAATAGGAAGACTATTTCAAAAATATTTTTCCACATAAGGTCGTTGCAAGCAGAGAACTGAAGCTCATTGAGGCCAATTTTTCATGCCTTCATCAAATTTGCTGTTCTGGCTGGTTGGCCAATTTAGCGAGATGAAAAAAAAACTGTCACTGCCGACATGAGTATGCGACTAACTCATACTCGGTTTAAACGTCCTAGATAAATTCTTCGCGTCCTAGATAACATTCCAACTCAAGGTCTTTCCATGCAGATGGCGTCATCAACGAGGCTGCAGAAGCTGTAAACATCCATGCTTACGTCAGAATTCGAACCCACAGACTTTTGGTTGTAGAACGGATTCAATAATCACTCCGCTAAACTTATCTTCACTTGAAAATTCTCTATAGAGATTCTTCGTGTCCTCGATGGCATTCAACTGTAGGTCTTTCCAACAGGAGGGGAAAAGTTCTTGTGGTTTGAATATCTCCATTGTTGAAGCTCTCAGAACAAATAAATAAACAAGCAGAGTCCTGCCTGTAGACAATTCATCGTGAAATAAGAGAATTTATTTTAAACAGATTATTTGGGGCAGTGTGAAGAGAAGCTTCGTACACTTCAGTTTTCACAACGAAGGAAGTGAACGAAGATTTCTGCCTGACATTCAAATAATATTACTAATGAGACATCTATATTTTTAGCATACCGAGAAAAATATGCTTTAAAAATTACTAATTGTCTTCATCTTTACGCAGTTTTGTCATCCAGTCTAAGGTTCACTTCTTTCCATCACATCTCCTTCTTTTGGCCTATCATATTCAACATCGCATTCCATTTGTGTTTCTGGAATATCTTCTGCGATACACAAAAGTTTCTTTGCTATACGAAGCCAAAAATGTGACATTGTTGACGCTCCGAGATATGAGGATACTTATTTTGTTTGCGTACTTCGTATTTTGTGCCTTTTTTTTTTTTTTTTTTTTTAAGGAACAGAGCAAGACCTTCCTAACAGTCTGTGTGCCGAAACATGCTGAATCCAAATGATTTTATTCTACGATGCTTGCAAATTATGCAGTCACATGTTTCTTCATGCATCTCCTCACTAGTGTCGTCCCTTTATTACACATAAAAACTTTCAGCGACGTATATTTTTGCAATTAGCTGGCAGAAAGCAACATAAATTATGTGTGAAAATGAAACAGAAGTGAATTCGGGTGCAATTCCTTAAGAGTGGTTAAAAACAGATGTTTATTTCGTGTTAGTGTTAACAAAGAATAGGTCTGAGTAACAGCAGTGCACACGAAGTTTGTGTTCCATGAAAACAGGAACAACATTTTCTTCACAAAACACGAATACATTTGATATTTCTGGCCTTAACTCATGAGTTTATCGACTGTTTACATTTTTGCTGCTCGAAATTGTTACATACAGTTGATATTCAGATAAGAAAAAAAAAATGTCTTCGTTGAAATTCATACATTCCCTTCAAAAGGATGTTTCATGTATGTACTTTATTTGAAGAAAGTTTCCACAAATCCCCATGAATGTGATTTGCATAATCTTTAAATCAATGAAGTAATGCACAGACTCCACTGGTATATTGGTTTTCTCCCTTCTAAACGAGTGTTATGTTCTGATGGTGATGTCCGTATAATGAAACGTAAGAAAAAAAACATTCAATTCATATTCATATTTTTTTTCCCTTCTGAGATACCCAGCCAGATAACAAAATCAGAAATATATATATACTTGTATTTCTTCTGGATTAGTCCAAGTATCTCTTTGTATGTTATATAACAAAGTAGCTTCCTTTTCGTAACGGATGTGTCGTCATATTTTCATGCGCAGTGGTTGCAAAAGTTTGTGAATCTGAGTTCCAACTTATGCTGAAAACATTTTTGCGAGTTTTAGGAAACAAACAATTTAGGAAACCTGGATTATAATACTAAACTAATAGAATTAGTTACTTCTCTTTCTCTCTCTCAACAATGGCCTGATAGAGAAACGCCGCATACAAAAATTCGTCCACAGTGTCGTGCAATTGCGGAGATAAACCACAATTTACAAACGCGATGTTTTTAGTTCTGATAAATAAAGCCATTTATTTGTACACATCGAAGCTTTAGATTATAATACAATGTACATAATTATTAATTAATATGAATCCGTCTATAATAGATGAGGAAATGTTTAACACCTATTAAAGTTTTCATTTATATGAACGGACCTGCTTGTTCTAGCTTGGATTTTTTTAAAATTAAATTTATTTATTTTTATTTTATTTTTTTTTTAAATTTGGTATTAAGAAAACTTATCGGGTCTCAAGTATGGTTGTGGTCAGGTCATTTTTAATGTAAAAAAAAATCTGTCAAAAATAAAATTATTAAATTCCTGATAGGGGATGTAGAGGATAAGATCATTCTGTGTAAGCCTTATGGGATGTACTAATGTCACAAGTGACATTAGCTGTGTGGATCAGCCAAAACGAGTATAAAGCTCAAATGTGACAATCATTGACAGGGCTATAAAAATGCATTACGAAATCGCACCATTGCGATCATATCCGATCATTTCTAAGGTTAGAAGAGTAGGATTTGAATACAAATTACATGTATTTTTGAAGAGAAGATAATCATGGATACTAGCAAAGGAAAAGTTTTCCTTTTTATGCTTCTACTTGGTTTGAAAACGTTTAAGTTTCCAAAATGAAAATCTTAAAATTTATTTTTATAAATACTTGGGGGAAAAAAAATTAAATCCAGTAATGAGCTAGACTACTGCAAGATAGTCAAATGACTTCAGACATAGATTATCATAGATATACATACATACATACAGGGTGTTTGGGATAAATTTGACAGTTTCGTAAGGAAAAAGAAAATCTTCTTTGTATCTATTAAATTTAATGAATTGACAAAAAAACATTACAGGCAGAGTTAATTACAATACTATCAACAAGATTTACTCAAAATAACCACCATTAGCATCGATCACAGCTTCAATTCTGCTTCGGAACCTCGAACAAGCTGATGCTACAGTCTCCCTGGGAAGGGCCGCAAAAACTGTTTTAATTTTATCCATTAACTGGGCTTTTGTATTACTGGAAGTGCGATTGGTGTCTTTTTCAACTGCGCCCCATACAAAATAATCCATGGGGTTAAGGTCTGGGGAGTTTGGAGGCCAAACATTTGGACTGGTGAAGTCGTAGAAATTTTCAGACAACCATTTTTGACTTTTCCCAGAGGTGTGGCAAGGGGCCGAATCCTGCTGCCATACATACGGCCTACCATTGGCTACCCTTGTTATCCAGGGCTTGACTACAGTTAGCAACTCCACGAACAAAGCCCGAATTCCAATGCCAGGGTTCTTCAACACCTGTTCCTGCAGATTTGCGAGGAATTCTGCTGTACGAACGCAATCAGATCGTCTGCTAGGGATCTTTCTTCTTGCTACATCCTCGTAGTCACCATTGCAAGTCTCTAGTTCATGCCTGATTGTTTTTACTGTATTCAGGGAGCATTGGGCAGCAGTCGTAATATCCTTATTTTGATGGCGGGCACGAATCATCATGATACAAGTTATTCTCTTCCATGATTCAGGTGGGTTCCAGCTATCCATCCTTTCTGACATCTTGTATATGAATGAAGAAGGGTCCAAACTTTTAAATGAAGAGAAGTGTGTGTTAATACATGTAACTTACGGAAAAATATAATTAATTATAAATATGTCAAATTTATCCCGAACACCCTGTACATAGATATCTAAGAAACTGTTCAACAAAATTGGTTGTATTCTTGCTCTGTCCGTGTAACTTGAGTCTCGAAACAGGGAAGATTCCGCAGGGGTGGAAAAGTGTATGATAATCCCATTGCACAAGGATGGAGCAAAAGACTTATGTATTTAACTATCGACCTATCAGTCCGAAGTAATAAAGATATTGAAAAAGTTCATGAGATCTTGTGTAATGTAGATTACGAGGATAGGTTGAGAATTTCTGGACTGCAGACAGGAAGAAGGCAGGAGAAAGACCCACAAACTTCTGAAAGGGTCATACAGGATACAAGGATGGAATTTTTTATTTTATGGAGGGTGGAACATCCATGGAAGCTGAAAATAAATGCGGTCAAAGGGATTGGAGTTAGATTTTTCTCGTGGTCGTGCATGATTGCAATGACTTACATTTGAGATTTTGGGAATAAGTAATGTAAATGAATCCAAAAAAAAATATGGTAGATGGTGTGTACGATATGTAACTTTTCAGTTACTCCCCGACTACCTGGAGGTTTAGTCATCATCATCATGCATATTCCATGATGGCCTGTTTCGGCCTTAGAAGTCATCGTTGAATCGTTTAAGAGGACGTCCTGGTTTTCTTTTTCCTAATGGTTTGTACTTTAAGGCTTGTTTTGGTAATCTTTCTATTTTCATTCTTTGAACGTGTTCCATCCATCTATGTTTATATTTTTTAATTTTTCTATTACTGATTCTTGGTTTAATTCTTTCATAATTTCTTCGTTTCTTTTGTGGTCAAATAGGGCATACTTTGCAGTTTTTCTCATATATTTCATTTCTACTGTTGTCAATCTTTGTTTGTCTTTTTGTTTTATTGTCCAGAATTCGCTTCCATACATTAAGACCGGTAGGGCTAATGTATTGTATACTTTTAGTCTGGTTTGTTTTTGAACTAGGTTTGGTTTAAATATAGAGTTAATTACACCTGTTAGTTTTAAATATTTTGCAATTTTTTACTTTTATATCTTTTTCATTTTCATATGTGATCACACATCCTATAGTTAAATGAATTCACCTGTTCTAAGATCTTGTTACCTGGAGGTTTAATAATAATAATAATGGGGGTTCACATAATTAAATAAAAAATAGAGTTAAAGTAAAATAAAAATCGTGACTTGAGTTTTCGCCGTCAGCAGTAAGATCGCCTTTTCGATAAATTGCAAGTGCTGACATGAGATTTTTTGTACCAAAGCTGTTTCAAAATTCGAATGATGAGCTGTTTAGCAGTGAAGAATATCGTGCCTGGGAGCAAAGTGGAATTACAGAAGACAAAATTTACTATACACCAATTCGATTATATTACAGAAATTAACATCAGTTATATTAGTGAAAATTTCAAACTTTTTCGCACATATGTAGGTTATATTCAATGAGAAGAATTTTTTTTCATGTTACTCAGCTAATTTTTAATTTATATTATCGTTTACAGAAGATATGATGAAATGTTATTAAAAGGATTTTTTTTTTTTTTGATAAAACGAATTGCTAATTTATAATCATTGCGTATATACTCGGATCCTTTACATCTGAAATACAGTTTCATTCATTATGCTGTACATAATTTGAACACAGGAAAATTACCATGCATATTCATGGCCAAAGCCGAACAAAAAGGCCACTGTGTTCTCTGAAGTCTGTTTCTCGTCACTGGTTTAAAATTTCCATTGCGACTCATTTGATACGCGCCGTCTCATAAAAGGGTACACGTTAAATATAAACAGTCCATTAAGAATGGGCCATTGTATATATATATATTTCTCATAGATGAGATTATTATCATCACCACCATCTACTTGTTTCAATAATAAAAAGAATTATAAAAACGGAGGCAAACTCGCTTAAAATACTTTATTAGCGTGGAATTTTCATCTAAGTATCATAGGCATCATCAGTACGAGTCACAGAATGGCAATTAAACAATAACAGACAATTCTAAAAAGCGCCACCTGGTCAATAATTTCCTAACTTATGATATGGTGTTACTTTAAACCATTCTAATGATCCCCAAGAGTATGAGGAGGGACAGCTGATGTGTGTTCGGTGACGCGTTTGGGGAGAGGAGGGAGGTGGAAGAGAGCTTGACGTGTTCGTTGCCCACAGGAATCTACCCGGTCGTGTGTGGGGAGTGGGTAAATATCGGGGGAAAGTTGGTGGAATGAGAGGTACGTATTTGTTGTCTCCTGGGTGTTTCACCGGTCGTGTGTTAGTAGTTGGGATGTTTTTTGTATCCCTTAGCCTCGGGGGTTTCCTGTCACTGTCGGGTGTGCCTATTTTTATGGGATGGTGGTGTAGATTTCTATAAGAGTTTGTGTGGTGGGGAGAATAGTTGGATTATCAGTTGCCCTAGTGTTGTTTCTTTATATTGTGGTTTGGATTTTGAGTGATTGTGTTCTCGTGGAAGGGAGGGTTACGTAATCTTGTTCGTATATACATTTTTGTTCACTTATTTTAACGATCAGTTAGATTGCATTGATATTTTAGATAACCAATATCAATCTTGGGTTTTACATTTCTTGCAGAAGATGAGTTAGTTATTTCAGATTCTCATTGATTCCTTGAGAATTTATAGAATTTTTCTATGTGTAAAATTGAGTATTGGTAAGGCTGTAACTGAATTGAGGATTTCATGATATTTCTATTGTAGCATCGATTGCCGGACTTAAAAAATGACAGTGAGGAAATACGGAATCAAGTTCAAAATCGCCTAAGGAAGAAAGAAACACACACACACTACAGGAAACACAAAACCATCAAATAGATATTTTTCTACTTCTTCTTCTACAGGAAGGCGAAGAGAAGTTGTGTTTCGGGAAAGGAAATCATTAACCTGTTCACAAAGAATACATCTAAAATAAACCACCCGGCACAACCGGAAATTGTCAACTAAGGAGAGGAAAACGAAATTTTCAAATTAATTTCAAAACGAAAAACAACAATACATCTTTAAAAATTAAAATAAAATAAAACCTCGACCACCAAACTCCCTTTCATGCAGGGAATTGATTCCGACTCACCCCACACAACTGCGAAAATTATGACAGTCAAACAGAACAAATGGAAATATTAAAATACTCTCAGAAACGAAAACTATATATTTAGAAATTTATGTACATTTAATCATACAAATACAACATTTATTTTACAAATGATATTCTATCTTTTTCAATTTAGCTACGTGAATACAAATTCTACCCTACGGTTCTTCTTTATGAACTGGTCAATAACATCGTCATAAAAAGTTGGTTGTAACTTAATTTTCCCAAGCAACACGCATACTTGTAAAGGCTGGCTGAAGCTCACTGGTTAGAGCTACTTTGACTGCGTATGGCCTGTGTTTAAGACGACGTGAAGGGAGCGGAAATTTCTATGCGCGTGCATGAAATCGCAGCGCTGCAGCGAGGACCTGGAAGCTCCTGCAACCGAGGAAGCCAAGGTGGCTTTGACTAGACGAGCAAGCATCGACTTTCGATACACAACGCAAAGCTCAATTATTGCCGCGCAAGCTTAAGACGTCTTCTGTCTACAAAAATAAAAGCCTAAATGGAATGCTTATAAATGCACGCATTTATTAACAAATAAATATTACTTCTTTCTCAATTAATGAGCTTAGCATAGCAAGCGGGGAGAATTTACCCCTGATTAACATTATATTTTTGAATGTAACTTAAACGCATCGGGTGCTGTTTTTATCTATTAAATAATTTAATTGTTCTCAAGTTCTCTCTTTGGGGAAAACATCATTCCACAAAGCGGTCATTTTCAAAATGTTTTGGTCATCATATATAAATTTGAAAATTATTTTTAGATCTTAAAATCTGTTCTCGAAATTTCTTAAATGTATATACTTCTGTGTTATTACTTATAATATGAATCTGATAAATATTCTGATATGGAACTGAGCAAGAAACATATTCTTAGATAACGGTCCCATTATTATTCCTCTGAAATAGTTAAAAGATTTCTATGTAAGTATTTTACTTGTGCTTTGGAATGTATAATTAAAATTTAACAAAGAAGTTCATTGTATGCAGGTTATTATGTAAAAATTATCCCAATAGTAATCTTAAGCTGAATTAATTATCACCTTACGATATGCAGACACTGCAAGAATGTCATTGCAGTATTTATTATTTAATTGCAATATTTATAAATTTTAAACTATTTATGCGCCAGGGTGTTACACGTATTTGTCCAGGTTGCATGGAATGTCGATTCTTGTGGTTTATTCCTGTGGAACTGTTTGAATTTAATCATTTTTGTTTAGAACTAACTGAATATTCTCTTTTAAAAGTTGAGCATCAATGTTTCACTAACTATTACTGCCGAACATCGTAGCATTCAAAAATATAAATATAAAAGGAAAAATGGGGGATGTATTTGCTTGGACAAAATTTCAATTGCAAAAAAGAAACTTTCCTGTGTACAGATTATTTTTATTTCGCGAAATCTTTTTCATATCGTAATGTGATAAATAATTCAGCTAAAGATTACTTTGAAGATAACTTCTACATAATAATCTGAATAGAATAAACTCCTTTTTGCAACCATAATGAATATTATGAATGAATATTTAATGAACTCTAGTCAGAAAATAAAATGGACAGATATCTTCAAAAGATATCTGATTTCTTTTCAATGTTCGCTTATTTCCTTCCATTTTATGTACAACGATTTTTTTTTTTTTTTTTTTAAGACACTTCGAAAGAACAGTGAAAACGTATTTGAAAACATTGTTAACTGAAATAACCATAGTTTTGTATCCGGTTTTTTACTCACTGAATCCAACTTCGAAAGTCCAGTGGGTTTTAACCTAGTCATTCATAGAAACCACGCGGCTGTTGGTTCCACTGAATGCATCTAGGAGATTTGAAATAGTTTTGCAGCGTTCACGTAATAAAAGTAAATTTTCATACTAGTAAAAAAAAAATTTAAAAAAAATCAATTTATGAATGAAAGAGCAGCTTCATTTGGCATTAAAATCAAATGATTCAGAACTACGGAAAACGGTATTCAGAGCCGAATACTGTTTCCAATATGACAGGTTAATGTCCATGGCTCCAAAAGCAGGATGAGAGTAGAAAAAACTTTTTTTTTTTTTAAATGCGATTCCCACTCATGACAGGTTGGGAATCTACAGTATGAGGATGGTCTGAAAAGTTCTCGGCCTAACAATGAAAAAACGAATTTAGAATTTCTAAATTATTTTTATTTTTCAACATAATCTCCCTTAAGACTAATACGTTTATTCCAGCGATGCTCTAGCGCCATTATCCCGTCCCCCCTGTAATGGTTCTCGGTGAGATCTGCAAAATACCCCTCTACAGCTGCAATCACCTCTTGATTCAAAGAAAAACGCTAAGCAGAGAGAAAGATTTTTAGCTTTGGGAAGAGATAGAAGTCAGTGGGAGCCAAATATGGGGAATAGGGCGGATATTCCAACAATTTATGGTGCAGATCCCTTGGGTGGATGTTCGAACAATTCATAGTGCAGATCCCTTAATTTTAGCATTGTCAAAACACCTTTGTGGGCAGGTGCATTGATCTGATGAAAGATGTGTTTTTTTTCTTCTGCAAGTCATTTCTCATGAATTTTTTAGTCTAGTCTGTAGTCTGGTTAAAAGATCGGAATAATATTCTCTGGTTATTGTTTTCCCCTTTTCAAGATAATTAATAAACAAAATGCCTTAAGCATTCCAAAAACACCGATGCCATGACCTTTCTTGCTGATGGAACTGACTTTGCCTTCTTTGGCGTTAAACAACAGGCTTCTGTCCACTGTTTTGACTGCTGTTTGGAATCTGGTGTGTACTGGTGAATCCAAGTCTCATCCATAGTAATAAATCGATGCACAAAATCAGTTTTATTCTTGTTAAAACGCCTCAAGCACTGTTCAGAGATTTTCATGCGAGTGCGTTTTTGATCTGCCGTGAGCAAGTACGGCACACATCTTGCGCAAAACGTTTTCATTTGCAATTCTTTATGCAAAATATATCCTGCACGTTCCTTTAAAATTCTATAGTTTCAGCAATTTCGCGCACGTTGACTCGCCGGTCATCCAATACCATATCGTGTACTTGATCAATGATTTCTGGTGTTGTTACACTTTTTGGACGTCCTTCACATGGATCATCTTCAAGGCTGGTACGGCCACTTTTAAATTCGGCAGCCCATTTCTTAATTGTCAAAAATGAAGGAGAAGAGCGCTCATAAAAATTTTTTTATGAACTTCGAATGAATTTCTTTTGGCGTTAAACCTTCTTTTACAAAGAATTTTATAACCACACGATACTCAATTTTACCCATTTCAAGGGATACAGACAACACTTTTGCTTCAGACAGCTGTATAAAACAAACTACTCTATAGAATGGCTTGCTATTTCATCTAGATGCTTATGATAGATGTACCAACTTAGAAAAAAAAATCGTACCGATAGTGTGGCCAAGAATCTTTCAGACCACCCTCGTACATCAGCACCATGGATAGGCTTACGATTTTTTTTTTAATGTTTTAACTTTTATATTTTTTACATAATTTTGTACGGATCAAAAATGAATTTTCAGTCCTCCAATCAGCGGTGCAACAATGAAATTCATCCTCCATCCCAAAATAATCGCAAATATTTAATGTCTACGTAGGCCACGACTTAAATACTGGATGAATGATCGCAATGATAACACAGTTTTGAAAAAGATCCATAAATAGAGGTAATTTCGAAGCTGCCCAAAAAAAACAGTTATGCAAATAACTGGGAGAAATTAAAATATCCAGTCCAACGGTGAGCGGATCCAGTTCAAATAGTATTTCTTGCGATATTAAAAGTGCGTTACCAAAAAATCATTTGAGTTAAAAACATCTTCTGAATCTTCCATACAAGAATACGCAACTCTCCTTTTATCCTGTTCAAGTACATATCAATGATCTTTGACAGCAATTGTCATTCTCCAAGAATCTCCACACTTTTTTCCATACTCTGTACAGTCAGCCAGACTTCACGAATATCTTTTAGTAATTCAAGCACTGTCTTCATCTCAGATGAATTACTATCTTTCTTGAGACGAACTATCACATAGGCAACAGTGAAAGACAACCTTGCGTTAAAACTTCCTTACTGGGAAAAGAATAATGCGGTATCTTTCATAATAATAATAATTATTATTTGGTGATTCATCTTCCTTCTAATTCAAACTAGGTATAGGACCATTAACCATGTCTTTTTTCCGCATTTCGAATCTAGTTTTCTCTCAATGGGCATCATCTATATTTCTGAACAACTGCCATGATTTTTTTCAGAATAGTCCCTGCTAGCCAAAAGAGCGATTAATTAATTGCCCAGGATCCAATCCACTTTCTTCTATATATCACGTGCTCAATTTCATCTGCATAATTTTGCAATTGTGCCAATGTTGTAATTGCTCCTTCAGACTAAGAATTGTAATTACATGATAATCTAAAACTAACCGAACCTTTTTCCTCCCATTTCTGTCAATTACAGACAAACGGCCTGTTGCCACGAAGTATTATGACTTCATAACAGCTTGTTAGCAAGCTATCAATGTAATTAAAAACCTAAAATGTGGTTTCAGGAATGAACTTATTTTGTAAGAGGAAGCAGTGCGATGTACTGCGTGTTTATGATACAATTAAAAATGGCAACTGAATATTTCTCTGTACCATACTTTCCTCTATCCCCTTCATAGAAGGAATATAGATTTGGGATTATTTTCCGTGAAGAAATTTGAAGCAAAAATCAAGAAACAAAATTATCCTGTTTGCATCAATTTCGTATCCTCGATAGAATTCTATGACTTCTAAAAACTGCATTAAATTAAATATTCAACTTTTTTAAAAATTACATTTGAAAAAATCGTCATTTAAACTTTAATTTAAATAGCCACATAAAATAGAATAAAGAAAAAAAAAGGAGTTTAAAATAATTTAAGTTATACAACAAAATGAACAAATGTTTGCATAAATTTAAATTAATTCTCATCTGCCATCTCCATTTTGCTTTTTTTTTTTCGTATTTCATGATTTAACTAACTCGTCAACAGTTTGGAGCTCTTGCTTTTATTCACCTGAAGCAGTAGTACTTGTAGTATGTGCAGTACAGTCAAACTATAGCAAAATGAACTGCCAAAAGTGTTTTAAGTGAGGCAAAGTACTTGCTCTTTTTTGTTGATTGAAATCCTTAGGATAATCAGATAAATTTTCAACAAACAGACAAGCTAATTTGCGCTACGAATGTTATTAAATGTCTATTAAAATGAAGGATGTTATGGATCTAGCCATAATTTAATCCATTTATTAGCTCCTATTATGTTAGAAACTAAACACTGAAATCAGTGTCACATGACCCATTAATTGTGTGTATTCTCCGGCTGGTTTGTCTGTTTTGCGGTACGAAAAACTCGCCTTCGCTTGAGCGTTCAGTTACTATTGTACTAGACGAAAATATTATCTAATCGATCGTAAAAAGCACTAAATATTCAATATCGATCGTTGTCCAACCCTTAAACAAATCCGCACAAATGTGACCTTAAAAAAGTTCTCAGAACTGTACGATGAATCAATCATGTTTATAAAAACATGACATTATTACGGATCAAAACTTCACAGCCTTAATCCTAACCTGAAGGTGTATGTTGAATGATCACCGCTCTTGTCATAACTGGTGAAGGAAATACGATTTCTTACTCAGTAGCAGTTCATTGGACATCATCTGGGAGCATATACATTTTCAGTTGAACATAACATCGTAGCAAACAAGATGGTTTTCAAGTTTAATACACTGAAATCTACTGCAGACTGATTTAGAAATATCCTATTTGAACAGGCAGCACTCATCAGGCTTCGGACATGGTAAACATTCCCCCACTTGTATGGCTTTGCAGCGAAAATGAAGTACGTCAGAGAAAGCATCTAGTGAAGGCACACTAATGGTTACAAAACAAAAGATGAAAATAAAGTGACCTCTGTTGGGAGAAGTTTTGCTATTCACACGACAACAGTATGAATTAAAATATAGTTTATTACTTGAATCAATGACTAAAGTCTTGTAATTTCCCAATAGCTTTCTTAATTTCACTTAATGTGTTACGTCAGCGAGTACATTTTGAAGTACTTTTGTTTTTCACATTAGCTGTTTATTAATTTTTTAATAATTAGCCTATTTGTGGAGCAAATCGGACTGAAGCAGAACACGATTTCCGTGTTCCAGATGTTCGATATTTCTCTCTGTTTTGCGAACATCTGACTAGCACATATTTCCTTCCTGGAGACGTGCAAACTCCATGGTTGCTATAGAAACGTGAAAGTACATTTCACATCTGTTGGTGAATGTCAAGTATGAAATGAAATAGGAAATTAGTATACGCACGTTTTGTTAGTTAAATCAAAAAGATATTAACATTAGACAATGATTTCTAAGAATTCTAAATGCGATGGTTTAGTCCTTTTTCGCATTAAGCTGCAGCGAATAATGAAAATTTTCCTACATTGATTGTTACAACACGTGCATAGTTCGTGGCTTTACTCGATAAACCTGGAAAGCAGATGCGCATCAAATGGATGTTCCACATCCATTGATTTCTGAAGGGATTGTTGAATGCAATTCAGCAATGATTTAGTTCATATTAACTATTTGTTATTATAACGTGCAATTATTTTTCCAAGATGAATCAAACGATTTGTCAGTAGACTGTTGCCATAATTTCATTGATCACTGGGAGGAATAATAGATAATATTGACAAAGTAATTTGCTTTCATCCTTGACTACAGATTAATAAATCAATTGCATCATTATGATCCTACTGAATGTTTTCTTCAATCAATATAATAACGGAATGTTCGTATAACGAACAAAATTCAGAAGAGGATAATAGTAATGCAGTAAGTAGTCCTGTTTCCGAACAGATCCCATGATAATGTTGTAAGTTCCATTAGTTCAAAACCAGGCTAGCGGTTAGCTACCCCCGTTCGTTCCACGACGTTTCTTTTTTATATATGAAAATACAATCTGTCAGACTCAAGAAAGAACGATATTTCATAACAATATCGTTCTTTCTATATTTATGTTATATTTATTAGTTTGAGTGCAATATAAAAAAAATTAAAGACATTATTGCTCAATCCAATGTGATTAAGGAGCTTTTTTTTTTCTTTTTTTTTTTTTGCCCACGGACGCTCAAACTTGTTAAGACGCCATTGCCTAACTACCAAAAAGATGCCCACTTTTAGGTGTTTGTAAATGAACAAATCATGAAAAACTAATCGAGGTGTTTTCTGAGATTATTGCTATAAATTTTCAAACAAACAAAAAAAAAAAATTCTCTCAGGATGAAAAACTATTTTATGCTACTGTTACACCATTGTGAAAAAGTTAATTCAAGATTACACCTTTTTTTTTTTTCAAACATTCTAAAACATTTAAAATGTTCGTGTTTTATTTGTTAATATTCATGTTTCCAAATATCAAAACCAAAATGTGCAGGATCATAAATAACCTGAAGGTCACACGACAATTCAAACTGGTTTTGAGTAAGTACTGATAGCTACGAAAATCCTTCGTCAATCTCCAAGCTAGCAAGGTGACCTTCAAGTGAATGCTGATACGATCATTCTGTCGATATTCCACTCAGACAGAACCGATAACAGTGCAGCGAAAATAGATGTCGTAATTCAAGTAGATCAAAAACAGTATTGCTAAACTGCTTACAACCCTCTTTTCGTTATTGATCGAAAGATAACTCGTCGCGAACTTTGCTCTTTGTTCTGAACATTACTCTTGAACAAAGCAGAAAAGAAAGGAAAAAAAAACTTGTTTACGAAATCAAGACCGCAAAAGAGATGAAACAAAATATAGCTTTGTTTTGAGACGAAAAGCGAAAGGTAATTTATTTACCTATCACCCACCAACGCAAACTGAATTTCTCTTTTATTGCGTTTAATTATCATGTATTCAATATTTTGCAACTGTCGCATCATATGATGCATGAAAACATGGACCACATCCCATTTCTACCACGCCCAGCACGTGTAGTTCGGTGTGAGGTTCTCTGAAAGTATTTTTCATTCATGCATGATTCCACTATTTGATGAAAGTCTGTCTGCTGATGTGTCAATTGCCTAACTCATCTAAAATTGTGGTTATGCTAAGATAGGAAGCTTTTCAGGAGTATTCTTACACGTTTAAGTAACCCAAGGCGCAACGAACAGCTTTAGTCATTCTGTTGAACAAAAAATCATGAAAGGGAAAAATAGTTTTATTTTATTTTATTTTTTTTTTGTCGGACGTCTTATAATATGCAAGTATTGAAGTGCTCATTTTATTCGGCTATGTATGGTGCAAACGTAAGGGGTTCTTTCCGCATAGTCTCTCGTTATGTATTCAGCGACAATGCATCGGTCAACTTCAGTTGAGAAATGCTATTTCTTCACTTTGCTCGCCACAACAGCGTGTGCGATGTAAACGTCTATGCTTGCAAAATGTCTGCATTCGCCAGCTATCAACGGGTGCTTCCCGATTTGCAGATGTCGCGTCTACTTTGCAGACATCAAAAGAACGGTCTGATAAAAGCGTCTGTACAAGATTGCATACAAAACAAAAAAATCGCTAATCAACTGCGGCAAATATAGCATCATTGCCGCTCTTTGAACTATTCGGTGTTCTACAAAAAGAAGTTGTCAGCCTCAAAGGTAATTTATTGAACTTTTCATCTTTTCTTTATACAAAGACAGGCCTTTCAAAAGATTTTTTTTTACTTGTGTTTATTATAATCTCAAATATCACAGATTGTGCGCTTCAAGATTTTCGTTCCTCGATTTACTTGACAAATGAAGCGACCGTTGATCTCAACGTTGATCAAATTGCTTAACTTGGTTGTAACCGTCCTGAAAATGCCAATAAAGAAAGATCGAACACTTTTATCGTTTATTTATCTTTGAAGAAAACTTAAGTAATCGAGTCTTAATGTCTTCACGAAAAGAACTAAAACAAAAACTTATTTGATGAATTCTAATCCGATCCGTATCGACCAATGAAAAACAAAATTCACTTATTAGTAAATGATCAGGCAATCACATTACAGATTTATAATAAATCAAAATACATGAATTTACTACGAATACTCCCTTGTATCAACATCGAGAAACAAAAGAATATACATTCAGTAACTAGCTCCGAACAATTCCATACCATTAACCATTAACATTACTGACAGGATGGTGAAGCACTAGTGCTTTTCATATTCCCCTTTATCTGTGATGAGAGTTGTTTGGGAATGGGAGGTTTGTGAGCAGTTAAGCTCGCCCTTTGAGGGGCAGTTGTGTTAGCTATGATCGGTTGAGAGAAGAATAGTCTTCGGTCTTTTGTGTTTGTAGTAATCAGTCTCATTGTAATTGACAGCTTGTACGATTAGTGGGTTTGAATTCACACTTGACTTCACGAAGAATTTTTCTGCAAGATTACGAAGAAAGGAGGAAATGTATGAAATGCCGGTTTCTCGGTGAATCTGTGAATTTCTGATGAACCATGGTGCATCCAAAATCATCTTAAGGCATTTGTTTTGGATTCTCTGCAATTTCGAAATGTTTGATCTTGAAGTGTGACTCCATGCTGGTGAGGCGTAGGTAATGACCGGACGTATTACCATCCGGTAAAGAAGCAATTTATTATGTAGGTTCAATTTGCTCTTGCGGTTGATCAATGAGCAGAGCTGTGCTATTGCTTTGGAAGATTTGGAGCCAATGAGATTGATGTGTTGTTAGAAAGGAGTTTCTTATCCATTAATACCCCAAGATATTTGGTCTCTGATTGCCATGGGATCTTATGACCAGAGAGCAGGATGTCTTCTTTGTTGCAGACCTTTCTTCTTGAAAACAACATGGCTGAGCTTTTGAGGGGGTTCACTTGAATCCTCCAGTTGGTGAACCAGTTTGCTAACTCATTGATACTTCCTTGGAGTCTAATGATTGCTAGGCGAGGGCTGAGCGATCTAGCTGGAATACGGTGTCGTTGGCATAAAGGGCCGTAGTAGTTGTTCTTGAATTGAGAGGAATATCTGCCATGTAAGTTGTGAAAAGTATTGGGGCCAGAAGAGAAACTAAGGTACTTTCACCAGGATTTTGCGCCTTGATGACACAATTCCGTTGAATTTTATTTGCATGTATCCTTCATTAATATACGAATTTCACTAGTTTAATTGGGATGTTGTTTTCAATTAGTTTGAAGATAAGGCCTTGATGCTGGACCTTATCAAAGGCCTTGGCAACATCCAACAATACAGCAGCAGTGTGACGGTGCCAGTTAAAACCATGAGTGATATGTTCTGTTAGTCGGTGAATTTGTTACACTGTGTTGTGAGCTTTACGTAAACCCAAATTGCTCATTTGGGATAATTTTCTGTTTCTCCACTGCTGATTGTAGTCTTGATAGGATGACCTTTTCTATTACTTTGCCAAGACAGGAAAGAAGACTGATGGGCCTGTAGCTTTGGGGAAGTTGTGGGTTATTACCAGGCTTTTTCAGAGGTATAATGTCCGCGATTTTCCAATCTGTGGGAAAGTACTGGAATCTTAAAATGGAATTAGTAATATTAACTGGATGAATTATGGCTTTCCATGGGAGTAGCTTTATTATTCTATTGGTAATGCCGTCAGGACCAGGAGCCTTTTATTCTTCAGCTGGGAAATAATATTTATTATTTCTGTTGGAGATGTGGGGGTGATGGTTTCTGAATCATCCTTAGGCTGTCTTAGTACATTTCTAACTTTACGATGAACTTTGTAAATAAGATTGATATTTAAGTTTATGTAAGATGGGCTGCATTGATTTTCCAGATTGTCAATTAGGGCTTCTACTTTTTCTTCATCTGAGTGTGCAATTCCAAGATTGGTCTTCAAAGGGGGAAGTGGTTGTCTTTTGGTACGAAGAGATTTTACAAACTTCCACATGGAGTTATCTTCTGGGTTGATTTCCCTGAGTTTGGATTCCCATTTGGAATTCCTGTGCATCTGGAGGGCTTCCCGAATCTGTCTGTTGAGGTTGTTTAAGGTTGTTTTGTCCTGCAGGACTCTGGTGTTGTGATATCGCTTTCTAGCTTTATTTTTGGCTCTAATCAGGTCCATTATCTCTTCTGGGATCCAGTTGGGAGCGTGGAAGACAGTGGTTTGAGCGACTGATGCTATTGATTTGCCTAGTTAAATTGCTTACAGCTTGGTGTATTTCTTCTTTTTTACGAATGACAGGAGGTCGCCGATGTGGACTGGAAGAACCTTAGAGAGCTTGTCCCATGGTACCAAAGAATGATGGGGAGAGAGCTGATCTTGAAGTTCTAACCTGAGCAGGATGGGATTATGATCTGAGTTAAGCTCTTCTAATGTCTCCAGCTGGTATTGATATTTGATGTTTCTGAGGATAACTATGTCTAATACATCAGAACTTCCTGATGGGCTGTAGTGGGTGGGCTCAGTGGGTCCAGTTACTATTGATGAGTTGAGTAACGTGTAGTTGAATAGGGTACAGCCTTTGGAGTTGATTGACGAACTGAACCAGGCCATATGTTTGGAGTTGAGTTCTCCTGCTATAATTATGGAATCCGTGGAGCCGAGGATGGAGTCTAAGTCTGCTGTCAATAGTGGAATGCCAGGAGGATTGCACGCTGCGTAGATTTTGAGTTTGCCTGCGTTATTAGTGTGCACCTCCACACCCGTCACCTCAAGGTTTTTGGGGGGGGTTGGTCAGCGAGCTGTGGCTCACCACGTTCATAGCCAATCACGCGATATCGCGCGATGCGAGTTCTCACCGGCCGGCCGATCACGCGTTATCGCGTGGACATCGCTAACTAAATAAAAAAATAAAAAAAAATTTGGTCACCACACGAAATTCCAATTTTCAGCTTGGCAATGAACGATATCACGCGATGCGAGTTCTCACCAAACGGCCGATCACGCGTTATCGCGTGGACGTCGCTAACTAAATTAAAAATTTAAAAAAAAATTTGGCCACCACACGAAATTCCAATTTTCAGCTTGGCAATGAAAGTGTTAAATAATTTTAAATAAAAATAGCTGTGCCGCCTCCACTAGAGTTAAGCCTGTCTGTCCTATATAAAATATAACCTTAGTTTTGGGTTGTTTGATGGTCTGAGGTGGGATTCACTGATCAAGATTATATCTGGATTGTATCTTTTTGCGAATTCTTGCAGCTCGAGAATTTTATCTGTTAAGCCATTGGCATTCCATGCTGTTATCATGAGAGAATTTGGTTTATATTTTTTAAACATTACAGAGAGCTGTTAATATGAATTGGGTTTCTAGATAGAATCTCTTTCGGGAAGATGGTTAGGTGCTTGGTTTGCTGAATTCATGAGGCATTGTTGCAAGTGACGAGGTTAAAGCTGACATGAGATTAGAGCTTGTTCGCTCTTGCGAAGGAGTCTGGGTTCTTACCACTTCCGCATATGATTTGGACATGGATGAAGGTCGAGTGCCTTCCTGTGTTGCCGAATGTGAGGTATTATGATCTGGAGGGCGACCTGTTTCGTTGTTTGTGTCATTGCTTGGAGGAGCGTGGTTCGTTCTTGTTGATCCACGGTTTTTTGGATGGAAAAGGCATCCCTTGTATTAAAGGGATGTGGTCCTCTACAATTGGCACAGCAGGCAGGTGTGGATCTGTGCTTGGTGCAGGAGTTAGTTTGGTGACCCTCACCGCATTTTGGGCCTCTGTAGGGAGCTCTGTACAGTTTTTGGGCATGCCCGAACCTCTGGCATCTGTGGCACTGCCCTGCCGATGCCTTCTTCCTTAGAGGTTCGGTTGTAATTTCAAGCTTACAAATGTCGGTAACTTCGTAGATTCTTTTTTGTGTGTTGGAGATTTCGACCAACACTAGTGGCATTGGTGTTTTATCTGACCTCAACATTCTACTGACTTTGATTGAGGTGATTGATGAGGTCAGCTGTGATCTCATTAGTTGTGATGCCCTCAGCCACTCCTCTTAGAACTACTTTTAAGTTCCTCTCGCTTGCTAACGCAAAAGGTGTGGAAGGGCAATTTAGAGTTGTCCAGCATTTTCGTCATCATGCGATAATCTGTGACAGTGGTAGGATGAATTTTGACACCCTCTTTAGTATTTCTTGCCCAGGAGAAATTGATATTTTGTTCTCCTAGGGATCTTGAGACTGAGGTCCATTTATATTTATCTCGAAGGATAACTGGAGGGACCTTTTCTTTTCTATCTTGGGTGGTCTGATTTTGGTGAGTTGTTACATCATCTTCCATTCCACCTTCCGATGTTCTTCGTCTTTTATTAGATTGTTCCTCCTGTGAACAATCGAACTGTTGGGGAGACTTTGTAGGAGGAACAGGTGTAATGTCCTCTTCGATCTCCAAATCATCATCTTCAGTGTCATTTACTTGAGTGAAGAGATTCAAGCAACCAGGATAATCTGTTTCAAATTTCTTTAGGATGAATTTGAGAATGTCAAGTGACATATCTTTGTTTAACTGTTGAATGGCGTCCTTGGTATCTTTTACATTCTCTCCATGATCTCAATTCTTCTCTCCTGTTTACTTTCGTTTTCCAATAAAATCGAACAATTCCATATCCCTTTTTGAAGCTACTTTAATAAAGTTCATCATTTTCATCTGGTGTTTAATTAATAATTATTATTTAAAATAATCCTAAAAATAATCGATTTTTTTTTTTTAAATTTTGATGTATTAATTTTGTTTCTTTACTTTTGTATATAAAGTTTACATGTCCTCTTATAATTCAGCTCGAAGTTATTCGAACAATTGCAGACAATCAGATTGATCGACTGGATGTCAACGTTAATAATTATTAAAAAAAAAGTAACCTATAAAAAAAGGAAATTGCAGAGAAGAAGCCCTTGTCAAAAATTAACTTAAACTAGTTCAGAAAAAAAAAAAATAATTCATACCTATCAGAAATTAAAAGATCTTGTAGATCGACATATTTCTTTAATTGCTATATTCTTCAAGGGAAGTTGTTTACTATAAAGGCGATAAACTATCGTCTCTATTTCAAGTACAAACTTTTGTTCCTTAATTGTTGGTTATAGAATAAAAACCAGAATGATTCTTCAAGTATAATTTATAGTAAACACTGGAAACATCACGTGTTCGGGACACAACAAAAGACCTGCGATTCTCAGAAACTTGTAATTTGAAAAAGGTGTCTCAGAGAGAGAGATCTCGGAATTAAAAACAAACACTTCTCGAATGGATCTTGTTAGAAACTAATCAAAACTGTCAGTTTAACTTTTTTTGTGAAAACATTTCTAACATTAAATTATTCGAAAGAGATAATCAGCCTACAGCATTTGTTTTAGTTGCAAAACATTATACAATGTCCTATTTAGATAAGATTCATTGTCCGTATTCTACTGAGCCAAATTCAGTTGTTATTCTTCTCTGCACTACAGTTAACTGTTTCTACTGTTCTGTAGGATCACATCCTTCAGTATTTACAGTAGTTGTAAAGTCAAAATATGAGAGATTTAAACAATTAGTGAGATATATGCGGAACAATCTAGATAAGACCATTCCAGAGGATACTGCAAATTCTCTCGAACAAGAAGCTGTTTCAAATTCCTAAAAACTTATAGCACATTGATGGAGTCAGAAGTCAATATTACTCTTGAACATCAATAAATTGTACTTCAGCGAAAAAAAATACGAAAGAGTAATTGTTTCAGAAAAAAAAAATAATAATAATAACAGCAGAAGGGATCTGGTTTGGCCCTAGGAAGGAGGATGTTCCAATGCAAGAGGATTTCGTCTTCATGCGCTTTTGTAGTAGCCACTGTCGGTGCCAGGTTATTTTGCGCCCTAGGCAAAGTTTACAAGTGCGCCCCTTATTTCACAAGCTGGATATTTTTTTAAATAATTTTAAATATAAAAATAAAAATTATTTTCGCATGCTTTATTAATAATATGCAAAGTAATATACAATATGTATAATATGTGAAAATCAAATTTTAATTTTTCTTGCCTTCAATTTTGCAAAATTTTCTACCATTTCCTTTATATCTTAGTGTAGAAGCTAGCTCGTGTTCGATTGAAATTGTTGCCAAATCTGTTAACCTGTTTTGGGATATTGTTGAGCGCAAAGTATGTTTTAACTTTGAGAAACTCCGTTCTCCACTTGCTACTGAAACTGGAAGTGTCAGAAGAATTCTTAGTGCAGCAAAAGCGTTGGGTATGCAGTCTTTCAGATTAAATTAATAGGGCATTTTTTTTCTTTTTTAATTAATTTGAAAATTCTCTGTTATAATTCATTTACCAAAAAAAAAGACCAATTTATATTTGTTGTCACTTAGTGATGATTTCCGATTGCTTCTGTAGTCTGCTCTCTCTTCTCCTCTGAACATAAAATCCCTTGTAGTCGTGTTCTCCAATGCTACAAGAATCCATTCGCAAAGATAATTAAATTCCGACCTTTCACCGTTAGGAGCACCGCTCACTGTTCTATGTCTTTACGTTCGAGGTCCTCTTTAAATCAATACAGCACTGTGCTCACACACAATAAACTTGGATAGAGGTCTTAAATATCGTTGGCTAGGTAGTCTTCCTTCACTCCCTGTTCTAGATGTTCCCTATTTCGTAATTCCCTCTAATTGGCATTCTTTATCTCCATCCGCTAAGATACAATTCTCTCCTTAAAATTTAAGTGCTCTCAGCTTGCTAATGTCTATTGAGAAAGAGAGCTTCAAATGATCATTCTTTTGGCAGAGATAATATTACGATTTTATTGTTTTAGCCTCATATTTTAGCAATATTTACGGTGATCTTGATTTCAAATGACAAAGTGATATCGTCGTAGATATTTTTTTTTCTTCTCTGGAAAAAAATGAAGCCAGATCTGCATACACAATGGATGGCTGATGACAACTAAACCAAAAGGTGTTGAATCACTGCACTTATTCCATCGCTCTTTTATGATTTGTATAGTGATATCGTCATCACTTTATGGAGTGAAAGCCAATGAAAATTAATAGGCATTTTAGTGCAAATTAAAAACATGAAAATACTTGCAGTAGTATACATACATAAAAGCGGAAAACCTGTAAGTGGAATATTCGCATTTGCAAGCAACCAGTGGCAAAGATTGTCGAGTTGTTAATTCGTCTGTGGGTGGTCTGGCAATGAACTCTTTGGTATTCCTAGCTCCTATCAACTCAAAAAACTTGGGATCTTCGCAACAAATTTGTCTCGGATCTGCGCCCCTGCTGGTCGGTAATCCACTGATTTAGTCAAAAGTACTACGGCTACGGTATTGGAAGCCAGAAACAGCTTGGCCCAGAAACTTTCACTGCAGCACATTGGCCCAACCATCGTATTTCTTTGCCGGCGGCAATCTAGAGGAAGAATCCTTTTTGATTTACCGAATACAATGCAATAGGGACATTTAGTCGCTGAAGGGCGACAGTACATGATAGGGCAGTACAAACAAAGTAAAAAAAAGTTGTTTGTCAACCTTTTACTGACTTTGCTACCGAGGCGGCCGATTTTCCAGAGAAAAGTTTGTCTTAATTTTCTATTTCGCTGGGCACTCTGATGCTATTTGTGCATCACCTCTCAATCCTGTAACATTTCGAAAATACTGAGGGAAGAAAAAATTTCTTCATCGTTTCCAAAAATTATCATCTTCATTATGGTCATTCAAAGACTACCATCTAATACCAAAATATATCTTTACTGAGAGAGGATTGAATTATCCTTTTGAATGAGAAAGTAATGCTTTTAAAGGAGAAAAGAGAGTAAACTATTACTGGTGTTTTGAAATTATAACGGGTGCAACCAAGGGTGCCATATTTGGTCATTGCGTATGTTCCGGATTTGTTTCATGACATGAAAAATCGAGTTATCTGGAGTAAAAAAAAAAAAAAACTGCCATCTGGGTGAGAGGGTAGAACGACATTTCAGAAACTATTTAAACCAAGAAAAGCGAATAAATTTGGTGTAGTAACGTACGACTATAAACTTTGGCTAATAAACCAAAATGTATACGAAATTGAGTCAAGGAGGGAAATGTGAGTGTTTGGGGATAGACGATGAGTCACTGCTAACATGCTCGAGTTTTACGTGTTGATAAAACACGTAAAATTCAGAGGCACGGACTAACAGAAAAGTCACTGTTAGTCCGCGCGGTTAGCCTAATGGCTATGCGCTTAGCAACCATATGCCTGGGGAAGGAGTGTCCTGGATTCGATTCCCGTTGCTGACGTGAGGAGCTTAAGGATCTTCCTCAGCCATAGCCAAGTTAGCTGGTCTTGGGCGTGGACAGCAGGGTTTTTTTCCCCAGTTTATCTGGGGGTTTTCATCCCGCAAGCAGGCAAACCGGCCCCGTGAACACACACGGATCTACAGCCATAAATACTTAATACCCCCATGAGGGGGCTCAACTCACCCCAATAGGGACGGGGTGAGTTGAGCAATGGCAGTTAATTTTTTCCTATGATTATGAGTTCAGAACAATTATAAAAACATTGGTCTTTTAATCTGTTTAATTTTAATCTGCATTAATCCAACTCCTTTGTATCTTCTTGGGCCTGGCTCCCAGTGCTGGGACCTCAGCAAAGGATAGAAACCGATCTGGGACAGTGGTCCTTTCCATAATGTATAGTACTGTACGGGTCCGGAAGGATGTGAGGCTTTGCATTATGGGATATTAGAATTAATGTGAAGTTCGTTAGCGTCTATATACAAGTAGCCTAGTCTAGTCGTGAAAATACTTCACGATCAAACTATTTGCTTACTGTGGGATAAAGTTTCGTATTTTAACGCTGTCAGTGGACTAAGCTCAGAAATCCCATTCTGGCATGTCAAACATGGAACTTTCGAGAGACTACGGAATTCGTAAGCAAGACTAATCTCGAACCAAACAATGAGACTCATCTAATTAGCTACTACCAACAAGTTTGTCTACGTTTAGTACGTGTTCTGGCCTTGGAATTCAAGTAGTTGCATTTAAAATATTATACGAGAGAAGATTTTTATCTAGCCACAGCAATCTATCGGATTGCGACCCCCCCCCACACGCAGCCGCCTACAGATGAATGGAATGGTTTCATCATAAACTAATTTTTTTTACTTAAAATTTGGTTAATTGTTCCAGATGATTTGGGAACAGCCGCTCAAAAATAGACAAATTAAAATAAGGAAACTAAAGACTTAATAGAAAAAATAAACATGAATCAAGATGCACATGGTGTAAGAAACACAGAATATAATTAACTTTGCAATACACTAAGTATTGCAATGATAGTAGTATAAAGAAAACTTCTTCATAAATGCTTCATATATGACTGTTTAAACGATGAAAATTACAAAACAGAACAAAACGTGTTAAAGATTCCAGCTAAATTTTATCTACAATTATATACAAATAAGGGGAAATAATAGCAAACAGGAATAGAGAAAAGGATATTGAAAACTGCGCTGGAGTCAAAGATAAAGTAAAACATGCACTTATAAAAATGAAAAAAGGCAGAAAAACGGAAGAGATCACGTATATAAAACTATCAGAATTGTATACAGTGTTTAAGAAACGTAGTTCTTTCTTTGGTATCTTTTTTTTTTTGCAGAAACAAAAGAGCAAAAAAAAAGGCAGGTATAATGATACATAAATCTATGAAGAACAATATTACAACTACTGTACTGAAAGACTAATAAAAATTAGACACAAAACGTTAAGAGGTCACATGGCATTAATCGGGCAGTACGCACCAGAAGAGGGGAAAGAAGATAGTAAAACCTTTTACAAAGAACTTCAGAAAGACATCATGAACATGCAACTGTAAAAAAAATGCTGATGAAAATTTTAATGAAAGATTTCTGAAATTTTTTAACATGGTCTCGATTCTGGAAAAAACAAACTACAAATGCTTGGGAAAAAATATTCTAATTGATAAAAAAAAGGAAATAGAAGTAACTGCAATAACAATAGGAGAATTAATCTGCTAAATTCAGGGTAAAAAATATATGCAGTGATATTAAAAGAGAAATTAAATAATATTACGCAAAACTACTAAAAGAATGGATTCCGAAAAGGCCGATCTTGAATGGACTCAATTTTTACTTTAAAATTATTTATCGAAAAGAGAAGTGGATTTCAATAAGAAACACACGTGGCCTTCACCGATTATGAAAAATGCCTTTCATAAAATGAATAGAGAATTTAAAATATTAACCGATATAAACATAAAAAAAAAAAGCTCTCAGTCTACTCATGAAATACTGGTACATTTCGGTACGCTAGTACCAGAGTGTTAAGCAATTACAATACGTTAAATATTGAAGTGGACGCCTAACAGGATACACTGCAGGAAGTGGGCTTTGGGGCAGAAGCTATGGTCACTTCACGGTGTCTCTTACAGGCTGAGTGAATGTCTCGCCTAGGTTATCTAGCTTTAACCATGTAAGCAACTTTCTCCTTCCTTAATATACCTTCAACGAATCCAAAATATTAGACAGCAATAAATTGCAAATCCAATAGAAGCAAGCATTTTATTTTCTTACTAAAAAAATTCTACAAACATTTGTTAGTTTTGGTACTTTCATCCATAACACATGCTGGAATTTGTCCATATTCGAGGGTACAACGCAAACATTATTATAATAGGAAAGGAGCTCAGCAGCAGATTTTAAAACAGATTAAAAACTTTGTTTAAAGTCTTAATTTGAGGGATTATTCAAATTTCACTTTATTTTTTATATTCTTCTGTTCTTCGAATGAAGTGGTACTTTGCAGTGCTACTGGTCGTAAGGATGAGTGAGTGTGATGACTTTTTCATCGTCACTAGAAGTTGATTGGGAGTCCAAACCATACTGTGTTTGTCCAATCGAATTCTGCTGATGAAAACAACTCAGCAGAATTCGACTGAGAATCTAACAATATTGTGTGCGATGAATTTCCTTCATCATCAGAATCTAATTGGGAATTGAAAGATAAAGCCTCTTCTTTGACGAGTGAGTAGTGATGCAATTCTTATGAGATCAAACTTTTTTTTTTTTTTTTGCTTCATAAGTGTTGCTCTATCAACAAATACTTCAGGTTAGCTGTTATCTAATAGTAACCACCACGGAGAACTTTTATCATTATTTGCGCTATCTGACCAGACAGTTTATACAAGACGAATGATTACAAAACATTTGAAAAGTTTGCTAACCATATGAAGGGTTATTACTACAATACAATTTCAAGCCCAATTAAACAGATTTATGTACTGTATAAATAATCCAGAAAAAAAAATTGATAACTTCACAGAGAAAATATCGTTCTTAAGATGGTTATTAAAGTAGCTTTATGAAGATAGACAAGAATGTAGATTCATTAGGCAACTAAAGCGAATGATGTCACAGGGGATACGAGCCCTGGATTTTTTTTTGGGGGGGGGGTATGAGGAAATGTTACTTGTTTGCTTCTTAAATTCATAAATATCATATGAAATGATAGTATATGGACTAAATACACTGCTTGGAAAGAAGTTAAGGAACACCACAGTGTAAGGAACAAACTGCCATGGCGCCCCACCTTAAGATGTAGGACCTCCTTTCGCTGTGATGGCTAGAGCAATCTTACGAGGCATACTTTCCACAAGCATGCAATAGCGATCAATAGCGTTGGACCATTCTTCCTGTAGACATGCAATGAAGTCCTTGACTGTTGTGGAGCGGACGTTCCTTGCCCCCCACTCAACGCTCCAAGTTCATCTCACACATGTTTAATAGGGCTCTGGGGGACCAGTGAAGTGTGATGACATTCATTTCACACAAACAGTGCGGTTGCAGCAGCAGCTTTATGACATGGTGCATTGTCTTACTGTGAGAGAGAGAGAAAAACAATGGTTAGTGCCGTAGAAACGCCACAAAGTAGGAAGCATTGCATTCATCAGAATGTTCAGATACTTCTCGGAGTTCAATGTTCGTGGCACCACAAACAGAGGTCCGAGGCAAAACCAGGACCATACCATCACACTGCCACCGCAGAATTTCATAGTTGGGACTACGCACTCTGGTAAGAGATGTTCAGCGGGCATCCGCCACGCTCGTACATCTGCTCGGTAGAAGGTGTAGCGTGATTTGTCGCTGCATAACTTAGCTTTCCAAGCATCCACGTCCAGCATCCATGAAACCCTCTCTACTCATGCGACATTTAGAAACTAAACATCCTATGTATAAAAAACAAACAAGCAAATACATTATTTTCAGCTCTTAGAAAAGCGTCCAAATGTAACTTCATACATGAAGTCAGGAAAGAAAGACAATGAGTCAAGGCTTCCTAATGTATTGCTTATCGCATAGCTAGATGTGGTAAAAACCCCACTATAGCTGAAGGTTTAATTTCTCCTTGTATTAAGGATACCATTTTTTGTATGTTTAGGGAAGAACATGTCCTCAATATCGATGCTATCTCTTTTTCAAACAATGCAATGTCTGAAAGAATTCAGGATATGTCTGACGCTGTTAAAGCTGCAGTAGCAGATAGAATTTTAAAAAGTAAACTCGTTTCCATCCAGGTCGATGAAAGTGTAGATGTTGCTGATTTATCTATTTTGCTCGTAATCCGAAGTATTTGACAAAAAATGAAATTGAGCAAAATTGGTTGCTTTGTTAGCCATTGACAGAGCGTAGCAAGGGCGAAGATATTTTTAATGTGATCGATGATTATTTCATTGAAAAGGACATTAGTTGGTCGAATTGTTGTGGTGTATGCACTGACGAAGCCAAGTCTATGTCAGGTTGTTTTATAGGCCTACGCGGCCGAGTTAAAGAAGTAGTTCTCCATGTACCATGGAGTCACTGCTGCATTCATAGACAAACTCTGGCATCCAAGCCTCTTCCTAGTGAACTGAAAGACGTTCTTGATGAGGCTGTAAAAAATTTAAATTTTATTAAGTCACAACCACGAAAACTCCAGATTGTTTTTGAAACTTTGCACAACTTCTTATCTGAGAATGACTTGCACCTATACCGAAATCTCAAAGAGAATATTTTAAGTCACTTGGAAGGTCTGAAAGTGTCCTTTTATAAGTACTTCCCTCAACGTGAAAAAGAAAACAATTGAATTGCAGATCCCTTCAATGAAGAATTCTTCAAAGAAGCTAAACTATCAATCAATGAAAAAGAGCAGTTAATCGAACTTTCAACCGATTCTTCTTTAAATTCTGATTTTGAAAGGAAGCATCTCATTACTGTCTGGGTAGATGTCAGTGAGGAATACGAACAGCTCAGTGAGAGAGCACTCAAATACCTTTCGCCATTTACTAATACTGAACTAATGGAAAAAGCTTTTTCTTTTTACACCTTCATAAAAAATAAGCACCGCAACAAGCTTAATGAAGTCCGGATTTATGACTGTACCTTGCATCTTTTGAGCCCGATTTCAAAAAACTAAGTGCATCAAAGCAAACTCAGCGATCTCACCAACAATGTTTCATTCGGCTAGAATCTATATGCCAATTATTACAGATTTTTCAGATAACACAAATAAATATTACAATAATAATAAATCAAAAGTTTGTTAAATACTTGATCATCATTATCAATATTTAACACGAAGCTACACTTATTTCTTTGTTACGAATATTGTAAAATTAAATCTGGGTTTGTACTTTTAGTGTAGTAAACTTTCTTTCCCAACTCAATACCTCATTTCCACTATTTTACATTAAAGATAAAAAATATTATATTTCTTTTTTTTTTCTTTCATTATTCTAATGAAACAATAAATTAAGTTTTACAATAATTACAAGTTTGATCAACTTCAAAATGTTATGCGACAAAGTATTTGAATGATAAAAATGGTTATTTTAATAAAAATAATTTAAGAAAATTTGGTCCATGATTCACATCGAGACACCGCTAACTGCTCGGTTAGCCCTGCTGATGTATTACCAACAAGCTATCTTTTTTAGAACACTTTGGATCAGAACAAATCATTGAACTAGAAGTCTGGCCAGAGGGGGAAAACGCACATGGTTAGGTTATTGTAACAGTCTGTGGATGCGGAGGAGTTTTATTTTAAATAATGCTAAAAAAGAGAATCAACAGGGTTCTGGATAGGAAAGATAGAATGGAAGGTGTGATACTAGCGGCGAAGATTGAATTTAAGTTAAGATTAATTATGCGAGGCGGGAGTGGAGGAAAGACCATAGATGGCTTGGATGATTAATGAAGAAAACTGAACGTTAAATCAAGAGTCTGGAACTGTTGTTCGAGAAGAGTGATTAATTTGTATACCAGAAAGTCAATCAATCTTTGGACAAACTTACCTCGTCACAGAGATGAGACCAGTAAGTTTTTCTTAATTTAGAGACCATCAGACTATTGTTAAAGTTTGCTACATTCCTTACTATAACATTCAGTAATAAAGTTGTCCTTAAGTTAAACATGCAAATCAGCGTATTCATTTTCTGTATGATGAATCAAGCTGGGAAGGGTAAGCAACAGAAAGTTGCTTCTTTAGTAGATATCTTAACCATTCTTTGTGACAAATTATGCTTCCCCCCCTCTAGTAAACCACTGAGGGGAATACTAAAGACATTCGCATGTTCTAGGCTAGTGAACTTGAAAGTTTTCTTACCAATAAATAACTGGAGAGTTGAAAACGGCATGTTTACTGTAAATTCCCTATTATAGTACTGCGTGTTGAACAAGCTTCTGTATTAGATGAGGGAATGTATTTCTGCACAACTTGTTATTGGACTGCGCAGGAAAACTCAACTGCTTTTTACAAAAAAGTTTTTTTTTTTTTTTTTTTTAGTTTTCAATGGAACTAAAGATAAATACACTACACACGAGAGGTATCAGTGTTCACAAAAGAAATAGAAATGTCCTTCATTTACTTTGAGAAATCGAACTGTGAGTGTGCGAGCAGAGCCGGTGCTAGGGTCTTTGACGCACGCATGCAATTTCTATCTAAGCGCCCCTGTAACGATCCTGGAGTGTGTGATTCTTTTACGATAATAAAAATTTAAATTATCTGAAATTTCTTAAATATTGGAAAAAAAATTCTCAAAAGTTAAAGCAAATTTTGATAAAAACCACTTCACTTTAATCGTTGAATATAATGATACAGGGATTATAACTTTCTCCCCGACCCGAATCGGGGTCGGGGAGAAATTTTAAGGTTTTTGATTTCATATTCACAAAATTAGAAATAATGGTCTTAACGTCTAATTCCGCACATATATCCTTTTCAACAGCTATTAACGCCAAACTAATAATCCTTTTTCTTGACATACATGTTCTTAAGTAGGTTTTAATCAATTTCAACTTGGAAAAGGAACGTTCACCGCTCGCTACACTAACAGGTAAGGTTAACAGTATTCTTAAAGCAATTGAAAAGTTAGGGAAAGATAAATTATTGGACACAATAAAATTAAGAATATCGAAAGGATTTTTGAATATTTAAATTATCCTTCCGAAAAATATCCCGGAAAGCACATAAATCGTCATATAGTTCTATTGCATTTACGTCTTTATTGTCGCCGTCCTTCAAGAGAATCTCTAAATCGTCACAATTTTTTCGTAAATCTTCGTTATTAATTTGTAGTAATCTATACAAGAAATTCAAATTATCATAATATGTTTTTAGTTGTTCAAAACGTTCTATTAACGAACACATTGCAACGTCTAGAAGTGTATAAAACACATTCACTCTAAGTTTATCTTCTGGCGTTTCGTCATGATACTCTTAGTCAAATTGTCGTGTCTTCTTTCGTCATCGAACTTCCGTACCAGTTTTAAATTCTTGTTCTCCATCCACCTCTTCATTTTGCCATTTTAGAACTTCTTTAAAATTTGTATCTGATCGATACTCTTGTAAGAATATTTTCAAGTTTTCGATAGATACTAAGGCAAGTGTAATGTTCATATTTTTGTCTTGAAGCATTTTACTCACAGGGTTTATTCTGTTAAGTAAATCATACTAAGTTATAAGAGAGCAAATAAATTTGTAGTCCTTTATTTTAGCACATAATGTTTGTGCTTCATGCTGAGTTTCTTTATTAAAATTTTCATTATTAAAAATTTCAAAAAGTGCATCATAAATTTCTCCTAACTGATATCGTAGAGGGCGGATTGCATTCATTTTACTTTCCCATCGCGTTTCTGATGGCTGTTTCAATGTTACATTTTTTACGAATTTTAAAAGGATTGCCCAACGTTTGTAAGAGAATGAAAAGAAATTATATATTTCTTGAATAATTGCAAAGAAACTAATTGTATCTGCATTCACTTTGGCTGCATCATTAATGATTAAATTTAGAGTATGGGCAGCACATGGCACGTAAAAAGCTCGAGGAGTTTTGTTCAAAAACAAATTTTGGAGCCCATATTTGCCCCATTGTCATACCCTTGACCTCGCATGTCTTCAATGGGAATGTTCCATTTTTCCAGTTGTTCCATTATTGTTGCACATAAACCACGTCCTGTGGAATCTGATATATCTGCAAAACCTAAAACGTTTTCCCTGATCTTGACAATTCCACTGTCACAGGAAACAAAGCGAATAATAATGGTCATTTGTTCTGTTTTACTTGAATTAGGTGTGCAGTCTAAAATTATGGAATAATATTTAGATTTTAGAATTGATAATAAAATTGTATCCCTGATTGCGTTACTTAAAGTTCCAAGTATTTCATTTTGACTGTCTTTACTCAAATAGTGTACTCTATTGTTTCGTTGTAGGGCCCTTTCAACATGATTTTCCATAACGGGATCAAACTTCCCAAACAGTTAGACTAATTTTAAAAAATTGCCGTTATTTCTTTCATTTTTTAAATTTTTATCAAGTTCCTTCCATTTTAAGAAATTTTTCATGTGAGTTAAACTAGTCTCATGTATATGTAAAGTTGTACTTAGATTTCTCCAATCGTTATAACCTTCTACAAGACTCAGTGGGTGATTCAGTTGATTCAGTAGGTGCGACAAGTTTGCAACAAAAGCAAAAAACAGAATTTAAAGTTTCGGAATAAATGAGCCATGTTCTTGGCACGAGCTTCCGTTTACCATTTTTCTATTATAATACGTGTCGCCAAATTTACGACCATATGTATCTCTGGGATATATTATATTTTTATTCTGAACAGGCCCCACTACAAAAACAACTCGTAAATTTTCATCAATATTTCCCCGTTCACCTGGATCTTCTAAATTCACAGAGACTAACAATGTGTTAGTTTCGTGGTCAACTACATCTAAATCTTGTTGTAGTTGACTAAATCCTAACTATTTTTCACTTAAATCATGTTCAATTATCTTGTTCAATAGCTGCAATAGTACTTTCATGCAAACTGGATGATGTACACCGTTCTTCAACTCTGATTTTTCTGATGTATCGAGTTGGTTACAATCTGCATCAGAATATTTTAACAAATTTATTAAGAGCCCCAGTTTGTTTCTTAATATCTGCTTCTTTCACAGCATGACGCTTATGATTTTGTGCACCGGATAACTTTTTTTAAAATTTTTGATTCCATTTCTGTTTTATACCCCCAAGAAATTATTACACAACACGACACAGAGACGAAATAATAGTCGGTACTGCGCTACTGTCAATAGCCTAGTGAGATGCGTACCATATGACTGGTTAACTAGCAACAAATGTTTTGTACGAAAATTCGTTTTTGCGCATAAAAACTGTTCACCGTTTCACTTTATATAGACTACAGTAGACACAACATTCTGCAGGCAAGCATTTAGCCTGCTCTCACTGCAAAATTGTAAACAGCCGGCTGATCAAAGAGGCGGCAATATACTTTTTTTTTTTTCAATTTTATTCGGTGTATACGGCCTCATTTATTTTAATATTGATCATGCTAATAATTTTTTTGTTTTTATGATAAAAATTTTGTTTCCTAAAAATTAACTTATGAACCGTTCCTTGGCGACGACGCCCGCATGTCTGCATGCTCGCTTCCGCCGGCCCTGTGTGCGCGACCCTACACACACTCAGAGACATTATCATAGTAGCAAGATCCTCCATAAGTGGTTTATGGTTGAAACTAATCATCAGGAATTAAACTTTTGCTAAATCATATTTGCCTTTTAGGGTATCAAAAGAGTCAAGTATTGAAGAGAATTGCTTACCATCCTTACTACCCGGATCATTAGGAACCAAGTTCAGTTTCCTATTATTCTGTTCTAAGTTGAATCTGCGTTCAACATCAGCTTATGCCATAAGTGTAGAATGAAACAGACAATATTTTGGCAACCCAGAAGCCCTGATTTGGTATTAATCACTACTCTGGGATAGCTTTTTCTTCCAAAGAGAATTTCATTTAGTTTGTGTAGGCATGCAGGTGGTAACCACGTCAGCAACTGAGTGAATATAAAACATACATATTGGCTGACAAAAAAAAAAGCACTGTTAATAGTTGATTTTCTGTTCAGTGTTGCTTTACAGCTCCACCCCTCTTCCCACCCACTCTTTAACAAAAAATAGAAACTTACACCAAATGAGTCCCATTCTTTCGCTAGCTTACTTTTCAATGAGGCAAGCTACAGACACAAACACAAAATTTGGCCCAAGACAAAAGCATAAGCATATTTTAGTCAAACATTTGTAACTCGCAGTATATTAGTTTAGATGCTATGTTTCGAAAACATATTTCAGTTTCCTATTTAAACAGTTATCTGTTTTAACCGTTAATATACACTGACCAGAGGAGGATTATTACTTTCTTTTGATTCCTGAGTAGTAGTGCAGGCACTCTGAACAAGATCAAGATACGATAAGGAATCGTGACGTGATTGGCTGATAAGATCATGACGTGATTGTCTGCGATTGTGTGCGTGACGTCATGAGTGTGGAATGTTTGGAATTTCCCTAGGGGAACGTGTCATTGACGTCAGGTCGTGTGTTTCTGTTCGCGTATGAAATTGTGGGCGATGTTTACAGATAAGGATTCGTGACGTCATGAGTTTGGACTTTTTCTGGGGAACACACGTCAGTGACATCACTTAGTGTGTTTTCGTTCGCATATGAAATTGTGGGTATTGGTTAGAGATAAGATAGAGTATGTATTCCTAGGAATTTCCCTGGGGACACATGTGTTCAGTGATGTAAAATATTTGTCTATAGGTGGCACCACGAATTTTTCCAATATAGGTATTTCGTTCCTGTTATTGAGTATGAGAATTTTAGTTTAGAATCCAGAGATGGCAGCAACATTTAGACATTTTCTGAATAATTAATTATAAGCTATCATTGCTGTCCCCTCAAACACACATTTTTTCTTTCATGTTCATATTCCAAAAATAATTAATTACTGGCTATCACAGGTGTCCCCTCAAGCACACACTTTTATTTTTATTATTTTTTCCCCATATACATAACTCATCCGCATATTTTGATTTGTCTAAAATTTTAAGATCTTAAAGTTCATTACTTTTTTCTAATTAATGTTTAGTTTAGAGTCAAGAGTGCAGGTCAGCCTTTAGAGATAAAAATTAATTATTTTTTGAATGAAAACCAAATGGTATTTTTTTAAAAAAATAAACGGGGATTTAAATGGATTACTAGAACTTTTGTATGTAGTCTAGAAAATTTCTAATGATAATTTAGATTAACTTACACTAACCACTCGCCAGCCAGGCTGGCCGAGTGGTTAGCGTATCCACTCTCCAGCCAAAAGGCTGCGGGTTTGAATCCCACCGTGGGCATGGATGTTTGCGATTATTGCTGGAAATACAAATGGTGTAAATACAAGTAGGTCGGCGGTAGATGGCGTTGGTGTAGTTGCGGCCAGTTGGTGGAGACAGAGCTGTAGAGCAGGTGCCCTCCCTCGATGAGTCCTTGGACTCCCTGGAGGTGTCAAAAATTTTTAAAAAAAATTAAAAACTTTCTCTCCAGAATAGCTCTTCTTAATGCAAATAGATAGTCCAAAATAATTGAATAATAACCATATATTCACAGCACAACACACACACACACGACCTGAAAAAACGAAATTGCTGTAAATAACCTGAAAATCTAGTTGACTCTTGTTCCTTTAGGTTTCTGTCCGTTCGTTAATTTCATTCGCACCATGACTCATGGCTATGTTTTTTTCCCACGGTTTCTGTCCAAAGTGACATCATAGAGTTGAATTGGAAACGCGTTTTTGTCGTGGGTATGTGCGACTTCCTGTGTTTGGGTTTGGAACTCTCCGCTAGCGATTTTTTTATTACAAAATTCTTTTGCCAGCACAAATAAATAGTTATTTCTTATTATTTCAAATGAATATTAGCTCTGTAGCATACTTTGTTAATTTCTATGTTAAAAAGTTCCAAACATTTAAAACTTTAGACTATAGTGATATGTTTAGGTGAGCGTAAAACTCAACGTGTCTTTTCATGAATATTATCCTCCCTCTCGCGACCCGGAAATTCGCATCTCTTGATGCAGACTTTTAATATATATATTAAAATATATTTACTTTTAAAAATTCAAAATATTCTTTTCAAAACAAGTTTAACTCTGATTTTACACGAGAGGCAGCAGTTTACCATCAAGTATGCGCAAAAACTTGACACCTTTCAAAGAACTTGAAAGGTGTCAAGTCCCGTGTTTGACTCATTTCTGTTAGACACAATTGACTGTTGCCTCTCAGCCTGGCATTAATTTCACAGTAGTGACATTTATATATATATTTTAACTCATTTATTATATTAGGTATTTTTTCCAACACAAATAAATAATTATTTATTCTTATTTCAACTGAATATGTCATCTTTATTTTAATTCTAAGCAGAATAACTGAGCAAAAAATAAATAGTCTGTGAATTCACTGTGACTTCAAACCTAGACATGATTTTCTTAATTTGCGTAACACATCAACGACACCATAAGTTGTTCGTTTAAGTTTACACATTTTTACTTGACTGAAATATTATTTACAATATTGTATTTCTGAATCTAATATACAGAAATTAAATTGACTACATAGTGAAACTCATCTGGGAAAGTTTATTCATTGTGTGAACGTCAGAAATTGTTAATGTAGTAAAATTAACACTTACATTTATTTTTTAAAACCAATACATATATGCAAGTTACTCAAATATCCACCCCCCCCTCCACACACACACACATAAAAGGTTTATCTGCCTTGTATACGATAATGCGCATCTCAAGATTCTCATCTATACTGTACAACCTATATAGCAAATCTTTCATTCGCTTCTTTAAAATTGATTTTTTTTTTGTACTCAAAAACATTAACGAAATTAATAGGCAGACCTGTTTTTGATTTAAATGATATAGGTTGCCCAAAACGTGAAAATATAAACGTTTATTTCTGATACATTTTATTGGAAACATAACCAAAGATTTTGTGTTTATATCAATACTCAAAAATATATGTGTTGGATTTTAAAAAAATAAAAATAAAAATGTAACTATAGTAAAACATGTTACTGTAGTAAAATTAGCATTTTACTACAGTAACAATTTCTCACGATCACACAATGAATAAACATTAAACTGTATGCGACTGAAACAAAGGGGAAAAAGGGACTTAAACCTACTCATACTTGAGATTTTAAGAACATCGAAAAAGATTGGCGATGTCTCAAACCACCGTAGACTAATGACAGAGCTAAAACTATCAGGGGGAGTGAGGACAGAGTAGGCAGATCTCACACACACACACACACACGACACGAAATCGCATTGAATTAACATTAAACAATATACAAATATTTATTAAAACAACTACATGGAGGGACTGATGATGGGTGCATTGATGGACCTCCATTATCCTGAAACGAACTTATTGAAGTCTTTGCATCCTTCTTGATTGGAAAGTTGCGATGTTCAAGTTATGTAAACATGCTATTATAATCGAAGTAAAATGCAGAGAAGAGAAATATTTGTAATTGTATTATAAGCTCACCGTTTATTCAAATTATCGAATGATAATGACTTATAGCTATCGACAAAAGTGAAATGAATATGTATTTTATCAAAGTCAACGAAAAGGGCCTCTGTAGTTTGGAAAGATCTGTACTGTTTGTGATGTTTCTATAAACCAAACCTGAAGATGAATCATACAAATGACTTGATTGGGGGAAGAAAAAAAAAATTCCCCAATCTACTAGGTAGCAACCGAAAGTTCACAAACGGGGGGGGGGAGTAAACTAAACTCAATTAGACATAATTTTCTGTTCAATTCCCTTGTGAATTATTGCACAAAAGCTTCCATTCTGTTCCCTGCTGAATGTTTCGCTGTTGCAGATAGTGCAGCGAAGTGAATACATCAGCTCTTTGAATCAAATGCGCATGCGTTTGGGGGGAAAAAAGTTCCTAATATGCCCACTAACCCACGAAGAGTAACAATAGTTGTCATCCCTGAATATCCACAATTTTGTCATTCTAAATACTCCAATCGAAGACTAACAACTTGTTCTTACAAAATTGGCTTAAGAATATTCTGGAAAAAAAAAAAAAACTTTCTAAGAAGTAGGACCGGTGGATCGATATTTGGCTACTATTTCATCAGAGATCTAAGACAAACTAAGCATGTCCCATCTTGTCTAAATGCCGAATGTGCTGAAGCTCCTACTTAGGTTTGCTCCACTTTTATATCATTAAGATCTGCTCGTCTGTTCGTTGGAAAAAGAAATTTTCCAAATGTATTTAAACTTCGCGTAGTTGAAAGTAATCTTTGAATCCTTTTCTCAGTGCGATGACTTAAAATTAACTGGCACTGATGTCTTTTCTCCGGCATCTTTCCATCGCTGTTCTATTTCTCTTAATTGTCGACAGAAAGCATACATTTTGTTTATTTAACGTTGCCCAATAAAGGAACTTCCATAACTATTTCAATATGAAAAACGTTTTTGTTATAGTGTAACAAATAGTGAAGGAGAGAGGTAAAATATAATTTGTTTTTCTGAAATCCTGAACATTTTTCACCTCTGTTAATGCCGTCTGGCAATGTATGATCTCGCAAGGGTTTACTAACAAATATAATCTGCGAACTGACCTCCGATAAACTCTCTGTGGAAACAAATGTGTACTTAGTTCAATTTGACTGAATTCAAAATTTATCGACATCTTCACCGTCAACGTCAAAACTAAGTTTATTAAGAATCCGAGGAAGCGAATTTTAATCCTTAGCGTGGAATTAACAAAAAAAAAATCGGTTAAATGTTTCCTTTAGCTATCAAGAGCAACCTTTGTATGAATAAATGAATATAGACAAGTAAAAATTTAGCATAAACCAGCATGATTATATTGTACTAAATTCATAGCGATGTAAGTAAATAAATAAAACTGCAACGAAATGTAATACATTGTGGATACCACCCATGAAACAAGAACCAGAACATCTTGTTCAATTCCTCTGCTTCCTACATTACTGTATCACGCGGATTCATTGCTTAAGCTCATTGGTCCCGTCCTTCAGGAAGCCGTACGATTTACAAACCAATTACACAAGTACTGCATGCCAGGGTCATGATGCAAACTTAGAAGGGCCTCGCTCTTATTTATTAGTGGATGCGGTCCTTCCATATTAGTACTCCTGCTTAAAATATATTTCTCTTAAACACATTCGATGAAGATCCTTTTTAAGCAGAGTTTGTCCTGAAAACACATCGTTGGTATCCTGCGTTGTTAATAAAATATGCTAATGTATTATCCTTGTAAATATTTACCCATCTAATGCTGCGCGGGTTTTCTCTCTCCTCCCTCTACCACTCTTCATATAGATAACCTAAACGAAGATGAGATTTGCTGTCTTGTTTGGTCTAGAAGTTAGTCTCCAATCAATAGACTGCGGGTTCGAATCTCATTGTTGCATGGATGTTTAATAAAGTTTCTGATAGATTATTTCTCATGACAAAGGTGAGACTACTCTTCCAGTTGTTTGGGTCAAAAGTGGTTTACAATAATTTAACATGTCCGATTATTTAACCTCTAACTCACGGCACTGTGCTGAAATGGGCAATAGATGATTCAAGTTTTTCTTTCCAGTGGAGTAAATTCCCAAAACATTTATTGTTGTATGGAATTACTAACAAAACAGCCAACACTATGAGGTTGACTTATTATTGTATGTTCTCTGATCTGTTTTCTTTAAGCGGGGCGGTGATCTCTCGCAAGCCGATGAAATTCATTCTCTAACTAAAGACAATCACAAACATCCATAGCTGGGATTCGAACCACAGCTTGTCGGTTAGAGAGAGGGTAAGATAGCCATTTCACCAACAATATATATTTTTAAAATAATCCTACAGTAAAGGGATTGTATTTCAAGCATTCTCGCCATTCACGCTGCTCCATAAACGAAAAAAAAAAAAAAAAAATGAGAAGTTCCGGATATTTCCCTATGATGAAGTTTTCTTTGATGATGGATGTACCGCAAGCGTTTCCATAGCAACCATAGATTATTTTTAGTAGCAGAGTTATAAGATGAGAGTTACTTCCAAATTCTACTTTTACGAAGATAGCAAACGAAATTCCTGAAATATTTAAGATCTGAAGGAGCCGTAACTAAGATCACGTGATTTTCTGTCTGGGTGAATCTAAAGCAGGGATGGCTAGCCGTTTCCATATGCTAGGGATTTTACTTGCATCTGCCCATCTTAACGTAATACATCCCAAACTACAAATTAACACAGAATGATAATTTTCCGGGCTCTTATCAGAAAGAATTGTCTGACTGGTAACTGCCCTACTGTATCGAGCAATTTGCCCATGGAAAGTGATTTTTTTGAAATATTTTTTAATACGGGTATTTCGAAATGCACTGAGGAGTCACTTCCTGTCCAGTAGTATATTTAAGTGTGTGTCGTTCTTGCAGTTTTATTTTATGCAAGTCATCTTATTTGCCTACTCATGTGCACTAACGTTCGATATTTGAATCCTGACATAGCGAAAATATTCTATTACAGTAATTTAAGAAATGGGAGATTTACGTATGCTGTGCATACCATTTCGTTTCTGATTACAACTTTATGGGAATCCCATACAAGAAAGACTGCACAGGAGAATGCAGTCAATGTTAATTGAAAATTCTAACGTCAGCATGATTAAAAATTTCTACGGCATGCTAGTCCCAATTTTTATTGGCATTCTAAATACAGCTCCCTCCCCCCGCGCAAAAAAAATCAGTAGCCATTTCTGCCCCACTTACTACTTTTGTGTCTGATCAGGGGAAAAAAAATCATAAAATTAATTAAAAATTGCTCAATAAGATACGTTAAAGGCTGTGGATTTTTTGTATATTTTTTACAGCAAGAATAAATGTGGCCGCGTGCCATTCCATATAATTTACCGTACCATCTAGTTCCGCAAAGATCCTAACGTAAAAATCCTGCCTCATTTTGTTCTCTCGTTGCCTAGCAACGAGTGAAACGCATGAGGGATTGAATAAATCCTAGTCACGCCTCCAGCAGCGCACTATAGGTTGTGAGATGGATGTATTCACGAGATTTTATTCTTGTTTCCAAGGAGAAGCAGCATGAAGCAGCATTTTTCATTCGCCAATAAAAAAAGAAAAAGCTGAATGCTGTTTCGGCTGTTATTTTGGAAACGATTTTGTTAAAAGCGTTCTGCTATCTCAGGTTTCTGCTCCTTTATTATATATCGTGCTGGCTTTAAATGTGGCCGAACTGTAATTTTGGCAATATATTGATTTATTTTTGTCAGGACACTTGCTGGTTTAATCAACAAAAGTAAGATTGCTTTCAGTCAAAAAGTAAATTATTGTAGCTATTGCATAACTCCAATTCATCCCCCACCCCACCCCAAAAAAGACAAAAGAAACCGCGTGGATTGTGGTGGTACTTCAACTGCAAATACATACAGCATAGATGGAGTAGGCATCTCATCCCTTATTTGCAATTTAATACTTCAACAATATTTTCCGAACATTTTATCCTCCATAATTTTCAATTTTATACGAATGAAGCTATAAAACAGAATATATTTAATAAAGCAACTATTTCTTATGTTTTCTTGGTCCTTAAAATTTGTATAAACACGTTAATACTCCTATCTTCCTTCCAACTACTTCAGTTGGCATCGACGATGACCGTTGGTTGAAAACACTTGAGTTGGACAAGAAGAATCTTTATCAGGGCTGTTCAATTAAAGGCGAGTTAAGTGACCAGGTTAGAAGACCTGGATTCAATTGGGATCTTAGCACCACAAGGAACAAGATGTGCTGGTCTCATACCGATAGGGATTTCTCATTTAGTGCAACGTGCAAATGCAAACCAGCTAAGGAACACGCATTTTCAGACAATGCACTCGTTACATTGGTGCAATTTAAACTATTGTTTCCCAACTGCCTGTCTGCTAATTTTTTTATTGGCGCCCTCAACTTGTTAAACGTCTTATGAATTTAAATTCACTCTTGACAGATAAGATGAATTGCATTGTGTATTTATATCAGTTTTTAACAGATACTCCATACATAATAAATACGTATACTTGTACTGTCCGACCACATATCCGAGACCCTAGTCTGGCAACTTGCCAAGAAGAGTCAATTCATGTTGAAAGGGAAAAAGAAATAAGCTGATGTACGAATTGATCACCAACATGCAAAATCACGTACTTTATACGTAAACTTTTCCAACTGTTATACAAGAAAAATAGTTACTTTAAAAACTACAATGAAACAGATCATCCCACAAGACGGATTGATTACCCTATTATCGGAATGGATTCTCCTTCTGACATGCGCAGAAGTGTCGAAGGGTCTCGTATCTGTGGGCGTACAGTATACGAAATAATAAATACATTTATTAAAATATAGTCTACCACGTAATGGCTAATGTGTCAGTTGAGAACGTAGGCCCACAAATACCAAAGCATTGGCAGATTCACAATCTGAAAAGTTGGTTTTTGTTCTGAAAAATTAATATCAGAAACTTAATCTTGCTTCTGAAAAAAAAAAAAAAAATGAAGGCGATAACAGACTAGGATAAAAATCATTTCATTAATCAGTAAATCAAAAAGCTATTTTTTTTTCTCGAAATTATTTCATCTCTGAATTCTCCTACAGATAGCGGTGAGCCAGACTTATGCTTCGAAACGAGATAATAAAAATATTTATTTTATCAGTCTGGTTTTATTTCTCTGCAGGCGAACTTTACACCTCCTTCCTAAACACAGTGAAGCGGCACACAGAGTTCTCGAAAAAAGCAAAAAAAAAAAAGAACTCACATGGAATGCCATCTGACTCAGAGAAACCGGAATGTATGTGAGCAAGTCGCTTGTGACAGGATGTTGTTAGAAGCTTCCAATCATTTTGTGCTATCAGGAAACCACCAGAGAGGATACGAAAGCCTCTTTGGCACCCGGAAATTCGCACACTAAGTAGCATGCTTCAAGGATGAAAGGCAGTGAGAGGGGGAGAGCACACACACACACACACGCGCGCGTGGTGAGGAAACCGAAGGACGTCGGCTGTAATTTGAACTGATGTGTTACTGCTCTCAGAGGTTGTGATAGCAGTAATTAAACAGGTTTGAGATTGTGCGTCGGGGAAAGATAATGAAGGATTAATGGGAAAGTCAAAAGATGTAAGGGTGAATAAATACAAGGAGTCTCTCTTTAGAGGAAGTTCTTTTCAAATCGTAAGTTAAAATGTAGAAAGGCGAGTATGGAATATTTGCAAGGCTTTAATTCGTACGAGAATTTTCAAACGATTAAGCCAAAAATATACCGCCCCCATTAGTACTAAGAACTTTCTTTTTTTTTCAAGAAAAAAGTCATGAAAATATCACGAAAAACTGAGAAAAAAGGAATAATAATAAAAGTTGTCATTCCATGCTGATTATTTCCTAAAGAAACATTCGTTTTCTGATTAAATACGCGACCCTAAAGATGATACAAGATGAGCTTATCTTGGTAACTTCAGTTCATTGGTAAATGTTATATCAAAAGAGGTTGTGGTTTCGAATCCAGCAGAAGATGGATGGGAGTTCCAAATAGGAATTTTTTTCATCCATGGAATTGCGTTATCATAGTGAAAGAAAGCAGTGGAAATTTTAGAGTAAGTTAGAATAGCTAATAACATGAACAGAACTTACCATCTTGGATTGGCAAAAGAAATTAGTGATGGACTACATGAAATACCTACAACCCGTTCATATGTGATAGCGACCATTTAACCTTAGCAGGGGAATGAATTAAGAATAAAGGGAAGAACGTATGGCTCAGAATTTAGATATTTTGGAAGTGTTTGGTTGCGAGACCTGCGCAGTTGATAAATTTAAGGGTTGCAGTGTTTGTAATTACGGCTAAATCAACCATGGTTAGGATGTGTATTGTATACGCACATGCATTCTTCTGGCTAGTTTGTGGGATGAAAAAACTTTCCACCTCTTATGAGACTTGCTGATTCACCTTTAGTCGTTATAAAAAAGTTCTTTGTGTCCTAGATTGAATTCGCTCTCTAATCTGTTCAACTAAAAAGAGGTTGAATTGTTACCTATTGAACATCTCCAAGGCCTTTGAAAAGATCTGACAAAGGCTGTTAAGCAAATCTATCTCATGGTCAAGCCTGCCATTCTTTGCAGTTAAGTAGGCAGTTTTCATATAAGTGATTTCTCACTTATCTCAAATTTGCTGACATAGTGCGCTGTAAGATATTCAACCCGGTGAGGGATGTATGTTGACGACCTGGCCTCATATTCTACGAAAACAATAATCTTTTCTGTCGTACAAAATCTCATTTCAACTTTTCCTTATTACAGATATATCTGGTCATTAGACCAGATCTCTTTTTTGGACTGGTGCTTACCGCTAGACTTTCTGGAACAAACATTACATTCATAACCTTTCAGCCTCAAAATCTTGGCATCCCTTCAGCAGAAGTTTTTACTTTTACTTTACATTAGATGATGCTTGCACATTTAGAGTGGTCCAGAAAATACATGCCTAAAAATTGATGATCTCGACGAGAGGAAAATTGGATATCAACGAGTTCTTAGACTTATTCACTATCTCGGACAGTGAATGTGGAGGACGAGGATATTGTTAGTATCTTAAAATTATTGACTAAGGTCAATTGACGAAAGCCTTATTAGTGTTATAGTAAAATCAATGAAAAATAGTAAGGAATTGCATCCTGGATATATTTCATTGGTTGCGCGGGGAATATCATGATTTCGTTAAGGGAAGATGGATGACTTTGATGTGATTTTCAGTCAAGAAAGCACTTCACGCCTCCAATAAGCAGGATGGGGGTAGTAGTGGTTGTCTCAACACGCGACGAAAATCCATCTTCCACAAACATCCATGCTTAGGTGGAGTTCGAATCCACGTTGAAAGAGCAGAGTGCCAGAAAGTAGTAGTAATTTAATAATTTAAATTACTAATTTCCCAAGTAATTTAAAACACAGACAACTACAGATTTCGGACACATCTAAAACTAATTTAAGACATCCGTTCATACGCTCAGAGCTAATATTAGTAAACGAATCTATTTTGAAATTAGTTTTGAACCAGTTAGGTTTGAATTGTGCATTTCAGTTTTATTTATTTTTATTATTAACCCATACAAGAGAGGTGTTGTAAAGCTACTATATCAGTGCCATGTATGAACGAATGCTATAAAAAAAAAAGGACCGAGCGATGTTTTGAACGTAAATAAATGACTAATGAATTTGTAAATAATGTAGAAATGTGTTTACAAGTACAAACTGTTTATTTACACTTAGAAAGTACCAGTGTTAAGTTCTCTATTCAATTACTTACTAGAAGAAGATTAAGCTGCTAAGTTCCTTCATCATAGGAAGATATTACATCTAATCTAAAAATGCTTATCTGTAGCATAAGTTATTAATGAAAGACGTGCTAAAAGATGTGAAAAAAATTGCATCCTATATCAAACTTTTGAGTCTGTATGTATGATACGATGTAATTCTGATATTACAGTTATTTTTCACATTTCATCCTTCAAAAATCAGTGGAGCCCTCTTACGTCAGATATGTTAACAGCACTTAGGAAAATTATTGGATCATAGATTATCTGTCCCAATTTTCTAAAATGCTCTTCTAAAAGTTTATTTTAGAAACAGTAGCTGAAGCAACTTATCTCAAGTGAGCACTTCAGATTCTCTGGAAAACACTAGGTTAGCTGCCATCGAAGTAAAAACTCTTTCGAGGCATTTGAAGAAAACTATATCGAGCACCTGAAATACTCAACAGTTCTAATTAATGAAAAGGATCTTTTCAAGTGTTAGATGCCATCCACATTTCGATACTAATTAACATAAGGTGTATCAATTGCTCATTTTGAAATGTGTTTTCATTATCACGTATGAAGACTCTTCGGTACTTCAATTACTGCTTGGTGTCAAATTCTTCCGATGGAAATGCGGGGTTGAGAAAATTGATTCTTCCAGATTTATTTAAATACTGTTTTTAACAATCAGCAGATGAAAACAGGAGTTTAATTTACCAACCAAGAAGAGTTATACGAGGTAATTTCGGAAGATTTTCACACTACGCATGTGGGGCAAGTGAAACGATAGTTTCCATTTTCATTCTAGTTGAAAACGTCTTGACCCGTTTTAATTTCTTTCTGATATTCTTGTTCCACGAAATAAGACTTTAAAATAGAGAAAGAATCTAGCTCAGACAACGACCAGTTTTCGCACATCAAAATAAGATTCTATTTCTTCGGAGAGTTAGATTCGTGATCTTTCACGAGATATTTCTGAAGATGGTGGGGCAGTGAATTGCAATAGTACCATTGTAGACATCTCACTTCCATGTTGGCATTAATCGATCCAAGAATTGGCAGACCATCGACACTTCGGGGATTATCGCCAGCAGCCTTGCCGAGTAAGTCCCGTACCAGCTGTTGTATTAATCACATGAATACGAGATTTTGAAGCAGGATTCTATCCTCAGAAAACGCAGCGGCATCGTCATTCGAAGTTTAAATCGGAATGACGATGCCGGTAGGAATACAAGCCTTATCACTACTGCTCCAATTTTGGACAACAGCGATAAAGGGAAATTCTGTTCAGGATCCATCAGTGTTAAATATTTAGTTTAAAAGCAGGAGTACAGTGTGTAGCACTTTGGATATTTTAAAAATAAGAACTGAAACTTATTTTTGTCTATTAGACGTTGATTACGAATGGTTAAATTATTCTGAATTTACTCTTCAATTCCACAATGTCCAGTCCAATTAAAATCTCAGCACGTGATCCCATGGTAACAGATTTTTGCACGCACTGTTTGTATATTGTTAGTAGGAAAATAAATTCGCTCTTCATGTACACCTGACCTCTCATTATAAAGAAACCACTGAAATGTCCTGATAGAAGCCTCATGGACACAATGCTGTTAAAAAGAAAATTAACTATTGCTCTAGTCCGTTAGGAATTTACTGTAATGAGAGTTCACTAATAAGAATTTATGTAACCTGGTACTCCGTACTCAACATGGACCAACACAAACAGAAGGAAATAAGAAATCCCCGAATAAAAAGCATCTGCGCATTTTTTACATGGAGATTTGCACCTGAAGTTCTTCTTTTACAGGATTTTCCTTCTGCGACTTTGTCTGATTGCAACATAGACAAAAAATTGTTCTGAGAAAGAATGTTTACAATTATATTCAAGTACATTTCTATCTCTTAAATGTGAGTTAATTTTAAGCAGACTTGAACAAAGTCTTTGGAAATATTATATTTTAAATTTAAAAAAAAAAAAATATTTGTCTGAAACAAGCCAGCGTTAGAAATGTTGAAGTAATTCAAAGATTTGTTTTTATAAATAACGTGATTAGAAATGGCTATTTCCTTCTACCTTCTCAAAAAAATAAATGCCGAAACACAATTTGCATTAAAATATCATAGGCGGCGCTGATTACCTTTTGTTCATTTCAAATTCAAAGCAAAAGATGTCTAGTTTTCAGTGCATATTAGAAATCTGCAAATGCAAATTTAACACTTGTCCTAATGTTAGTGACTAAGTAATCAAATCTCGAAACTTAACATTGCTAGTGTCTCTTCATCAACTACTAGATCATACCAATTTCATGATGTACCGATTTGATCTTGAGGACGATCAATTGTTCCTTCATCATTGCGTAAATATGGTGGACAATTAAACGCTTAATGGGCATTGCAAAAATAGAAGTCGCTGTTGTTAATCGCTACGAACCGATTGGCCAATGAACATTAAACACTAAACGCCGTCTGGATTCAATTGCTTCAAGTATTCATTATCAACCGTTAATTACAGGAAGTTCGCTTCCAAAAAAAAAAAAAAAAAGAAAGAAACTCAGTATTATAAATTAAATTTATTTCGCTGTACAAAAATCAATTTTAAATTAAGGATGTTAATTAGGAATTCTACTCGCTTTCTATTTTTAATGACTACAACTGCTTCAATAGCAGATTATAATACCTGAGGGAATAAAAAAAGTCAGTTCAAAAAAAGCATTTTCTTTTTCTCATTTCCTTGAAAGGGTGCAGCACAAAATGGGGTAAGATAATGACGTACCTAAATATAATTTTTTTTTGCAAGCATTTTGGTAACCTAGGAAACAAATGGCTTTTTCTATTACATCCAAGCCTCTCCTTCGTTATGCAGGCTACAGACTTAGAAAGAAAAAAAAAATTGATATCCTTAGTTGCGTTGTCAGTATGCCGACATACACTGCAGAGGTCATTTACGCGAACTACAAAGTGGATTTCCATCCCTTTTCTTTTCCCCACCCCCATCCCGGGTATTCTACGAGATAAGCTGCAACAACGGTCGTTTCAAGCGAACATAATTGCGTACATTGCAGCTGTACGAGCACCCGTAGTGCAAATGGGACGAACGAGGCACGTCAGCCCGGTATCCAGGGCAGTCATTGCTTTGTTCCTATTGGCTCAAACGACTTCCCCTCAGGCGAATGTATTGAATTTGGAAACTGACCCATTTAGGTCGGCGTCATGGAGCGACGGGAACGCAGCAGGAAAAGACGGGGGGAAAAAGCAAAGGGGGTGAAATGGAACGCAGCGTGTACGCGCCATTCTCATTCACGGTTTGAAGGGGTGGCGGGTAGATGCGGGAAAAATTGCCTCTGACTGTGCTGCTGCTTGCTCTGTATGGGGGCAAAGTACTCGGTCGATCTTATCGCTTCGTCGAAGGACAAGCACACAGATTGGCTCCTGCGATTCGGTGTTTGTTTTTCCCCCTCCCTCTTCCGAAGGTCACACACTGTGAACGTAATGCTAATGTAAAAATTTCTGTTAGTTCTGGCTGACTCACTGTCTTTATTGAACTCCCCAGAGGCAGTATAACACTGATCCTATGCAATGGTAATGACACTGCAAGCTGGCATGCTCTTGCACTTTTAGAAGGAACTAAAATAAACCCACTTTACTTCCCCCCCCCCTATTTCCGTTGTGTTTGTCTGCCGGTCATCCTGTTCCAGAGTAGTGACTATTTCAACAGAACGCCCTGACTGAACTACACCTGTTGGATAACGCTCAAAATAACACTTTTCCTGTATTGCGTCTATCAAAACGAATAAACAAGAACATTTGGGACAAGTTAGCTTGAACTTGTTGTGTTGTAATGGTTTTCACGCGGTGTTGCACAAGCAGGTTATTTAAAAGGAAAAAAAAAACTGTTGGTTTTATTACAAAAATAATATTTTTACGCTTACGTACGATAAAGTGTCAATAAACGAATCACCTCGTTAAATTTCATTTTAACTTGAACTAAATTTATATTTAGTTTCAGAATTTAAAACTGGCTGTTTCTTTTTCATAACTGATTTGGCCAGATTATATTACTGCTTATGGCATTATTTATTCTTTTTATGCATTACTTGGTGAGCGTTCCTCTGAGTATGTACTAATTTTTAAAAAATATTGCGAATAAATATTTTTCCAGTTCACAGTATTTATCCATATACTGGCTAAAGATTTAGCCAGTATATGGATAAATCTTGTGATAGGGAAAAAAAAAAAAAAATCTTTAGGACTGGTGATTTCTCCGCCATGAAGATTATCCCTGCTTTTTTAACTTGCCTGTTCTAAGCCATGAGGGTAGAGATGAAGTAGAATCATTGAAATCGATACTCCTATGAAAGAACCTTCGCAGATAGAAACTACATCCTTTGGAAGAACCAAGACCTAGCCAACTCAACTCCCTACAAAAACTAAGGAAAGATATCTAAAGCTCTCCATGGAGTTTCTTAAGAAAAGGAAACGCAGTGATGTTACTGAGTTATGATAGTACTTTTCACGAAGCTTGCAAAACTGTAGAATGGTTCACCATAACTGGAAATGGCAGCTGCTAGTCCAAAACACAAAACAAATTACTGAACCAGCGTAAAAACTGCAGCTGTTAGGTTTATAATAAAGGTTTGTCTCCTCCTAAACTACCAACACCGTGATTTCGCTTTTGCCAGTGTACTGAAGGCAACAACAGAAAATCCTTAGTTGAAGTGATATGAAATAATACTTTTCTTAATAGGCAAACTAATTAGTCTGGCATAGAAGTAATAATGTTTACTCTGTACAACACAAACGACTACAGAAAGCAGTTAATTGACGTAATACACTAAAGCTCATAGTTTTAATTGTTTTACAGTAATATTAAAAACCGCCTTGATCATTCATTTATTGTCTTATAACATGCAAAGACTGAGTAGTCCAAGTCAGCAGCTGATGGTTGTTTAATCCCATTGCAAATAAAAATGGAAGTAAGTCTACATAATCAGTAATAACTTACCTTAAAAACATGAATATCGCACCTCTAGGAGTTTCATTACCATCCTAATTACCACGAATCTAAAGCTGTCCACATATTCTGAGTATTAGCAAAAGGGCCCCTGGTATTTTTAATGCCGAAATCCTGTTTTGAAGTCACATTTTATTTAACACACTTCCATTTTTCTATTATTATTATCAGTGACTTTTACGCAGTGTTCGCTCTGAAAGCTCACGTGTCAGTTTGGGTGAATTTTAGTTTTGGAAGGTGCCAGAGTAGGTAATTTCTAGTGTTAAATAAAATGAGGAGGGGGGGGGGGGGAGGTTGTCATTCTCATTTCCAGTTTTCCTCGCTTCTACAACGTACGAAACATAACAAATCTGCATATTACATTCATCATGTCCTCTTGGACTTGTCGAAGCTATAGTTCAAAGTGCAGATGTTCCTTGAAGAACAACTCCCACCTGCTGCTACGTTAAAGACCTGTTTATTTTTTAAACTATACTTATTTTATTTATTTTTATGATTGATGTGCATCTTATTAACAATGAGAAACTTGTATTTCCTTCTAAGGTTTAAGATTTAAGCCATTTTCCTGTTACATATTAAATGCTTTTAAGTTAATACATCTTTGTATGTAGGTCATGAGTTATGCGTGCCACGGACTGCCGTTAAAGATGATGAACAAGGAAAGAAACGCTCTATTTATAGTGAACAATGAATTGTTTAAAAAAAAAATCAATGGGTCATTGAATGCTTTGCACAGCCATTCAAATATTTCAGCAAATGAACTGACTCCCTCTTCGCGAGACTGCTGTTTGCAGTCACGCTAAGAGGGAGTCACTTTAGAATAGACGAATATTGATTAAGCATGGATCAATTACCGAACGTCAACTATTTCGAGATCCAGGACTTGCTGAAGTCCAAATTTTATTGAATTTAAGACGACTGCAGTTGATTTAAGTTTTCCGATGGCTGATGGAGTTCTTATACCACAGATTAATGCCAATGACAAATGTTCTTCGAACTCTTGAGAAAAGACGAGCATTGAAATGATTGCTGTTAGGGAAACAGTACAGAGGATTCAAAATGGACCCAATATATAAATTGGAAACAGAGATCTAAGATAAAACACAAATAATACCTGGAAGTAGTACAAAACTTGGGTATAGACGATTTTTGTCACCCTGTGTGAAACTACCACTTCGTTTATTGGAAGCCTGAGTGACATCGAGTAAATTTGGAGGTTTTTAATTCATCGAAGAAAATACCAGTGCAACTAACAATTGAATTCGGACCCTATCACTTAAAAGATGGTCTTGGGAAGAAAGGTTGGAGAGACCGACTTGAATTATTTTGCTATTTTATGATATTTAATTATGACTAAGTATGTACAATAGTTCAAGATTAAATGTTTCTTCGTTGGGAACCGTCTGCATTATAGCATCAGGCGTTTAAGCCAAGAAAAAAACTTATTGAAGTGATGGGCAGTGTTGCGATCAGTAGCGTATTATCGCAAGATAATCGGCTACTCATCGGGAGATTCAGGAAATTCTCATGGTACCAGGAATGAATCGTGAGTCACAGATTATTTTACAAAATGCTTTGTAACGCATGTAACGTAGTCCAATGGAATGTGGAATTTCTGTAGTGACGTCACTGATTTAATCTAAGGGATGATAGCCTTTCTCACATTCTATAGTTCGACGAGAAATTCACAATAATTTGTTTAATTTTTTTCAGGGAAAAACCCATCCAAGTATTTAGCGGAAAAGCTGAGTCCGCACAATGCTTGGCCAAAAATGAGGTTATACTTCTGATGTAAGCGTCTTGTATGTTAGATTTAACATTCAAAGGGGGGAACTATTGAAGAAAGACGCAGTTCTTCAATTCTAGAGGCTCAAGTTATTATTACGTGACACCTCCAGGGAGTCCAAAGACTCATCGAGGGAGGGCACCTTCTCCATCACTCAACCAGTTACAACGAACCTCAACTACGCCATCTACCGCCACCACTAATACTTTCACAGACAATCACAAACGTCCATGCCCGAGGTGGGATTCGAACCCGCAGCCTTTTCGCTGGAGAATGGATGCGCTAACTACTCGACCAACCAGGCCGGCTTCTTCTACTTTTATCTACAGAATGTATTTTATTGGTTTTGTGCACGTGATAACTCAGGATGAGAGTGCTTTTTTTTTTATTAATGTTAACTGATTGAAAACAGGTGTGCTGTTTCCACGTTTGTAAATTTTCAATCTTTCGCAATTATATGGAACACATTTTGGAGGATACATGCAAAGAAACACACTAAACACAAATGCGATCGATAGTCTGAAATATTTTCATTAATATTATTAGGCACTTCAGATCATTAATTACGTTAGATCATTAGCGCAATGAATTACAGCCAAGTAATTCATGCCCTTGCAATTAGTAGCTGAGATGAGCCTGCACATTACACAATAATGATCTCTAAGTGAAACCGAAATGCCTCTTGAGCGACATCTAGTGGTGAAAATGAAAACTGTTTCACAATCGTAAATTTTGGATTGCGTTTCATGATGACGGCTAATTTGAAAGAACTGTCTCACACAACTGCCGTTACTAAGTAAATGTCGCTTAGTCTTTGTTTTTATGCTTTGATTCGGTACAATGATATACTCATTTTTTTGGAGGAAATATGTGACGAATTTTCAGTGATAGATTATACAGAAAAGAGAATTTTTGACAGCGTAGGTGTTGGGCTTGCTTGTACAGAGATTTCATTTCGAATATCTACAGACCATACAAAAATTAGATTATAAATGTTATTACACAGAGTTGCACACGAAATTTTAAAATAAATAAAAATGAAAGGATTACTAAATATTTAACAGGCTTAGTGAAAAGCGAAGAAAATATGTCAGGTCTGTAGAGGGATAATATCTAAATTGTTCTTTTTCTCGGGCCATTAGTAATTTTTAGGTAGGTTTTGATGAAACATCCTAATGCGAAAATGATGTTCTAAAGTTTAGATTGGTAAAGAGTGAGTAACTGGAGAAATATGAAAAATATATTAATAATAAATCAGCTAACGCCTTTTATTCGCTTATAGGGATAGGCGAGGCCTTTATGCCCTATCTGTTTTGATAGCATATCCTCGCCCAAACGAAGAATAGTACAGAGACCAGTGTTGACGTTTTGGCTTCAAGATCCTTAACCATTCTTGAAGAATCCGTGAATGTTTGAGCAACAAAAGGTTTCTTAAATTGAATACCCTATCAAGAAACTATTCCTGTCAATCATAACACAGAATGACCAGCGGGAAAAAATTCTGCTCTTAACGTTTACTATTTTTTCTGGAAATATATTATATGTGGAAAAGAAGCTTCTCCCAGATTCACTTAACAAATATGCTCAGTCTTAACAAAATGAAAATTATTATGGATTCATTCATTTTTTTATAGCCAAATATAGAAAGAACTTAAGTTTTCGAAATTTTACTAGCGAGCATATGAAAACAACTTAAAAGACACGAACTCTGTTCAGGAGCCTGTATGTTCACCTTTTATTAATGCTTAAATTAGGTTTCATTGACCTGATAGCTGTTTCGAACTGCTATCAGGTTTTAGGCCTTCGTTTCTAAATCTACTACAAATTATTTAACTCACTTCAAAACATACAAATCGGCCCTTCAGAACACACGCAATTTACAGACTAAAATTACTAGTTGTGGTGGTGTTGGAAGTGGGCGGTAGATGGCGTTGATTCGTAGTAGAGGTTAGGTGTAGAGACAGTTGTAGATGTCCTCCCACGATGAGTCTTCGGACTCCTTGGAGGTATCAGGAATAATAATAATAATAATAATAATAATAATAATAATAATAATAATAATAATAATAATAATATCTTAGTGTAAATATAACTGGTGAAAAAAATCTAGAAAATTTAAACGCAACATGTCTTATATTTATACGAATCCCTCCTTTATTTACCCCCCCCCTTCTAGAAGGTACAGTGGGAATAAAGAGCTGTTCCAGGTTTCTTTGCGATAAAGAACCCAGTCTTAGATCAAAGTCATGGTATTATATAATAATCTCCTTTATGCAGAAATTGTTTAGTATATGAGCATAATTTTTTGAATGGATGATAAGTTTCAACAATATGAATTATTTCCCATCATTTATGAATGCCCACGACCTCATCTCATATCAATAAGGTTAGCTGAAAAGACAAGATATCGTTGAAATACAGGAAATTTGAATTTTCAGCATTTTCCGTGAAATAAAATATCAAATGTATTTAATTGTGTATGATAATTTGATCGTGGAATGAGATGGGGAAGGGGTGGCGAAATGACAGCCAGCGTGCTGGATTCGGCCATCATTGCAATCGCACGGCTTTGTTATTATTTATCGGAATATAAAATTTGTCCGATCCTCTAACGTTTCCCGATATCTCACTTTTCACTGACCATCCGTCTAATAGCTAATCCATCTCTAGCCGTCCTGGTTGGCCGAGTGGTTAGCGTATCCGCTCTTTAGCCAAAAGGCTGCGGGTTTAAATCCCGCCTTGGGCATGGACGTTTGTGATTGTCTTCGAAAATACTAGTAGTGGTCGACAGTAGGTGGCGTTGGTGTAAATGATGTAAGTAGATGCGGGTGGCTTGGTGGAGATGGAAAGTAGATGCCCTCCCTCGATGAGTGCTTCGACTTCCTGGAGGTGTTATATAATAATCTCCTTTATGCAGAAATTGTTTAATATGTGAGCATAATTTTTGAATGGATGATAAGTTTCAACAATATGCTACGCACAGCAACAAACCCAATTGATCTAATTTCCCTCATCTGATCCAGACATGGTTGATATACACTTGAATGGGGTATACTATTCAAGAGAACTGGGATATACCATTTGTGGACTACACCGGTCTTGCTTAAGAAAATATTAAATTCTTCGATAAGTATCAGTTTTGATCGGGATTAGAAATCCACGGATCTGTATGACCTTTGAAGTCTGCTTTTTATTTATTCACAGTTTCTTTCTATTTGAAATGAGTAGTAAGTAATGAAAAAAATATCATGCAAACTTTTGAGATTATCCGAAGGCTCAGCTAATTTAAATTTGCTGAGAATTAAATTTTTTTTTTTTGCAAATTAAAATTTTCTTTTTTCCCTCTTTTACTTTCTTTACTAGCAGGTTAGCTAGAAGGAAAAATGTCCAATCTCTCTGATCCAGAGTCCATATGCTAAGTTTCGTTTCCTGTTTTCAATTGAAACACTGGTGTACAAAAGCAGGTTTATAATCTCAACAACAATAATAATTATGAGAATAGACCTTTTTTTATGGTATCTTGGAAGAGGGGGGGGGAAGGGAACTGTGACCTACACGCATAAAGGAGCAAAACCAATGGAGGGGAATCCTTCACTGGTGTACTGTAACACGCTACCTACCCTGGAGAGTGAACGCATGTGACTGACTGGCTAGGTAATTACCAGAACTTTCGCGATAGTAATCTGTCTTCTTTAACAAGCAAGCAAGGCCTCCTTTCTCTGCAATGCAGTAAATCTTATCTGGCAGAGCTCCGAGAGCGGAAGATTGATAGAGAAAATATTTCTCTCTCTCTCTCTCTCCGTGGTATTAAGAACATGCTTCCTTTTAGGCATTACAAGGCAAGATGAGGAATGAATAAAAATTCACAGGAGTGACATCCCTTGTGTATAGCCTTGCACTAAGCTCTTACACGAAAGGAGGGAATTTCCGGGATTACTGGGCTTATAGTGATTAGAGGAACTTTATTGAAATGTCGAGGGTGATTTCAATATCTGCAGAACTTTTAGTTATCAAGCCGACTAGAATTCTTTCCTTCTCTTTTAGATGCACGTTCTGTGCTCAAGCGGCATCGACTTAAAAGTATCAGCAAAAAGAAAAAGTTAATGTTTAAAACTCTTTGGGAAACAGAAAAGATTTTTCCTGATGAATAAATTATTTTTTTTAGCCAAATTTTGTACATGGCGTATTTCTAATAGACACGATTTCAAACCATGTATTTAGATTTACTGCAATGTTCAACTCTGTATGTTTTTTGAAATTTGCGATTGCTCACTGGATTGTCTCTATGGTTACGACAACAATACTGAATGAGTTGTCCATTTTGAAATAGAAGGCATTCGAGCTCTTTCGTTTTTTTTCATTCTCATATCAATCATCCCAGTTGTTGGTTAATACAGGCATATACTGTATACTAATCTATTAATTTCGATTTTAAACGCAATTCTCACACATGCAATATTAATGGCGCAATTATAACAAATGTCTGTGGAAAGTATGAAGACTAGACCATTAAGTGTATCGCAAATATTATTTCATGTTGAAATAGGCATTAAGGTATTCTTCTCATTATTATTCCTTCTCTCCTCTTTTACCTTGTGGTGTCGAGGATTTTTCTACATTTAACAGCTACAGTATCGAGAATAAGCCCCATGCCTCTCGATGTGTCTTATGTCTGTAGAAGTGTGTGTGTGTTCAAGGGCTGGTTTACCTATTCTGGGGAACGAAAAACCCGAGTTTCCGGATGACAAAATTCCGTGCCCCCGTATGAGATTGGCTAACTCACGTTTCGTCGAAAGAGACCAGATAAAGGTTCTCCACGTCACTGACGCGAATCGAACCCAGGTCTTTCCGACCAGAGGGCTTCGTCTCTACCGACTGAGCTACAGAGGCTCATTTGGACACCTAGTTATGGTAAAAAAAAAAGCGTGTTAATTATATTTCTAGTACCGAGTGGGTGAGCCTTTGGCTTGAATGACAGCAACTACCCTTCGGGACATGCTTTCAATCAATTTCTGATTCGTCGCTACAGAAATATTCTTCCATTCTCACTCAAAGCTATCCTATTGCTGATGCGGATGACGGTCGCTGTGGTCTGGAGCAAATTCGTTTCTAATTCATCCCCAAGATGTTCGATGGGGGATTGAAGTCTGGACTCTGAGCCGGCCAGGTCAACACTTCGACGTTGTTTTGTGGAAATCAGTCTCGGACACGCAATGCATATGGCATGGAGCATTGTCGTACTGAAACATGCAAGGGTCACTGTCGAAGTACTTCCACCGCGTCGGAAGCATGAAGTTGTCCAGGTTGTCAAGATAGCCAGCAGCCGTTATGGTTTGGGTACGTCCACCAATGGACAAAGTCCCTTCCAACTGAAACTCCCGCATAGCATTACCGGGCCTCCACCAAACTTGATGGTTGGAATGATGCACTCCTGCCTCAACCGTTCAACCTGGGTAATCTCCAGATTCAAACACTACTATCAGAGTGAAACTTTTGGAAATGATTCGTCACTCCATAGAACCCTTTTCCAATCACCTACAGTCTAGGAACAGTGGGAAAGACACCAGTCCAAACGTCGTTTGGCGTTGGGTGTTGAGGGGACGGTGATGTCTGGCTTGTTCATAGCAACTCTGCCGTGGTAACCTAAGGCATACAATTCTCTGCCAACAGTCCTAGTGCTGACAAATGTCTCTGCGTCATTTTTGAAGTTGACTACGAAGTCCGCCGATGATGACGTGTGGGATGCTCAAAAGCTCATCGATTTCGGTCAGTGAGTGTCAGTGGCCTTCTAGAGCGTTTTCGTACTGTGGTAGCACCATCAACTATCCATCTACGAATGATATAAGCAGTGGTGGATTTCAGTATACTGAGATGGGAAGCAACGGACAGAAAGACCACTGATGTGACACCCAACTACCATCCCACGTTGAAAATCTATCAGTTCAGCTGAAAGTGGCATCTTGATCGAATACAGAAAAATGCAGCACATCCCACCTTTCATTACCCGACTTACGCAGAAAATCCCTGAATATTTGCATGTGGTAGGATCCGAAATTTGCATAGCGAACAAGGTGTCCAGATACTTTTGTCAGCATAGTGTATGTCATCTCTTAGAGTGCTCTTAAGTTCACCATCGTTCCTTATTTTCTCTGGCACCAACACTTACTACAAAATAATACCTAAACCTGATTTTTTTGCAACTTACTTTGTGTGGGGTGGGAATCCCCCTCCCCTAGGAAAGTTTACTGTGCGAGAGAACTTTGCATGTTAAGGGATTGAAGTTCTGTAATACAGAATATTATAGTAAGAAAGTGCAAAATCTTTCATAACCCAGTTAATCATGTATACTGTTGACACTAATATCATAGAAAAAGTATGGCACCATGTGGCTGAAATAATAAGTTAGCATTTTAAAGAAACAAGAATTAGAAAAAAATATTCTAATTGGATCGTTCCTAGAACAACACTATATACAGAGTAAGCAATAAAATATCACTAAACACAACTAAATGTTTTTTATTCCCCCTTTCCAATTCCCACAAAGAATATTCTGCTTCGAATTATTATTTTTTTTTTTTTTTATTTTTGACGGCAGAAATTTCATATGAAATATTACAACTGTGGATGGTTTAAATCCTGCAGAAATATCCTAGACGGGCTATGTGGTGTGAATTACATAAACAATGAACATACAGCGTGTTTCCCAATGTAAAAATCGAGCCCATGATGTCTTCTGATGTTATATAAAAACTTTATGTTATACCGGTAATCTGCTGCAAGCAATCCCCGAGATATTCGGTAATCAAGGCCTTCGCTCACCTTGGACAACCCAGTGTATTACGCTCGCTGAAAACACGTAGGGCAAGGACGTATTTTAGGAATGAGCACTTCCCTCTCTCTCTCTCTCCTCCCCTGAAAATGTGTATTGTTTTATTTCAAGCAGTGCTAAATCGAAAGGAACTACCACAACCCAGTTTCATTCAAGGTACATTGACTCCATGACTCAGCATTTTCGGTATGTCAAATTCCTATTAAATGTAGTTATATAAAAAAAAGGCTTGGATGAATAACTGAACTTCTTCCCCGCCCCCTCATATGTATATACGTCGGAGAAAATTTATACATAAAAACTTAGTTAAAAAATAACTTTTTCATTGCCACCATTTATCATTACCAGCCAACTTCAGTGCATGACTTCTTAGCAAAAAGACTGAACAATAGGAATTCAGCCTATGTATACAATTAGGACCGTTTACGTATGAAGTGTTAGCCTTTCAGCCCACAAATTAGTCACATGAACTCAGCCAATACCTAAGAAATGTCTACACTTCAAGTTAAAGCGTCAGTAGAGATCAAGATGATTTTTTTTACACATTTTCCGATATTTTTAACAATTTGTAAAATAAGCATTTATTATAAAACCATTAAAATGTTGATCTGTAATCTGTCTGTGCTATTCTGAATTTTCCCATCCAATTTTAATCTCATCTCATCTCATTTTCCTTGCCCCCTCTTTTACCTTACGGCGTCGAGGGTTTATTAATCATCGGACCTCAAACCGTTCACAGGATAAGGTGGTCAAGCCCTATGCCCCGGTGTGTCCTATGTCCTGTAGTGTTGAGTTCTGAAGACCGGTTTGCCTGCTTTTGCGGGATGAGAAAACCTCAGGATAAACTGGGGAAAAACCCTACTGTCCACCCCAAGACCAGCTAATTTGGCTATGGCTGAGGAAGATCCTTCAGCTCCTCATGTCTCCGACGGGAATCGAACCTAGCACTCTCCTTCCCCAGGCATATGGTTGCGAAGTGCACAGCTACTAGGCTAACCGCGCAGATTTCAATTTTAATTAAGGTTAAAAAATAGACAAACATTGTATTTTGAATCTGACTTAATCTTCAGTTGCGCCATCGAGGGATGTCGTGTTCAAACTTTTCATTAGTCGAAAACAAATTTTGATCCATTTCATCTGCGAATGGATTTAGCTGATGAAAATATGATGGCAGTTGTAATTTTTTAAGCTATAAATTATAAAAATATTACATTAGGTATATAAGCTATACACTTAATGTCTAAAATGGCATTTTAAAAGAGCAATTGAATGCGGTTGGCTTGCCATCTTTGTACTGCATCCCTCTAGGGGTAAGTATTTTATGTGTGTAGAACTGTGTGTTCACAGGGCCAGTTTGCTAGTTCGGAGGGCAGAAACACCAAGTATCCATAAGAAAGAACCCTCGATCCACATACGAGACTGGCTAATTTCACCAATTGATTGAAAAGACTTGATCAAGGGTCCTCACGTCGTATAGGAGATTCAAACCCAGGTCTTTTCAATGAAAGGCTCATCTGAGCTACGAAGGCTCAAAAGCGCATCTCTAATTGTTATTGTACTGTATGAAGAAGTTCATTTTTCAACCCACCTATTGTCGTAGGATTTATAATTACGCACGTGACTGAACAATTTAGGGAACACCGGTGGAAATTGTGACCATACGCCGTTATCATTTTCTGATGTCCTAAAAAAAAATAAGAGTAAAAGTTGACTTGAAAATTTCTCATAATTCCCCCCCCCCCCCCAAAAAAAAAAAACAAGAAAAAAACACGATAACTCAAAAAGGAGATCCAGGATTCCTATCTGCACTGACTGTTGACTTTGTGTTCTTCGAAACCATGAAAATGTTTGCTGTCCTCAGAACCATCACTGAACCCCCCCCCCCCCCCCACACACACACCTTCCCTTTACTGCAGGGTTTTGCAGTATCGCAGATAGGCCTTTGGGTTAATCACAAAAATGTTTTCCTCTGTGTGTGTGTGTCTTAAGATAGTTTATTGTGGAAAATTATAGGTTATTTTTGGAGCGATAGATGGCAGCACTAACCGCAGAATTATCATTTAATCACACGGGACCGCTGAAACCACAGGAGTTTACAAGTTCTTCATAGGTTGGTAGTCGAATTCTGCGGATTCTCTGGCCTATCTGTCATATGAGATCGGCTAACTCATCTTTATTTGAAGAGTCTATATAAAGATTCGTGTCTAGACTAGATTCAAATCCAGAGTCTTTCCGATGTCGATAACAACTTGGTTATTGAGGCACTTTATTTTTCAAGTTACTAGTAGTTCGACCATAATAAGTTTCTTTAACAACAACAACAAAATTTAACCTTGTTTTTTTTATATAACAATTTTGCATATAACAAATTTCATACGTATTCTACTCTTAATCAAGTTTGTAATTCATGATCATATACACTGCATTCATTTTCTTCTGTTTTCTTTAACGGACATTTTCGATTATGAGATCCTCACTCCCACCCCAATATCGATCTGCTTAGGCCGGTTAATCGTCACTTGAGCATAAATATGTAATTCGAAAGGCAAAATATACGTAGTTACAGTCTCGCAGTGTAACAACATGATGATCACGTAGCTTTCTCGTAATTTCAACCACTGCCATCAATATCCAGTACTCAATGTACAAAAGTGCATGGAACCAAATCCAAAACCGTGTCTAGAGATGATATGCAGTAACAGCAGTTTGAAGTGAGAAAATTTCGGGAATATTATGACTGTATTTTGCCAAGGAGAGTTGTGATAGGCTCAAGTATGACAATCAAGAAACATTAAACTTGAATTGATTACACGGCTTCAAAAGGTTGTTTTCATTTTGGGTAAATAATTTCATGAGAATTTAAATTTGTTTATCTTATAATGAAAGTTTACTTTCAAGCAATTCATTGCACTCAAATTTGGATTTTCTCGAGTAATAAAAATTAGGAGAGTTTAAAAGAAGTATTTGGCCCATGTGGGGATCGAACCCACGACATTCGCGTTATTAGCACGACGCTCTAACCAACTGAGCTAACAGGCCACGTGAGAACTATTTCAGAAATTAACTTTTGCAAACATTTACGTCAACATTGAAGGTGAAAGGTCATTAGCTTTTTCTTTAGATTCTATCAATCTAATATTACACATTGTTACTAACATATCCAGTGAGGACTTGACAAACAGAATCAGCACGAATCTCACGCAGTGAGTGCTTTTACTTGTTATGAAAGTCAATCATTTTTTTTTTACTCCTTAAGCTTTACGCATTTATAAGAACCATCTACTACAGGGGTGTTCAACCCGTCGATCGCGGAGCGATTTTTGGTCGATCCCTTGTGTATTCCTCCTTACTTACAAATTTAATTAAAACTGAAAACATAATAATTTATTTATCATTATTTTGTATTATTTTTAATTCGCTTTAAGTGTTTATTTATTTTTCCTTAAAATTGTCAAATCAGTAATTTTCTTATAAGTCCGGATAAATGAATTAATTTGGATCAGTGGAAGTCAAACAGCGAGCCGAGTGAATACGATTATAAGCAAAGTGTAAAATCTCGATTGTTGCTTAAATATTAAATATTCCAAAGCACATTACATCGATTTTTTATTTAGGTTAAGTTCCATGTGAATATTGTAAAAAAATAAACTTTCTTTGTCTCGGTATAGTTTGTATTAGATGTTCTTGTAAATAACTCTTTTGAAGCTAATTGTATATACTGCTTAAATAGGAATATGTTAGTGTTAAAAACAAAGGCAATGTTTTTGTCGCCGAAGCTCTACATGGCGGCATTAGAAAGATTGTTATTGAAACTTGTATGTATGAGAAAGACTTGCAGGCTCAAAGTGTAAACATCTCCGAAGTCAGTCAGAAAGAGTTCAAACAAATTTCCGATGGCCGGCAACTTACGATCAAAAGAAAGCGGAGGAGAACAAAAGGCGTGCCGAACTTGAAACTTAAGATGAAAGACTCATACCGATTCTTTGGGGGTTGCCAAACTTCATGCGAGGTCTCAGAGGAGATCTAATAAAAAAGGACTGAAGCAAGCAGAAGGGGTCCCGGTTCCAGAATTGCTGTCAGAGAGGAGGTAGCCCGGTCCAGAGTCGCTATCAAAGAGACTGCCCGAATCCATGTTGCTTGAGAGAGGAGTTTCCCGCTTCCAGAAACGAGCTTCTCGGTTCGAGACGTCGCTAGAGAGAGAGAGAGAGAGAGAGAGAGAGAGACTACCTCTAGGCCGCAGACAAGGTTTCAAATTGCCGAAAGGAAGAGTTCCAATTGCCGGAGGAAAGTTTCCAGGCCAGGTTAATGTCAGACATTCACCAGTGTGTTGCGTTTTCATTACAATTTGATGAATCAAGCGACTTCACTGATATTGCTCAGTTAATGGTATTTATTCGCTTGGTATTTCAAGATTATTCAAGTAAAGAAGAACTTTTGAAAATTATACCATTATTGGGAAGGACTACGGGAGAAGACATTTTTTCGGCATTTGATGAATTTGTGAAACAACACAAACTTCCTCTTTTGAAACTTGTGTCTATTACTACTGATGGTGCTCCTGCAATGATAGGTAATAAATCAGACTTCATTTCATTATGTAAAAACGATGACAAATATCCAGATTTTTTAACCTACCACTGTATTATTCACCAACAAGTACTGTGTAGTAAAAGATTAAACACAAAAGATGGTTTGGATATTACATTTAAAATTGTAAATTCTGTTCGAGGAAAAGCCCTGCAACGGGTTATTTAAATTGCAGGCAGATGATGATGGGGAACTTCAGTTTTGCAATCATGTTCACTGGCTCAGCAGAAGTCAATTTTTAGAAAGATTTCTTGTATTAATTAACGATATAAAAATTTTTCTTGATGAAAAAGGAGATATTTATCCACAATTGAGTGATAAAAGATGGTTGTTACACTTATCATTTTTAGTAGATTTCTGTACGAAATTAAGCAATTTAAATTTAGAGTTACAAGGTAGAGATAAAAATTTAATTGACATCTTAAGTTCAATAAAAACTTTCCAACAATACTTACTTTTATTAAAGAAAAATATAAATGACCAGAATTTAGACATCTCCCATATTTATTAAAATTTTTTGAACAAAATCAAGAAATGTTTCGCTATGATTTAAAAGAATTTATTCGTGAAAGAATTAGTTGAGGAAGAAATAAATTCAAGATTTAAAGATTTTAATAAAACTGAAATGATTGTATCTTTTATCAATAATCCATTTCAAGAAATCTTGAACATCACAGAAATTTCAAATAAAATTAGTGGTTTGTTTGATATAAACCAAGCTGAAGTAGAACTTGAGATAATAAACATTCAGAATAGTTTACATTTAAAATCAATAAACAATGAAGATTTTTGGAAGTATGCACATGAAAAATTTCCAATATTAAAACTGATATTACACGAAAAATTTTGTCGTGTTTCGGATTGACATATTTGTCAGAATCCGCTTTTACAAATATGACCGTCATAAAAATTAATTAAGATACCAAATTACAAATGATCATTTGGATAATGGTCTGCGATTGGCCACTTCTTCATATCAACTTGACTATGAAAATATTGCGAGGTCCAAACAATGCCAAATTTCACATTAACTTTTTTTTTTTTTAATCAACCAGCATTTCCTGTAACTTGTGAGTTTGTAATCCATCTGTTGATTTTTCTGACTTGGGTTTTCCAAAATAGAGAAATAAATATTTTATTCCAATATATTTGTTTGTTTGTTTTTGTTGTATTAAAATAATTAAATTACTAAAAGTTTGAACTGGACTTCTGTCCAGTTCAAACTTTTAGTAAAAAAGGTTGAACACCACTGATCTACTAGTATCTAGATACTTCTATTTAAAAAAGAATAACATGACAAACGATGAATCCGGCGGGGAAATATCCCTTGAACAGTAGAACCGATTCCTAAGCCAACTAAAAGAGATAGCTAACTAATACTTTCAGAGTGCCATGGCAAGCACTAGATTCTCTTCTCGTCTACCATTAATAGCAGCACAGCATTGTCAAGAACAAAATAGACCAGCTGGTCGTTATTCAGTGGTAAAATGCTTGTTACTTGTAAAAGTTCGACGTCAATTGTAAAGTCCAGAAATTTTCGCGTGGCTATATAAGAAGGGGAAGAGAAGGAAGAATACTGAGTCATGCACAGAATATGGGATTAATTCTTTTTAGGTGGAAAAGGAAATATCAAAATATTATAAGGTATAGTCCCACCTATAGCTTGTTTCACAGCATTTAGTATACGTAGTAAACTTTCCGCCGTACTTCTGTTGTTTTACAGGAATTAACTTCTTATTTTCATGCAAGACTATTTTCATTTCCTGCCAGTGATGTTTCGATCACCTGTGACGATTTCTGACAGTTCTACTTCATCCCGCAAGTGTTCTTTCGGATTGAATTCTCTGTATTGAGCTGCCTAGTCCATTAAAGGCACGTTGTTATCTTCGACCAAAGTCTTATGGCTTTTAGATTGTGCTGTGTGACAATGGATACTGTCGTGTTAAGTACAGATTTATCTCAATAAAAGTGCGACTCCTCCTTCAGCACACTATATAAAAACCATCAAAGGGCAATAAAAAATAAAAGCAGTATCAAACTTCCATCATCACGTTTTCGAGATAACAAGATTTCTTTACTGGACTGTCTTTACTATCTGGAGATCAGTCTATGTTCATTCTAAGAGAGAATTGAAGTGGTTTGAAAAGAAAAGTTCCATGTTTGATCCCAGGATTATCTTAACCTTTGACTCAGCCGCAGTTCTAATATACAGTAGGCTAAGAGGTTTCATTGGTGTTCATATAATGCATCTTGTTTTTTTTTTTTTTTTGGCTACGTGGAGTATAATTACTGAAGTTATTGAAAATGGTTTAGCGATTGTATCTGCAGAAACGACGTATCAACAAGTGGGTTTATTTAATCAGTTGAAGCGCAAGGGCAACTGCGATAAAGAAAGGAAGAATTGAGAAGTTTTTTTTTTAAGTGAAAATTTCAGTAATTCACCATCGGTTGTTTCTGCTGTGTGGAGTTTAATTATTCGGGCTTCCGACGAATAGGTAAGCAGACATACTACTAGATATTTTCAAGTGAAATGGTGTTTTAAAATGTTGAGTCACCTGCCGAAGGCGCAGTATTCGGTGGTGGCAGATTTCGTTTGGTTTGAAGTGCTTTACTTCCTACGCTTAGAGTTTGTGATTTCTGGACAGGCTCTGATTTGGACAGTGAAGTAAGTTGATGGTTTTATCACGACAGAAACAAAAGACAAAAGGAAAGGGCGTACGATCACAGCAGAGATGGGAGTAGATGGTTATTATAAAATTAATAAAACAAAAAATTTGAAACCTGATTAATTTTGCAGTTTTTTATGCAAGATTAGATAATATCCTCTAAAAGCTCCGGAAGGAACACTGGGATCGATACTCGACCCTTGTTATGGGGCACATAACAAGGTATTCAAGTATTTGAAGATTACTTTGATAGCATACATAGATGAGAAGAGGAAGCAAAACGCCCACGAGAGGTTGCATAACCGATAACGCATTGTGTACTGTGGAAAACAAAATAAACATAATAAAAATACAAAGAGAAATACGTTGATAAAAAAAAAATAAGTTGAGCTTACCATTATTCTTCAGTGACAAAACCCATACAAAAATTTAGGTGGACGTAGAGGGAGGGGATGTATTTCACCACGATCTTACCATGAATATTTCTTCGATGAAGTGATCTTATGCAGCAAATTGCGGTCTTTCAGCATCTTATCATAAAACTTCTCACACTCTGTGACATGACACAACTTGTCTTACAACTAACATAGCCCTCATTGTCTCAAGATTTCTCCTTTCACCACATACGTTCATAACAGAAAATATTCTCTCAACAGGTGCTGTACTTCCTGGAAGACAAAGAATAAACTCTATAATATTACAAAAGTCTTGAAAGTCCAGGCATTTTTCGCTCATTTTACTTTTGTTTCATCCCTTGTACATAGCTTGTCCAGTTTAATAAATTTGAAATCTTTCTGGGGATCGTCATTAAATCTGCAGTTTCACCTGTTTGACATCGCAAGGATAGACTTAAAGCTGTAAAAAATAAGACTTAAAACTTTAAAAAACATGAAATTTAAACCACCGGCATTGAATAACAAAGCCAAGCGTTGCCAACATGCATTTTGGTACTGTCCCATTCAAAACGTACGTATGGTCAGCCTACCTCTACTTCGGTATATTTAAATGTTAAATATCAACATTATTTACGCGATCGCACCTTCATCACGCGATATATATTTGAATCTTTTACGACAATTCTTTTGTAATTAAATTATTTCTGGCAAAATCATGTCCCAAGCTCTCAAAATCTAGTTGCACAACAATTCTAATGATGGTCTTTTAATCTTAATCCACCCCCTGCACAATCCAAGATCAAGTAGAAGCAGGGCGAATGCTGGTCTTGAAATTCACGCTTGCTCTTGTTATCATTCAGGGAGTGAGAGGTGTGATTGAAGTCGGATTAGCAGAATAATGAATTACTGACCATTTAAAACCATATATTAGAAATTTATATACATTTAATCATACAAATACAACATTTATTTTACAAATGATATTCTATCTTTTTCGATTTAGCTACTTGAATACAAATTCTACCCTACGGTTCTTCGTTATGAACTGGTCAATAACATCGTCATAAAAAGTCGGTTGTAACTTCATTTTCCCAAGCAACACGCACGCTTGTAAAGGCTGGTTGAAGCTCACTGGCTAGAGTTACTGACTGCGTATGGCCTTGTGTTTAAGACGACGTGAAGAGAGCGGAAATGGCTATGCGCGCGCATGAAATCACAGTGCTGCAGCGAGGACCTGGAAGCTCCTACAACCGAGGAAGCCAAGGTGGCTTTGACTAGACGAGCAAGCATCGTCCTTCGATAAACGCAAAGCTCAATTATTGCTGCACAAGCTTAAGACGTCTTCTGTCTACAAAAATAAAAGCCTAAATGAAATGGTTATAAATGCATGCATTTATTAATAAATAAATATTACTTCTTTCTCAATTAATGAACTTGCGCAGCAAGCATGGAGAATTGTCCCTGAGTTGAAGTCAATACTCTCACTCCCACATTTCCTCAACTGGTTCCCTTCATCTCTATGCATATATGATTGGCGAAGTATTAACAAAAGATCACACGAGCAACGAAAAAGGCAAACCGACGATTGCTGAGTTGGGATGCTGTTTCTCTTCAACCGAATTCCAAAATATCTGAAACTGCCATAACAAAATTCACCATCTATTTCTTAATGTTTTAAATTTTTTTTCGTGTGCGAACTATATGCGAAATTTTTTAATTTCTTTTATTTCGTAAAGTAAAATCAGGGATGCGAGGTATACGCTAGGGCGAGTTATATTCGAATAAATACGGTAAATAGCATTAGGAGTTATACAAGTAAGAAGTAGTGTCTTGAACGAAAGAGGACATCACCAGACAAGTAGCATTGCTGTTACCACCATGCCTGATCATTTTATGTATGGGACATTTCGAGAGAAAAAATATTGATTGATGCTGTTGTATCAACTACTTACCAGGAGTTGATACAACAATGGTACTAACACTCTATTCTCCTTCCATCCCACTTTAACTGCCTGTTATCTAGTTTCTTATGGGGAAGAAAAATAATTCTGCGTCTATTATGATGGATGGTATATCTGCTCATCATTTTCCAGATTTTAATAGAGGACTTTGAGATATCTTTATCGAGGCATGTGTGAAATCAACAAGATTTAGTATTCTGGGATATCTTCAGAAGATACTCCAATGTTTAATGATTTAGTACCCACATTATTTCAGACAGTGACATATCTTGTTAGGATTAGATACCAAGAGATGGCAGCACTTGTTTGCAAGCCTCTTCATCGGTGGCTGCTATAATTAGTGATAGACATGGGCCAGCTATCTCTGATTGGTTACCGGTGGAGATTGACCTGCCCACTCAGTCTCCAAAAGCTAGATAGGGTATAAAGGCTTCGCCTACTCCCTATTAGGGAATAAAAGGCGTTTGTTACTTAAATTTTTTTTTTTTATTAAACATTGTCGGCCATTAGACCGATGTCTAATGGCTGAGTGGTTTGAGTACCAGCTCTCCAACCAACAGGTCGAGGATTCGAATCCAGCCGTATCATTTTATCACACGGTGTCACCTGAAATGTCTTGAAAAGTACTATGCTTGGACTTTACAGCAGGGTTTCAGGATTATGTAAAAATAAAACAAAAATGCAAAATAATATATAAATTTGATAAAAATGAAAAAAAAAAAAAAACCCTTAGCCCACCCACAGTAAAAAGGTATACTATAGATTTACTAATAAACTTTCGTGCATGGGTAGCTGAAGAGTTTTTATTAGCACATCAAGCGCTCTTTAAAAATCAAGAAACTTTTAATAATGCAAAATGAAGTTTTTAAAACTGCACCAGAAAACAATCCTATCCTAGCACATTACATAATCTTAGAGTTGCAAAATGCGTTATAACCGATTGGCTTTACTTTATTCTCTCTATCTCTACCCTTCAGTCATTTGAAGTAGGCGAGTGGATATATTCAAAAAGAAGCAAGAACAAATACATTTATACTTATGTTGACGTTTTCAAAGTAAGTTAGTTCATGTACAGTACTGGTAGTGTCTATACCAGGGGTCTCAAACTCAAACGCAGCAAAGGGTCAGTCAATTAGACGTATATCAGACGTGGACCGTATTCAGTATTATTCTGTGAACCAAAACATAAACTTAAAAAAGCAAGGCTCTAACAAAGGTCCTTTTGTTGCCGGCTCTTTACGACTTACGTAAACAGTCACACCACCATTTAAATTTATAACCATTTTTATTTTTAAATTTAAAAAAGATATACAACAGTTTAGAAAATATAAGTTCAATTACATTTTACTCATAGTTTAAGAAAATTATTTAAATACATTATTATTTATTATTATTTTGACTTACAAAAATAAAGATTTTTATCTACGAGTCCTTTTTTCAATTTGATTTTTATCCTGAAACCTGACATGTTTTCCTCTGTACAAACATGTCAATATCTGCTTTTTCGTTTCGTGTTACAATATGAAGTATTGCATTTCATCTAGAATCTTTTATCCGTGAGGAGAACTTTGACTTTTTAAGTTTCATAATTGAAAATAATTGCTCACATGCATAGGTGTTTCTAAAGATTGACAACATTTTTACACAATAAATTTTATATTTGGGATATTTCCTGCCGAGGTATTTATAAAAATTTGGTATCCCAACTTCGTTATATTTATTTTTTAGTTCAGTATTGCACTGGAGTTCAATTATTTCCACTTGTAATTCTTGTCAACATTTTCAATATTAATGCCAGCAAAGGTTGGTCGAGCCTCTGCTACTAATGGCTCAAGCAAAAAAGTTAAGTTTGAGCGCGGTTAGTAGTTGGAAGGGGTTCAATCGTTCAATGCTGTTGGCACACTCTCTTCGATGAGTCTATGGACTCCCTTGAGGTGTCACATAATAATAATAATATAATTAAAAAAGGTGAACTGAATAATAATAATTCATTTTCAAACTGGTTGAAATCAGAAAATCGTTTTTCAAATTCAACATTCAATTCTTCAATTTGAGGAATGTACTTTTTAGCATCATTATTATTTCGAGAAATCGATTTAAGTGGGCTAAATTATTCTTTGCCAAAGATAGAGTTTTGACAGAAATGACTTAATTGAATCATACATATGACATATCAACTGTTGATGTCCTTGCAAAGCAGTATTCAAAGTGTTTAAATGGCTTATTATTATTATTACGGGCAACTCCAAGGAGTTCTTAGACTCATCGAGGGAGGCCCTAAACATCATATCAAGAACAGCTATTCGGCATTCGCACAGTATCTATCATACTTTGCTTTGAATTCATTTACAGTCATGGCACCTACAACAAACTGTGGCAGCTTATTCCACTCATTCACCACTCTCCAAGTAAAAACCCTAGTTGTAACACCCTTGCAAACAACACTCTTGCTCAGTTTCCATGGATGGCCCCTAGTTCTACCATCACCAGACCTGTTCTGAAAAATTTCCTCTGAATTAATCTTGTAAAAACCCTTCAATAATTTGAACGTCTCAATCATATCACTCCTTTTCCGCCTATCAAACAATTTCTGCAACCCACAGATCTTCAACCTGTTCTCATAAGGATTATTCCATAGACCACCTATCATCTTGGTTATTCGCCTCTGGGTCCTCTCTACCTCCTCCCCATCAAGAAGAAACCCAGAGTCCCAGATCTGGGCACAGTTCCTCTCGATAAAGAGGAATAATAACTTGATTATCTCTACTCGTCAAAGTATTCTTCAGTAACCAAGTGATCTGATGAGCTGATTTAGCCACTTTTGCTATGGGCCCCCTAAACTTCAACTTCCTATCCACCAACCCACCCAAACCTCTAGCTTCGTTAACTTCCTGGAGTACAGTTCCACCAATGTGATATACTGCTGCTAATTTTTTCACCCCAAAATGCATAACCTTACACTTTGCTACATTAAACTGACATCCATTCTCATTAGCCCAGACTGCCAATCTACTCAAATCATCGTGCAAAATTTTGACATGTGTATTCACTATTGCTCTACCCAACTTTGCATCATTAGCAAATAAATGAACAGTTCCTCTCAGATCCTTGCCCATATTATTAACGAACAAATTAAATAGCAGTGGTCCAAGAAGACACCACTAGTAACAGGCCTTCTTTTGGACTCCACTTCTGAATAAACTCTTCTGATATCTCTCCATCAACCACCCTCCTATCCATCTCACCAACCCTAAAATCCATCCCCATGTGCTGCAGTTTACTGATTAGAATTCCATGTGGTATCCTGTCAAATGCCATAGTAAGGTCCAGCAGTATCACTGTAAATCCATTACCCTTATCCAGTTCAGCCGTGTATTATAAAACGTGAGCAAGTTACTGAGGCATGATCTACCCTTCACCAAGCCATGATGTCCTCCTTAAGTGCCTCCGTAGCGCAATTGAAAGAAAGACGGTACTTTGTGCCCTTCGATTGGAAAATGCATGAGTTCGATTCCCGTTGTGACGGTAGGAATCTTTATATGGACTTTTTCAATTGAAGGCGAGTTAGTCGATCTCATACGGAGGTAGCAAGGTTTTTTCCCCTCCCAGAAACTCTGGTTTTTCATCCCGCATTCAGACAAATCGGCCCTTCAGAACACACGTAATTTACATACAAAAAATACTAGTTGTGGTGGGCAGTGGATGACGTTGATGTAGATGATTGGTTGTACAGTAGATGATTGTAGTAGTGAAGATGGAGAGATGTACAGTGTGTTCTTCCGCGATGAGTCTACAGACTCCTTGGAGGTGTCACGAATAATAATACAGTATCCATTTTCATCTATCCATTTCTGTATTTTGCACTTGACTAATATCTCCAAAACCTTGACAATTCCTGATATGCTGATCGGTCGGTAATTTACAACAGCAGTCTTGGCACCTCCTTTATGCAATGGAGCTATCTTCCTCTCTTTCCACCCCCCTCGGGACTAACCCAGAGCTGAGACTTATGTCAACTAAAAAGGCCAAGTTTTTGCACTAAAAGTATTGGCAGAGAGCATATAATTTTTAATTCCAACGCAGATGAAACACAACAGAGCAAGGATTATTAACTGCACGGAAGTAGCTCAATACATTCATGCCCAATCAGAAATTTTATAGAACTATACAAATACGATATTTTTCCATTGAAAATTACAAAAGGGAGAAGGGTAGAGTATGGGAGTTCAGTTATTTTTATTTATTATTTCTTTATTATTATTGACATTATTTATGATTTCCAAGCGCTATAAGCTGTAATAGAGTCTAGTTCCAATATCTCAAATATTCAAACGTAAAAGTAAATTCAAAATTCAAAACTTAAATCTTGGATGTGTGTGTGGGGGATTCTCTGCTAATCTAACTTGGGATTTCCAGAATTTTATCTACATATATGTAAAATAGTGAAGGAAGGAGTGGAGCTGTGGATTTAGGTATAATACAAGACGATTCATAAGCTTACTTCTTTATACATGTTTTACAGACAGTTGCGAAACTCAGAAAGCTATGCAAAATTTCGTATGATAAATTAAATACAGCTCCTCCTGCAAGCATTACAACAATTGACACGTGAGTATTAGTTTGTAATTCCTCATACACAGCATCAATATACTATCGCTTCTGCAACCACTTATGTGTAGAGTTATATATATTTAACAAATGCTGCCATCTCTTGATACCTTACTCTAATATGGTATGTTGCTGTCTGAAATAATCTGGGTTCTACAGTCGATTTTCTGTGTTTTACGGGACGAAAAACTAGAGTTTCCAGGAGAAAACTTGCTTGATCTCTGGTACGAGCAAGCGGTTACCCAAGGAAACTTGGGTTTATAGTCCCATAAAATCAAGAAAATCGACCGTAGAACCCACGTTATTTCAGACAGCAACATATCCTGTTAGGATAAGGTACAAGAGATGGCAGCATGTTTGGCCGTCTCTTCATTGGTTGTCACTTAGTATGGGCCTGCTATCTCTGATTGGCTACCGGTGGAGATTGAACTGCCAACTCAGTCTCCAAACAACTAGATAGGGTTGGAAGCCTTATCTACTTCCTGTAATGGAATAACAGGGCCCCTTTCCAGGGGGAAAGGGGACATGTCCCCCCAAAAGAAAAGAAAACAAACACTAGAAAATTTTCCAAAAATCTTTTCCTAATTAAAATTCATTTTTTTTTAATTTATGTTCTGTTCATCTTCTATTTCTATACTACTTATGAATTAGCAGTCACATAAGGTGGGAATACCCTATAGCTCTCGGGAATCAGCTGCTGTGAACGCAAGGCGAACAAAGTATGCAGTGCTCAATAGGACTGATCGCTACTTTCTTTACCCAAGCCAGGCCAGAGGAGATCACGGGTATCATGTATTGGCAATCACAGCAGATGCTCAGTCATAGGTCGTATGCAATGTGTAGTGTGTATTCTCAAATCATCTACTCAACCCCCCCCCTCCCCAAAGATTAGATCTTGAGTGCACCACTGATGATGATTATTATTATAATATATATATATATATATACTAGGGGTGATACGTCCCCTGGCACTCAAACTCCCGTGTTTCGGACTGGCAGGCCGGTTCTCCTTGAATTCTGAAGACTTGAAAAATTTTGAAGACTGGCACCCCCTCGAGTTCTGGACTGGTAGGCCAGTTCTCCTTGCATTCTGATGACTCGACACTCAGGGTAGCCCCTGAGTGTCAAGTCTTCGAAAGGGGGGGGACTCCACTCCCCTGGCGCCTACGGCACCCAATCCCCTGAGTTCTGGACTGGTAGACTGGTTCTCCTTGAATTCTGATGACTCGAAAGGGGAGGTTCCTCCCTCCCTTTAGTTCCGGTCTGGTAAGCCGGTTCTCCTTGAATTCTGATGACTCAAATTTTGAAGACTCGAAAGGGAGATTCTTCCCTCTGGTGCATACGGTGCCCAAAACCTCCAAGTTCTGGACTGGTAGGTCGATTCTCCTTTAATTCTGAGGACTCGAATTTTGAAGACTCGAAAGGGGTTTCTTCCCCCCCCCTGGCGCCCAGGGCTGGCAGAAGCAGGCATTCAGAGCATGCAGGCACCACTGCTGGGGCACACACACACACATGCCCGGATCGCTACAGGGGCGCTTAGATAGAAATTGCATGCAGGCGGCAAAGACCCTAGAGCTGCCACTACTGGCACCTATGCTTCCCCCCCCCCCCCCCCGAGTTCCAGACTGGTAGGTTGGTTCTCCTTGAATTCTGATGACTCGAAAGGGGGGGTTCCACACTCCCCTGGCACCCAACCCTCTGAGTTCCGGACTGGTAGGCCGGTTCTCCTTGAATTTTGATGACTCGAATTTTGAAGATTTGACACTCAGAGTAGACCCTGAGTTTCAAAAAACATGACATACAAATGTGACATAATAAGCTTATTTTATATATATAGGGTAGATATACATATCAAATTCAATCCCACTAGATATAGCTAGTGGGATTGAATGTGATGGGTATAGTGTGTTCAGGAATGACAGAGAGAATAAAATGGGGGGAGGAGTATTGTTGATGATAACTGATGAGCTACAGCCAAGGAGAATAGAAGTTGAATTGCAGGATAGAGAAAAGAGCACATTTGAGGCCATTTGGTGTGAGATTGTGGGTAGCAGAACTAAATATACAATTGGGTGCTGCTATAGACCAGGTGATGGAAAAGATGGTGGTGACAGTATGCACAAGCAAATAGAAGAAATGAGCAGAAGGATGGTGATTATTATGGGAGATTTCAACTATGGTCGCATTGATTGGAGTGAGGAGAGGACACACGGGAGGAAGGAATTGGATTTTATGCGGTTATTAAGGGATAACTATCTGCGACAGCATGTAATGGAAAATACTAGGGGTCAGAGAGTGCTTGACCTAGTAATTACATCTGAGGATTTGGCTGTAACAAATATGACCACATTGCCACCAATCGGTGAGAGTGATCATAGGGTCTTGACTTGGGAGGTGGCTAAAGGTGTAGAATTTTCAATTAAGACAGGGTACATGTGGAATTATCGGGCTGGAAAGCATGACAAGCTTAGGAGTTTGATTGGCTCAGTGCCATGGCATGTACAACTGCAAGGACTAGAAGTTGATAGTGCATGGGAGGTGGTTAAGAAGTGCTTGCATGAAGCAATGGCTGACTGTATACCTAGAGTCCGAATAATAAATCAAGTAGGGGTTAAATGGATGAATAACACCATTAAGCTTGAGCTGCAAAAAAAGAAACAACTATGGAGGGAATTTAAGGAGAAAGGTGACCGGCAGGCACATGAACGGTATAAAGCGCAGGCCAGAAGGGTGACGAGTGTGGTAAGAAAAGCAAAAAAGGATTACGAAAGAACATTGGCCATGGGGGCTAAAGAGAATCCTAAACAGTTTTTTAGATATGTAGCAAGTAAAAGGAAAAATGTACATGGCAGAATGATTTTAAAGAATGCCGATGGTAGGGAGGTAACTGAATCAGTTGAGATAGCTGAGTTACTGAGTGAGCACTTTGCAAGAATTTATCATCCAGGTGGTGACATTGCAGAAACGAATAAACCAGTAGATTATACGGGAATTGTGGTGAATGAAGTGGAGGTGAGTAGTCTATTGCATAACCTCAATGTCAATACATCTGTGGGGTTGGATGGTATACCAGCTTGTGTAGTACGAGAAGCAGCTAATGAATTGTCAGTACCCTTGACCATTTTGTTTAATTTGAGTCTCGGGTCTGGGTTAGTCCCGAGCGGGTGGAAAGAGGGGAAAATTGTTCCACTGCATAAAGGTGGTTCCAAGACCGCTGTTGTAAATTACCGACCGATTAGTATATCAGGAATCATTGTCAAGGTCTTAGAGAAATTAGTCAAGAAACGAATACAGGATTGGATAGATGAAAATGGGATATTGTATGGGGGACAACATGGTTTTGTGAAGGGTAGATCATGCCTAAGTAACTTGCTCACGTTTTATAACACAGTGACAGCTGAACTGGATAGGGGTAATGGGTTTACAGTGATACCACTGGACCTTGCCAAGGCCTTTGACAGGATACCACATGGAACCCTAATCAGTAAACTGGAGCAGATGGGGATAGATATAGGGTTGGTAAGATGGATAGGAGGGTGGTTGAAGGAGAGATACCAGAGAGTGGTTTATTCAGGAGTGGAGTCAAAAAGACGTCTTGTGACTAGTGGAGTGCCGCAGGGCTCTGTTCTTGGACCACTGCTTTTCAATTTGTTCATCAATGATATTGGAAAGGATTTGAGAGGAAGTGTTCACTTGTTTGCTGATGATGCAAAGTTGGGTAGAGCAATTGTGAGTGCACAGGATGTCAAAATTTTACAGGATGATTTGGATAGTTTGGAGGACTGGGCTAGGAAAAATGGATGTCAGTTTAATGTGGCAAAGTGTAAAGTTATGCACTTTGGGGTGAAAAGAATAGCAGCAGTATATCGCATAGGTGGAACCGTACTCCAGGAGATTGATGAGGCCAGGGATTTGGGAGTGCTGGTGGATAGGGAGTTGAAGTTTAGGGGGCACATTGCAAAAGTAACTAAAACAGCTCACCAAATCACTTGGCTTATGAAAAATACTTTAACATGCAGAGAGAAGCAAGTTGTTGTTCCTCTGTATCGAGCCTTGATAAGACCCCATCTGGACTTCTGTGCCCAGCTATGGGCACCAGGGTTTCTTCGTGATGGGGAGGAAGTGGAGAGGGTCCAGAGACGAGTGACCAAGATGATAGCAGGTCTGTGGAATGAACCTTATGAGAATAGGTTGAGGATTTGTGGGTTGCAGAAATTGGACGATAGGCGAAGGAGGGGTGATATGATTGAGACATTCAAATTACTGAAGGGTTTTTATAAGATTGATCCAGAAGATATTTTTGAAAATATGATTGGTGGTGGGAGGACTAGGGGCCATGCATGGAAGCTGGGCAAGAGCGTGGTTGACAAGGGTGTTAGAGCTAGGTTTTTTACTTGGAGACTGGTGAATGAGTGGAATAAGCTTCCAGAGTCTGTTGTGGGTGCTACGACCATAAATGAGTTCAAGGCAAGATATGATAGATACTGTGTGAATGTTGAATAGTTGTTCCAGACATGATGTTAGGGCCTCCCTCGATGAGTCTGTCGACTCCTTGGAGTTTCCCAGAACAATAATAATAATAATAATAATAATAATAATAATATTGAAACTTTTCAGCAGAGGAAAACAACATGGTTACTTGCCTTCTCATCACTGAAACACTTGAAATAAAATAGAAATCAATCAATGGTTATTTGAACAGAGTTTTTTTATCTGCAACACATTGCAGATAAAACACTGGAATTTGTATATAATAATCATCAGTGCATTATTGGTATTCCTATACGTATTATTATCATTTACCCCATCTCAGGCTCCATTTGACTCTAATATAACATACATTTTCCCATCTCCCAAGTTAATTTCTCCACAAAAGGCTACCACTGCTACAATTTGCTCTGACAAGTTTAGTTTCTTGCCCTAACACCCTCACTTGCTCAAAAAAAAATCTCCAGATGTCCAAGTCCTTTCCATGTTCAAATGCAGTCTATCACTCACATATGCTCTTTTCTATCATCGGATTCACTCCAAGCATCTACATATTCCAGATCTCCCTTTCCATAGTCTCACTATCATGTCATTTACCATTGCTGCTCTTCTCCTCAACTCTACACTGTCATGTCTAGTTTCATAGTTTTCTGCTACGCATTAATCCCTAATTTTAACCCATAATTCCTAATATTAATCTCAAATTTTTGTCTTTTTTGACACTTGATTCATTCTATCTTTCAGGCCATTTGTATCAACCATCACTATCATCTCATCCACTTTTCATAATTTCTTTGCTTAATTACAGTTTCTATTGTTCATGCAGGCAAGCATTCTTCTAACATTCTATTCTGGATACCACCAATCATTGAATTATCATACATCACATCACTCACAGATCCAGTCGTTCTCTGTTTACCTGCATCCCTATATATCTCTCCCCTGATATTCTTCTTTCCTTGCACTTTTACTTACCTTATTGTGTGTGACCTCTATGCTACTCGTATCATTGAAAACACTTGCTCATTTTCGTTGCACTACTACTGCCTGCCACTAAAACCAGAAATGCTGATAATGAACTCATTCAACTCTTCCCATTGTCTTTATTTCATGCAGACATGCATTCCCATATACATGTCACATTTTTAAGTGATAAGAGGCACATATTCCTCAGATACTACAAAATCCTGTACTGGTTGGTGGTTAGTGTATCCACTCTCCAGCCAAAAGGCTGCGGGTTTGAATCCCGCCATGGGCATGGATGTTTATGATTATGTGTGAAAATACTTGTGGTGGTGGGCAATAGATGGCACTGGTGTAGATGATGGTAGTTGCAGTTCACTGTAGTCGGATAGAGATGGAGAATTGTAGAGTAGGTGCCCTCCCTCAATGAGTCCTTGGACTTCTTGGAGGTGTCACATAATAATAATTTAAATGATGATAAGCTGAGTAACAACATGTTGCTCAGCTTACTAATACCAACTCCAGGTATAGTAGCTGACATTACTGAAAGAAACAGTGCAACACACACACTGACACAATATATCAGAACTCCAAAATCTTCAAAATTCAAACACTCCATACTTAATAACAACTAATTCAGGCTAGATTTACTCTAAACTTATAATAATAGCAGGTTTCTGCATTTAAAATAAAATGATTACTTAGTCATTTTTGTGTTGCAAAATGGTAGCAGAACACAGAGATTAAAAATATAGAATTAGATTTTAGAACAAATTATTTGGCTGGTATAATAGTAGTTCAGGCAATAACTTTTATTTGAAAAGGAAAGGAAATATTATGGGAAATGTTGTAGGAAATATTAGGATTCCTAATATTTCCTACAACACCACTTCATCCTGAAACGTGACATCACTGATTGAATTTAGTGGTGAATAAACACTATTCTTAACAAAAGTAAGCTTTCTTAAAAAAAAATTCAGTCTGATACAAATCATTTTTTTTTTTATCAAGAATTCAGTTTATTTCCAATGTAAATAGGAGTAGACTATAAAGCTTTATCTATACAATATACACATTTTATCTACAAATGAAAACATAAGTATAATGCAATGCATAAAAATTTGTGTGTGTTATACTTAACTTAGCGTTTTTCAAATAAAGGACCAACTTCACAGATATAATTTCTGTATATATGTATTGATACATGTGCATAAATTATAATTCATCCAATACAAATATGTACATATGTTTTATTATAAAAGTTACAATATAAAGTTTTAAGTATTTCACAGAAAGTAATTGTTTTTTTTTTTGTGTTCCTTTACATGTATTGTAATTAAAAACATTATACAAATTTGACCGACCCTAAAATGATTCTGAAATCACAATAACAAAAAGCAACTACAGTGTCAAATTAGAATGTAAAAATCAATTATCTGTATTTTCCTTTTCTGTATAATTTTGTAAAATTTTTGCTAGCATTATAAATTAAAGATGCCAAGAAATTATATTCTTGGTTTTTATCCAAGTGTAAACAACGTTGGCAACCAACTTCAAATCAGTTGCCTTAGTATCCCATAATGCAATGCACATTATCCTTAAAGACATGAATAATGCTATGCATGACGGGAAGGGCAACTACAGACAGGTTTTGACTTTTATTGAGGTCTCATCAGTGGGAGCCAGACCCAGAAGTGATATCAAAGTTGAAGTAATGCAGAGGTCACATTTCCATATGCAAGTAGTCAAAAGGTGTCACACCTTATTACTAAAATACTCTGGATTAGAGACAGATGTTGAATGTTTTTTCACTTGTTTATACTATAAATTAAAGATACTAAGAAATTATAATCTTGGTTTCATCCCTTATCCAAGTATAAGTAAACAAAGTTTGCATGTGAAGTAACTTCACAACTGGGCTACTTGCATATAGAGGTGGATGACTTCACATGAAATGGCTTAGTATCCCGTAATGCAATGCACATATCATTACAGACATGTAATTTGTGTAAATAACATTTTTGTAAATAACAAACATTGTATAACAATCCTTGCATATCTTACATCAGACATTTATTTGAATATTTCTGAGAAGTGAATATCTGTTAATTCTAAAAACTGAATTTAACTTCCAATGGTTTTCTGATTTAACAAAAAATGTTCAAAAACCTTCTCAATATATACATATCTACTGATACATTTTCTACAAAGGATAATAAGATGCACACTGCTTTTTTGATGTAGATTAACATCTAACAGATCTTCACAAGTTTTTCTCTGCATAAACACCATGTTAAATGGTGTTGATACAGCCACAACTTAATATTTTAACCTTCTAATACCTAGATCTTATATATGCTAATAATAATAATAATAATAATAACATTTATATCTAACACATCTGCTTAGTTTATAAAGTATTTTCTCTCATCTTTTAAATACAGGAGAATCAGTGGAAAAAAGCAGTCAGACAGAGAGAACGAAACTGTGATGGGAGAGCTGAGTTAAGATTAATGCTAGCACATTCAGGACTCTTGCAAGAATGAATGACCGAGGTAGTAGTGATTTAACATGCAGCAGTTGCATTTATAGGCATTATAGCTCAAATTCTCAATTTCTTCTTCTAATTTTAAAAAATAATATTTTTTAAGCTGCAGAAGATATATTTGAGATATTTAGTGAACAATTTATAAAGGTATTTCATTCTTGTGAATGTGACATCATGCAGAACTTGAAAGCAATGGGAAAGAAGGAGGAGGAGGAACTGTTAGTAAGTCAACAGGAGGTATATGAGGAATTGAATAGACTTGATGTAAATAAGGCTGTGGGACTTGATGTTATTTCACCACATGTTTTGAGGGAATGTGCCAGAGAGTTAACAACAGCTTTTGCATATCTTTTCAACATGAGTCTCTCATCAGGTCAAGTTCCAAAAGAGTGGAAAGAAGGTAAAATTGTTTCAATTCATAAGGGAGATGATAAGAGTAAGGCTTTGAATTATGGACCAGTCTGTATGTCTGGAGTTGTGGTTAAGGTATTGGAGAAGTTAGTTAGGACTAAGATTCAGAATTGGGTTGACAACAGAAAAATACTCTTTGGCGGCCAGCATGGATTTACTAAAGGAAAATCGTGCTTTAGCAATCTGCTTACTTTTTATAATAAAGTGACAAATGTGATGGATAAGAGTGTTGCATATACAGTGGTATATTTAGATTTTGCAAAGCTGTTTGATAAATTGCCACGAGTAATTAAAGCTGGTAAATAAATTGGAATGGATGGGGCTGAACAGTAGATTAGTTTGCTGGATTGGAGATTGGCTGTCTGATAGGTATCAGCGAGTTGTCTATGGAGGAGCGATATTCCAGAAGAGGAAAGTTACCAGTGGTGTTTTGGGTCCATTACTGTTTAATTTGTATGTAAATGATATTTGGAGAGGTCTGAATGGTGATATGCAGTTGTTTGTAGATGATGATGCAAAGTTGAGGAGAGCTATTAGGAGTACAGTGGATGCTTTAGCTTTGCAATAAGACTTGAATATACTGGCCGAATGGGTAAATGAGTGGGCATGCCAATTCAATGTTTCAAAGTGTAAGGTTTTGAAATTTAGGAAGTAGAGATGGGATGTAAAGTACACAATCAGTGGAAATATCTTGGAAGAGGTAAAGGAGATGAGAGATCTGGGAGTGATTATAAACAAGGACCTAAAATTTTGGGGACATATTACTAAAATTGTGAAGACAATACAGCGGATAATGGGAATGATACGGAAGATGCTGACTTGTAGAAGTAAGGATGTTATGGTTCCTTTGTATAGGGCTATGATCAGGCCACATATGGATTACTGTGCACAGATCTGGTCACCTGGTTTTCAAAAAGATGAAAATGCAGTGGAAAAAGTTCAGAGGCGATTGACTAAGGTGGTTTCTGGTCTCTGGAATGTAGAGTATGAAGACAGATTGAGAAAATGCAATTTGCAGAAATTGGTGGATAGAAGGAGGAGGGGGGGAATATGATCGAGACATATAAGCTGTTAAGAGGTTATTACCAGATTAATGTCGGGGAGGTTTTGCACAAAATGGGTGAATATAGCAAGAACAAGAGGTCATCCCTGGAAGCTGTATAAGGATGGTGTGAGCAAGGGAGTGAGGAGCAGGTTTTTTGCATGGAGAGTGGTGAGTGATTGGAATGCATTGCCCAAGAGTGTGGTGAGTGCAGAGACAGTGAATATATTTAAGGTGCAGTATGATAAACTGTGTGTATAACAGTGGACCTCCCACGATGAGTCTTTGACTCCATGGAAGATTTTATAATAATAATATCTATTATTACTGATATTTAATATCATTGTTTTTATTAGTGGAGAAAAAAAATTAACTGAATGTGGATTTTAATATATATACATGTATTATTTAAAAAAAAATAAGCATCCTACAATTCTGTTTGCATCACTTTTTTTAATAAATGACACTATAAAATAAAAATATACTGCCATTTAAGGCATTCCCATATGAATTACAATGAATCTGAATGAATGGACAGAGAAATTTCTTTTTTTTTCTCACTGATATGGATCAAAATAATAAATTTATTGTAACCAACTTAACTGATTAGCAAAAAATTGAGTAAACAACCGAAATCTTCCGTCTCCTGTAGTTTAAAAAAGTGAAAGAAATGAAAATATTGTACTGTTGTGAAGTCAGCATTCCTGCAAACAAAAAAATCAAACAAAAATTTTGTGCTTTGGTCTGGTTGCCATTACAACCAAAACAACAAAGCTATGATATTAGTATATCATATATGTTAATTATATGAATTCTTTAGATACTTTGCCCTGTATTCCTGGATAAAATATATAGTGTGATTTCTATATGAGACTAGCTACCTCACTTAAGTCCTTATATAAAGGTTATTTCACATTCTAGATGTGATTTGGACCCTGGCATTTCCAATTCAAAGATAAATTATGTGTCATCTTTGTGACTGATACACAAGTATTAATTTTTTTTTTGAAGTTTTTATCATCATCATGCCTATTAAGGATTTAGGCCTAGAATGGCCTGTTCCAGTCTTAGAAGTCATCATTGAATCTTTTAAGAGGACGACCACCTTTGCAATATGTCCTCTGAACTTCAACTTCCTATCCAAATCCCAAGCTTCCTCATACAGTTTCATCAATGTGGTACAAAAGCCAGTAATCTTTCATCCCCAAATGCATAAATTTGTACTTTTCCACACCAAACTTGTGCTCGTTATCTTTTGTACATACTGTCACCTATTAAAATCATCCTTCAAGCTCTCTACATTATTATCTCATCTCATCTTCCTTTTACCCTCTTTTACGTTGCAGTGTCAAGGGTTTATTAATCATCGCCTCAAACCGTTCACAGGATAAGGTGGTCAGCCCTATGCCCCGGTGTATCCTATGTCCTGTAGTGCTGAGTTCTCAATGCTGGTTTGCCTGCTTTGCGGGATGAAAAACCCCAGGATAAAATGGGGTGGGGGGGAAAACCCTACTGTCCACGCCCAAGACCGGCTAACTTAGCTATGGTTGAGGAAGATCCTTCAGCTCCTCACGTCACCGACGGGAATCAAACCTAGGACACTCCTTTCCCAGGTTACGAAGCGCACAGCCACTAGGCTTACCGTCCGGACTTCTACATTATTAGGCTACCCAATTTTGCTTCATCCACAAACTGCTAAAGTTTTCCATTCAGATCATTTCCTATATCATTTATGTACAAATCAAAACAGTACTGGTCCAAGCAAAGATTTGCAGCATGCTGATGATCACTTGCTTTCTCCTCCATACAGACTTAAGAATGCACTACTCTTTGGTATCTATCTAACAGCCACCCTTGTATTGATATTACCAGCTTCAAGTCCATTTCCCCATTTGCTTCAATTTTCATAAGAGAGTTCTGTGTGGTATATTCTGTCAGACACTTTTTCAAAATTCATCAGTATCATATCATCATACACTCCCATTATCCAATTCAGCTATCAGTACTATACAAAATTAGTAAATTACTAAGGCACAACCTATCCTTCACAAAATGCTGCTCTTCACAGAGTATTATATTCTCCACCCATTCCTACATTCTTTCTTTGACCAATTTTTACAATACCCTTATCACAATAACTGGTTGTATACAGTGGTCTTAGCATATCCTATATGCAACAGAACTAATAATAATAACTATGAAAAATGGAGAAAAACACACATAAAAAACTTTTTATAAACACTCGCATAAAATTTTTATTATGTAAGTTTTCCTCTGTTTTTATAGTTATTATTTTGACAACTCATGGTATTCCATTATTCAAACAAATGCAACAGAACTATTCTGACCTCCTTTCATTCCCTTGGCCTTTACCAGAACTAAGACTTAAGTTAACACAGGATCTTAGAGTTGAGTAGTTAGAAATAAAACGTTTCATCAAAGACTGTAGGCTACCAATATTAGCATTTAGAGGAAGGAATGAACAGATCATCTCAATATCAGAACCATATTAAAAATGAAGATCTCGGAAAAGAACTTGACATTATTAACATTCAAAAATTTATAAGCATAGCTAATCTAATATAGTATGATCATATGAATATAATGATAGATAAAAGAAACGTTACAAGTAAAAATGCTAAGAAAGACGACCCACAAATTGACCAAGATAAAAATTGAGTTCACGTTTCCTATTTAACTAAATAGGAGACCTGAACAATAATAAAACAAAGTTGTTGATCAGAAACAAGTCATTAAATATTAATCATGTTAGACTGTCATTATACTGATAGTCTCAGTAGCTCAATTGATATAGACAAGCCCTTTGGTTGAAAAGAGACCCTAGTTCAAATCCCATCTATAATGTGAAGAACCTTTATCAGGTCTTTTCAATAAAATGGTGAGTTAGTGCTGGTCTCATATGGAGGTAGAGGGTTTTTCCCCTCCTGGAGACTCAGATTTTTCATTCCTCAGAACAGATAAACCAGCCCAGTGAGCATAGTCCTTACAGACATAAAATACTTACCCCTATAGGGGTGCAGTAGAGAAATGGCAAGCCAATTACATTAAATTGCCTAAAGCCCCTAAGCAAGGGAGATTCAACCCAGATAAGAAAGGGATGGATAATAACCCCCTGAAAGTTTGCACCAGAAGATGATGATGAGTAATCAATTAAAGGCGATAATAATGAAATACTAAATCTGAATGTTGTATGAATTTCAAAAATGTATAAAATCTTAATAAAAAAAATGTACTGCAAAAAAATCAATATGCATGAAATCGTCTGAGAAAATCGATGTACATTTATCCTAACTTGGAATTATTATTATTATTATCATCATCATCCAGGACCTCCATGGAGTTATGAGACTCAGTCTTGGGAGGTCCACTTCATTTTAGCACAAAATCTAACATATACAATTCCTTAAACTCATTTATTGTCACATGCTCACCACCCTTTCAGATAATGTTCCAAGTTCGTAACACTCTCCATACAAGAAAAGCCACTTCTCACTATCATACTCATCACTTCCTTTTTCAATTGCCAGGAATAGCTTCCCACCCCTTGTTAAATTACCCAAAAATCTGCCCATGTCCATGCAGTAAATATCTCTCAACAGCTTAAGCAATTCAGTCGTGTCAATTCTTTGTCTTCTATCCACCAAACTTTGCAGATTACATGCCCTCAATCTATTTTTTAACCAACATTCCACAGTCCTGATATAATGTATTATTCTTCATTTTTGTATACCCCTCTAAAGTTTCTTCATTCTCTTTGAATCCCAATGAATGCAGATATATTATAAAGGCCTTATATAATTGAACCACACCATTTTTTTTCTGCTTTTCAGTGTCCATTTCATCATTGCAGCAATCCTCCAAGTTTGTTTCCACCAGCTTTGCAATATGTTCCCTAAAATTTAAATTTCTATCATCATCATCATTCCAAGATCCCTTGTCTCTTTCACTTCCTCCAGTTTAGTATCTTCATCAGAGTATGAAGCGTCTCATCTGTGTGATCCCAGATAACACTCCTCAGCCTAATTTAATGAGAATATAATTGACATAAAAACTGAATAATAACGGTCCTAATACTGTGCATAGTGGAATCCATTTCTTTCTTTCTTTCTTTTATAGAAGGAACAAAAAAAAAGCTACTACATTATCAAATAGTCATGCTAAACAAATGAATACTAATGATAGTTTAGAGAGAGAGAGAGAGAGAGAAAGAGAGACAAAACAAATTAAGAAACCTAAAGAGCACGCTAACAAACTCTAACAAAGCAGTGATTGTTAATCACTGCTTAGTTAGAGTTTGAATCAACTGGAAATGTGGGTTCCACTGGCATGACAACCAAGCAATTGTTTTCTAACACTAACAGTGGACTTGAAAGTAGTCTGATTTGCTTATGAACAAAGTAGTTCATAAGCAAATTTCATAAATAAATTTTAATAAAAGAAAAAAGTTTAATGGAAAAATGCAGTTATTTTAAAAAAATAAGAGTCTTTTCACTATTGAAAAATACATCTAAAAACCATAAACTAGTTTTTGACAACTGCATATCTTTTGATCAACAGCATCAACAGTTTCATTCCTCTTATAATTATTTACAGACTTGTAGCTGCTTTCATAGTATCAATCATTATTTATGATTTCAATCCTAAGTGATTCTCAGTAGCTTATCAAACAACAAGCTAAGGAGATCACATTGAAATATCTAAGAAAAAATAATAACATCGACTCCAACATCAGAGTTGTAAAGTAACAGGTTTCTCAAAATGAAGTGTCAGAACTACCACTGTAATATAATATTAATGATGATGTAATGTGCAGCCTCTGTCCTTATGCTTTGTTATTCAATGTCTTTTGCCATTTAGTCTTGTATGTTTTAAAATATCATTGAAAGCAAGTAACTGCAGCATCACTTTAGTATGATACATCATATTTAATGCTATAATATAAGTAATATTCTTCAACTATACCTTTTCATGAGTATTCAGTTGCTTGATAGATTAATCTAATGAACACAGGAAAATTACATGGAATGATTTTCTTTCTTAATTTTCCTTTCAAAAACTGCAATAAAAAATATTTAGTGGAAAAAATTCTATTTCAGACTAGAGATATTTTAAAATGATATTCAATAATAAGGTATAAAAATAACAAGGAGTTCAAAGGAAATAACTCAAGGGGATATTATGCAATATACACATTTCATATTTACTGTATACAGTATTCAATAGCAGAATGTTCTTAAGCTGCTACTGTTCAATTTACATTAAAAAGTAATATTTTTTGAAATCTATAAAAACATATTGAGGGAAATGTAATCCTCAGATCCTAGTAAACAGGAGAAAAAGGGGTGATAGGAATTAAACATATTATAGGATATGAGACATAAGATATATAATATGATTAAGACACAGAAGTTAGACATATAAGAATAATACATACTTGGATAAGGAAGCAAACAAAGGTAATGGACATTGGCTTAGTAATAAAAGGCAAATGGTAATAAAAGTAATAAAAGGTAATAATAATAGTAAAAATACTTAATAATAAAAGGCAAATAAAAGACAAATGACACTGGGCAGGACATGATGAAAATGTATGACAACAGAATGGGTTTCCGATAACCAAGAACTGGTTATCGGAAACCAGGTAGACCATTGGTAAGATGGGACATGAGATAATAAGATGTCATGGATGTTGATGTTGGAGAGATATACAAGACTGGCTAAAATGGAAGGAGCATGGAGAGGCATTCGTCCAGAAGTGGACTGAAGAGAGCTGTTCATGATGATGAAGTCAGTAAGCAGATATTACTGAAATTAGTGTGGAAGAGATTTTTCACAGAAGAATGGAAGAGGAGGAGGAAGAGAGGGTTAAAATATGAGGCCATCTCTGGAAGTTTAATAAGGAAGATGTAAGTAGTGGAGTGAGAAGATTTTATCTTTATGGAGAGTGATTGGTGAGTGAAATGCATCCATTGACTGAGAATGTGGAAATTGTGAATGAGTTGAAGACACAGTTCTACAAGCTTTGTGTGACAAGGAGAATATGAATGAATCTTTTGACAACAGAGTCCTAATGTTAATAACAATAATAAATATAAATGGTTGAGAGAAGCTTACCAAATAAATCAGTATCTATGATATTTTTCAAAGGAAAGAATGAAGGAAAAGTGAAGAGTCAAGAAAGAACAAGAAGACATTTTTGGAAATGTGAAGCAAAGGAGTGATAAGTATTTTTTTATGTGGAGAACAGTGGATTGTAAGTATACTAACAATGAATGAATTTTAGGTGCATTGTAACAGACAAAAAATAATGTGATCCTTCTGCAAATCCTAACTTCGCAGTGATGTGATAATGATGATCATTAAACATATGAGTACATGTTATTAATTAACATCCTTGTCACTTCTAGATTTAGAGGATTTAAAAAAAAAATAAGATACATATGCAAGGAGAGCAAGCAGCAACAACAACATATAACAAAATGTGAAATGTATATATGTTACTGAAATATTGAGCCAAAAGGCTTCAATTTTGCATAGGTAAGATATTAAAATGGAACATATTATGAACCCAGCCATATTTTATAGCCAAATATAGGAAGAAACTTAAAAAAGTTTCTAAGTTTATTACAGAGCATATGAGAATATAACCTTCTGCATCAGAGTTGCTGGGTAACATATATTGTCCTTGATTAGTGCTTTAATTACATTTTACTGGACTGCCAGCTTTTTCTAACTGTTGGTTCTCATCAGAAACCAGGCATAAACCTAGAGTAAACAGCATAGCAAACATAATGGCTGAATTCTACTTATTATAATTCTACTTAATCTACTTACTTATTACAATAAGGTGACTGCTTCCATGGACAGAGGAGAAGGATACATAGTAATATACTTAGATTTAGCAAAGGCTTTTGATAGATTACCACATGATAAGTTGATAGTCAAACTGGAGTGGATGGGGTTGGATATTAGATTGGTGCATTGGATTGGAGACTAGCTATCTGATAAGTATCAACAAGTTGTGTATGGGGGAGCAATATCCAGGAAAAGGAAAGTTACTAGTGGTGTGCCTCAGTGGTCTATTTTAGGGCCATTGCTGTTTAACTTGTATATTAATGATATTGCTGAAGATATTCAGTTGTTTGCAGATGATGCAAAGTTGGGACGAACCATGAAGAGTAGAGAAGATGTTGTGACCTTACAAGAAAACTTGAATAAATTGAGTGATTGGGCACAGGAATGGAAATGTGAGTTCAATGTTGCAAAATGTAAGGTTTTAAAATTTGGAAAGCAAAAATGGGATGCAGAATTTATGCTTGGTGAGGATATATTGTCGGAGGCGGAGGAAATAAGAAATCTGGGGGTGATAGTGGATAAGGATCTGAATTTTAGGGAATTTTAGAAACATAGCCAAAATTGTGAAGACAACACAAAGGCTTCTGGGAATTATGCGAAGGACACTGACTTGTAAAAGTAGGGAGATTCTTGTTCCATTGTATAAGGCTTTGATTAGGCCACATGGACTATTGTGCCCAGATTTGGTCACATGGTTTTCAGAAGGATGAAGAGATGTTGGAAAGGGTCCAGAGGCAACTGAATAAGGTAGTTTCTAATCTCTGGAATGTCGAGTATGAGGAAAGATTGAGAAGATCTGGTGGAGAGGAAATATGATAGAGACCTAGAAGTTATTAAGGGATTGTTATAGGATCAATTCTGGAGACGTTCTACAGAAAATAGTGGGGGGGGATCAAGGGAGAATCAGAGGTCATCCCTAGAAGCTGTATAAGGAGGGTATGAGTAGGGAAGTGAAAAGCAGGTGTTTTTCATGCAGAGTTCCCTGCAAGAGGATTTGAATAAGCTAGATAGATGGGCAAATGAATGGGGGTATCAGTTTAATACAGCAAAATGTAAGGTCTTGAGGTTTGGGAAACATCGATGGGACACTGCATACATACTTTATGGGAGGAGTTATACTGGAGGAAGTAGGGGAGACAAGAGACCTGGGGTATGATTGATAGAAACCTGAAATTTAGAGGACATATTGCAAAGGTGGCGAAGGTAACACAGAAGATTGCTGCAATAATGAGAAGGACACTGACTTGCAGAGATAAAAGAGTTATCATTCTGTTGTATAAGACCCTGATCAGACCACACTTGGACTATTGTTCTCAGATTTGGTCCCCAGGATTTGAAGGGGATAAATTAACTGTGGAAAGGGTACAAAGGTGGATAACAAAGATGGTTTCAGGACTGTACAGTGATAGTTATGAGGATCGGCTGAGGAAATGAGACATGGTTAGATGAGGATGACATCCTGACAGGAATAGAGATGGAAAGGTATGATGTGTTTCGTGAGGATAGAAGGGGTAAAAAGGGAGGGGGAGTGCTATTGATGATAGAGAAAGAGTTATGTCCATACAAGGTAGAGATGCAAGAGGGAAATGGGGCCAGTGGTTTTGAGGCAGTATGGTGTGAGATAGAGGTGAATAGAATCAAATACTTGGTGGGATGTTGTTATAGACCTGGTAATGTGGATGGTGGTGATAGTGAAATGTATAGTCAAATAAGCCAAGCAAATAAGAAAAGGGTGATCATTATGGGTGATTTTAATTATGGCAATATAGACTGGAATGAAGAGATAGCAACTGGAAGTAAAGAAAATGAGTTTCTTGAGTTTTTGAGGGATAACTACCTCAGACAGTATGTAACAGAGGGCACAAGAGGATTAAGGGTCTTGGATTTGGTCTGGCTGAAATGTGTGAGGAGATGGGAGTACAGTTTGTTAATGTGTGGAATGAGTTTGAGGGACGAAGTGAGCTGTATGGGAGCGATGGACTGCATTTGAGTGGTTATGGTGTGAGTCGCTTGGAGAGACTGCTGCTGGAAGGTAGAGAAGTGAATAGAGAGAATGAATCAGATCGAGAGGGGAGTGATGTGGAAGAGCAGGAGAGTAAGACAGGAGAAATTGAAGGAGTGGAAATGAATGTGGAAGTGAGTGGTATGAGTATAGAAAATGAGAGAATGGGTGTGCAAGAGGAGCAGGGAAACGGCGAGGCTCAGGGTGAACAGGGATACACAGCATGAGAAAGGTGGATGCTCCAAGAGGAGGTGAGAGAATGTGTAGGCAGGAAAGTAATGGGATGATCAGGGACCAAAAGGAAACAGATGATGGAATTGCAAAGAGTTCTAAAATGAAGAAGCAGAAAGGGAAATGGCCCCAGTCCAGCATGGAGAGATCACATCGAGTGAGTGGTATCAGTGGAACTAGCTGCAGATCCAGAAATGAGTTGTTGTGTTTGTATACCAATGCTAGAAGTATAAGAAACAAGGCGGATGAAATGGTTGCACTAATTGCGTCTGTGCACCCAGAGATTGTCGGAATAAGTGAGACATGGTTAGATGAGGATGACATCCTGACAGGAATAGAGATGGAAAGGTATGATGTGTTTCGTGAGGATAGAAGGGGTAAAAAGGGAGGGGGAGTGCTATTGATGATAGAGAAAGAGTTATGTCCATACAAGGTAGAGATGCAAGAGGGAAATGGGGCCAGTGGTTTTGAGGCAGTATGGTGTGAGATAGAGGTGAATAGAATCAAATACTTGGTGGGATGTTGTTATAGACCTGGTAATGTGGATGGTGGTGATAGTGAAATGTATAGTCAAATAAGCCAAGCAAATAAGAAAAGGGTGATCATTATGAGTGATTTTAATTATGGCAATATAGACTGGAATGAAGAGATAGCAACTGGAAGTAAAGAAAATGAGTTTCTTGAGTTTTTGAGGGATAACTACCTCAGACAGTATGTAACAGAGGGCACAAGAGGATTAAGGGTCTTGGATTTGGTCATCTCATCGGAGGATGTAATTATCAATGAAGTATCAAATCATCCACCAATTGGTGAAAGTGACCATGAGGTGATTACTTGGGTGGTTGCCAGCAGTGCAAGGACCCCTGTGAAAAAAGGGTATATGTGGAACTACAAGGGGGGTGATTATGAAGAGCTCAGGAGACAGCTTGCAGGTGTAGCATGGAATGAGGAGTTAGCTGGAAAAGAGATCAATGCAGCTTGGGGGATTTTCAAAAAATATTTAGTGGATGCAATGTCTAAATGTATACCACGGGTGAGAAGGTTAAATAAGTTAGGCGTCAGATGGATGAATAAAGAGATTAAGCATGCAATACAGAGAAAAAGGGCATTGTGGAGGCAGCATAAGAGAAGTGGAAGTAACCAATTTTATGAGTTCTACAAAGACCAGGCAAGGAGAGTGACTTGGTTGGTGAGAGTAGCTAAAGAGAGGTATGAACAGCAGTTAGCTAATGAAGCTAAAAAGAATCCTAGGGAGTTCTTTCGATATGTAGCCAGCAAAAGAAAGAATGATTATGGAAGGATGACATTGATTGGAGGAAATGGTATAAAGACAGCTGTTGCAGAATGTGTGGTGGAGATACTTAATGAGCAGTTCATAAAGATCTTTCAATCTTGTGAATGTGACTTCATGGAGAGATTAAGAGCAATTGATGATGGGGAGGAGAGACTGACTGTAAGTGAGCAAGAGGTGTTTGGGGAGTTGAGTAAACTAGATGTAAATAAGGCTGTGGGACTTGATAATATATCACCGCGTATTCTGAAGGAATGTGCCAGAGAGCTGACACCTGCCTTGACATATTTTTTTAATACGAGTCTTGCACTTGGTCAAGTCCCTAAAGAGTGGAATGAGGGCAAGATTGTGCCACTTCATAAAGGAGGTGATCGAACTCAAGCATCAAACTATAGGCCTATCTGTGTGTCAGGTGTTGTGGTTAAGTTGTTGGAGAAGCTTGTGAGAACTAGGATCCAGAGTTGGGTTGACAACAATGGTATAATCTTTGATGGACAGCATGGATTTGCTAAAGGGAGGTCGTGTTTTAGTAATCTACTTACTTATTACAATAAAGTGACTGCTTCCTTGGACAGAGGAGAAGGATACACAGTAATATACTTGGATTTTGCAAAAGCTTTTGATAGAGTACCTCATGATAAGTTGACAGTCAAACTAGAGCAGATGGGGTTGGATATTAGGTTAGTGCATTGGATTGGAGACTGGCTATCTGATAGGTATCAACAAGTTGTGCATGGGGGTGCAATATCCAGGAAAAGGAAAGTCACTAGTGGAGTTCCTCAGGGATCTGTTTTAGGGCCATTACTATTTAACTTGTATATTAATGATATTGGCGAAGATTTGGATGGAGATATTCAGTTGTTTGCAGATGATGCAAAGTTGGGACGAACCATAAAGAGTAGTGAAGATGTTGTGGCCTTGCAAGAAGACTTGAATAAATTGAGTGATTGGGCAAGCAAATGGGGATGTGAGTTCAATGTTGCAAAATGTAAGGTTTTAAAATTTGGAAAACAAAGATGGGATGCAGAATTTATGCTTGGTGAGAATATATTGTTGGAAGTAGAGGAAATAAGAGATCTTGGAGTGATAGTGGATAAGGATCTAAAATTTAGGGGACACATCGCCAAAATTGTGAAGACAACACAAAGACTTCTGGGAATGATGAGGAGGACACTGACGTGTAGAAGTAGGGAGATTCTTGTTCCATTGTATAAGGCTTTGATTAGGCCACACATGGACTATTGTGCCCAGATTTGGTCACCTGGTTTTCAGAAGGATGAAGAGATGTTGGAAAGGGTCCAAAGGAGACTGACTAAGGTAGTTTCTGACCTCTGGAATGTCGAGTATGAGGAAAGATTGCAAAGATGTAATTTGCAGAGTCTAGTGGAGAGAAGGAAGAGGGGAGATATGATAGAGACCTACAAGTTGGTAAGGGGTTGTTATAGGATCAATGGTGGAGAAGTTCTACAGAGAATAGTGGGAGATCAGGGGAGAACCAGAGGTCATACCTGGAAACTGTATAAAGAGGGTGTGAGTAGGGGAGTGAGAGGCAGGTTTTTTTCGTGCAGAGTTGTGAATGATTGGAATGCCTTGCCTGAGAGTGTGGTGTCTGCAAGGAGTTTGAATGTGTTTAAGACCCGGTATGATGAGATGTGTGTGAGATAAAAGGACCTCCTAGATGAGTCTTTGACTCCATGAGGTCTTGTTTAATAATAATAATAATAATAATAAATGTGGACTGGAGAGTTTGGTGGATAGAAGGAGGAGAGGTGATATGATTGAGACTTTTAAACTGTTGAGAGGTGGTTACAGGGTTGACACTGGGGAGTTCTTTTGCTTGGTTGAACAGCGGAAAGGAGTCTAGACAAGGGGCCATCCCTCTAAGGTACGAAAGGAAACTGCGAGCAAGAGGGCGAGGAGTGGTTTCTTTGCATGGAATGTGGTTGAACCATGGAATGCATTGCCTGATGGAGTGGTGAGAGCGAGCATGGTCAATGAGTTCAAGGAGTGGTATGATAGACTTTGTGTTTCTTAGGGGGGGGGGGACCTCCCCTCGATAAGTCTTGATAAGCTGTGTTTCTCAGGAAGGACCTCCCACGATGAGTCTTTTGACTCCACGGAGGCCTGATTAATAATAATAATAATAAAGAGTTGTGAATGATTGGGATGCCTGAGAGTGTGGTGTCTGCAGAGAATTTGAGTGTTTAAAGCACAGTATGATGAGCTGTGTGTATGATAAAAGGACTTCCTAGATGAGTCTTTGACTCCATGGGGTCTTGGATAATAATAATTCATATTATTCTTTGTTTCAATATCTTACCTATGCCTAACTGAAACCTTTCAGCTCTATATTTTGGTAATTTGATTATGCACCTACCATGAATTCATTGATGATGAATTTAACTTTCTGACATAAGAGTGCCATGGTATTGAGAATTTTTGCTCTCTCTCTCTCTCTCTCTCTCTCTCTCTCTAGGTCTCTGATGAGATAATTGAACATTGTATCTCTGTCATATGCATTAGTTGCCCATATATGTAAAAATGTATAATGTAAAATTATACATATTTTACATATTAATATATTTGCTTAACATAAAAATATAGAATACAAAACTGATTTTGTCTACTTTTATATAAAATATGTTTACACTAAAAGCATTAGATAGGAGATTGGAGAAAATTATTCAAAATGATGAGACAGAAAATTTTAAACATGGAGAAAAAGAACATATTTCAGAAAAACTTTTACATTCTTTATTCACATATTCATTTCTAAAAACACAAGAAAATAGCATAAGTAAAAAAAATAAAAATATAAGAATTAAACAACGATTAAAAAAATTATTCTGAGAGCAAAAATATGACATTCATATAAAAAAAATAGGATAAAAAGCATGGACTGATTCCTTCCCTTCTAAGTTTTATACAGTTGTCTCACCTGGTCTTAATTCATTTCAACAATGAATTATAACTCACCAAAACAAGTATGTTATTATATTATTAAATCTATTATTCTTTCATAAAACCTTACTTAACTTCATTATAAAATTAAAAAATCTCTGGCAATTCTTGAAACTATTAATTAGGGAGCACTGTGCATCCATTTCTGTATTAACATGTTAGAAAGCATCTGATGTTGGACTAGAACTATGAAATTTTCTTGTCAGAATATTCAAAAAAAGAACTGTAAATGCTTAAAAATGATTAAGTCAATTACTTTGAGAGTAAAGATATGACACAGTAACAAGAAAAAAACATTATAAACATCAAACTACAAATACATTTTAAGCACCTCTATAAAATGAAAATAGTTTTCTAAAATGTATATTAAACTTTGTTAACGATATGTTTGCTGCTACTTTGATTGAACATCACTTTATTCTATTTATTGATTCTTAGAAAATAAGGCAACATTTGTGTGAATTCAAATACTGACTGTACAATATAACTATACAATGGAATTAATTAAAAAAAATTCGAAATTTGTTGCAAATACACCTTACTAATATTAACACCACTTCAAAATATTTCAGTTGATTGACTAGTTTTAGAATTCTTATTATAAAGAAGCATCCAAATGCCTAAGTTTTACTTCTGTTCTATTTTTAGCATATAATTTGTAAAACTACATATTGTATAAGTGCTTTTTTTAATATAAAAAATGCTAGCAATATTTTTAAATTCAGCAGCATTGCACAAATTTGAATACAGTATAATTTTATTATTGAAAATATTAATTAAAATAAGTCAAATGGTAGTATATAATTTCCTAGTATATCTAACCATTTTTGGTTCAGTTTCAATTTTTATTACTCAAAACTCTTTAAAGAGTGTTCCTAATATATCCTCTGTTTCAATAAAACAAAATTAGAGTAAGAAAGATTCAAGAAAGAAAGATTTCTTTCTTTTCTGCCTCCCATTCTGAAGAGCTGACCACATTAATTTCATATTAACAAATTTTTCTGAAAAAGTATATTCTATATTTATAATGAAACAATATATTTGTGTATATTCTTTGGTCATTTTATCTCTTTGGAAGAGGGAAAGGGAAGAAAAGTTTTTTTTTCAAAAAGAAAAATTCTAACATCTCTATTAGAGGCATGCTAGCTCAACCTCACTATTATTGACATTGTTATTAACATCTGACCTCCATGGAGTCAAGGACTCATTGAAGATTATTACTATATTGAAGAAGATTAAAGAAGTTGAATATGATATGAGGTTAGGTCATGATAGTATCATCCAATATGAATATAATGTTTACATACATCTAGATATTTTTATTTATTACATATAATTATAGAAAAAGTTCCTCTAGCTGGCAACTAGAATTAGACCCATTTATAGGTAACTTCTAGTTGTCCGTGTGGTTAGCCTAGTAGCTTTACGCTTCGCAACCATATGCCTGGGGAAGGAGTGTGTGCCAGGTTCGATTCCTGTCAAAGACGTGAGGAACTTGAGGATCTTCCTCAAGCATAGCCAAGTTAGTCAGTCTTGGGCACGGGCAGTAGGGTTTTTTCCGCCAGTTTATCTGGCATTTTTCATCCCGCAAGAGGCAAACCGGCCCCGTTTTCAGAAGGATGAAGAGATGTTGGAAAGGGTGTAAAGGTGACTGACTAAGGTAGTTTCTGACTTCTGGAATATCTAGTATGAGGAAAGATTGAGAAGATGTAATTTGCAGAGTCTGGTGGACAGGATGAACAGGGGAGATATGATAGAGACCTACAAGTTGGTAAGGGGTTGTTATAAGATCAATGGTGGAGAAGTTCTACAGAGAATAGTTGGGGATCAGGGGAGAACCAGAGGTCATCGTTGGAAACTGTATAAAGAATGTGTGAGTAGGGGAGTGAGAGGCAGGTTTTTTTTGTGCAGAGTTGTGAATGATTGGAATGTCTTACCTGAGAGTGTGGTGTCTGCAAGGAGTTTGAGTGTGTTTAAGACAAGGTATGATGAGATGTGTGTGTGTGTGATAAAAGGACCTCCCAGATGAGTCTTTGATTCCATGAGGTCTTGGGGTAATAATAATAATAATAAACTTGAATGACAATACACACTAACTGACTGATTTTCAAATAGGAATTTGGTCCTTCGTGTTAACTTTGTAAAGGTGATGAAGTCATTAAGATTATTCTAAATAAAGTATTTAAGCACTTGCTATATTGTAAATCAAACTTCTATGTGTTAAAATAATAAATTTTAACTATACACTGCAGCAATTTAATTGTAGGCTACACATTTATTTTTAGAAAGTATAGACTGTAGTTAAAACCTGTGTGCTCCCAAATCCTTTATTAATAAGAAATAAAATTATTTTATATAATTGATAACTAATTAATAATTCTCACAAGTCCATTCGATTCTAGGGAAACTTAGTAAAAATGGCACATTTTTTATTCCTAAAAATAATAAAGTTGGTTTTCAACTGAGAACCTATGGTAATTATAAAAAAAGGAAATAAAAAAAATTTATGTACATACATTTCATTTACAATCAAAATTAGAAAAATGTTTGTCAATTTTTGAGTTTGCCTGTATGTTAATAATGTTCTGCTATGTATTAAAAATATTAGAAATTGATGAAGTGTTGCAGTTTGATGGTTATCAAAAAAAATTAAACAATATCAGAGATATTACATCCATTTACTACATATTAAATAAACATATTTTAAAAATAAGTCATTAAATTTAAAATAATTTATATTCATAAACTCTCCTAACTTACATTACAGACAGTTATCAAATTGTTAACATTATACTATCTACAATTATTAAACAGTATACTATCTACAGTTATCAAACATTATACTATCTACAGTTATCAATCGTTATATGCTTTATACAGTTTTCTAAAATAATTACACTTCACATTTACTAATATTCAAGAAAATTGTGTTTCCAAACCATCATTATATGAAGCTTAAGGAACTACTTGTTTAGAAGGGCAATGATATACAGTACATGCATAAATAAGTGTATTTTACGAGTAAAAGATTTAAATTTAACAAATATTTCTTTAATTTAGTTGTTTATCTAGTACAAGGGAGTCTCTATTCATTATCATTAAAGTTTCATTTCAAATGATAATACATAATTTGGTCAAGTTTGGTCACCTTGTACTCAAATTTGGTTTTCAATGTGATGTGGAAACATTGGGAGGGTCCAGAGACGAATGACTAAGACAATATTAAACTCTGGAATGCTGGCAATGGAGAGAGAGAGAGGTTGAAGAAATGTGGATTACAGAGTTTGGTGAATAGGAGGAAAAGAGGTGATATGATAGAGACATTTAAGTTAGTGAGAGGATTTTATCAGATTAATCCAGATGAGATTATAAAAAGACATGAAAAAACAGAGGTCATTTCGGGAAGTTATGTAAGAGCGTGTGAAGAGGAGTGCAAGGAGTAGATTTTTTACATGGAGAACTGTTAGTGAATGGAACTCATTCACTAACAGTGTGTTATTAATGCAAGGAGTGTTAAGCATTTTAAGATTTAGTATGATAAATATGTTGTCGGTTGAGTGAACTGCCCATGATGAGTCTGCTGACTACACAGAGGGTGCAATAATAATAATAATAATAAAGTTTAATATCCATATCTACATACTCAGCAACAGCTAAGCTCCAAAAATCACAAATACGAGTGTAGTACAATTTGATGGCTAATCTATTTCTATTAATTTTCTCTAATGGAAATTACGTTGACAATTCTGGAAACTATGACAGCACGCACGCACGCACGCACGCACGCACACACACACACACACAAAAAGCAGGAAATTATGATTACCTGAGGAATATGCTGGGTTCTGTGCCATAGTATCAGTTGTTGGATGGAAAGGATATCTACAGTGCATGAAAATTGTTTAAAAAAATACTTCAATGATGCGATATCAGAATGTATTCCTAGAGTTCGAAGAATAAATAGAATAGGAGTGAAATGGATGTGTAATTTAATTAAGCAAGACATTATAAGAAAAAGATGTTGTGGAAGGAATACTGAGTACATAAGGATGATGTCAGTTATGATAATTATAAGCAGTAGACCAGAAGAGTCACAAGTGTTGTATGGAAAGTTAAATCTGAGTACAAAAAGAAACTGTCTCTACAAGTTAAAGACAATCCAAAAGAATTCTATCATTATGCTGCAAGTAAAAGAATGAATGAATTTGAAAGAATAACTCTACTGAATGCAGATGGAGTGAGGGTGACAGATGCAGAAGTGATTGTTCAACTAATGAGTAGCCATTTTGCTAAAAACTATCAATCTTGTATACGCAACATTGAACTCACTGCTACCTCTTCACTGTACAAGGAAACTCATGTGTATGAGGAGGAAGTACTAGAACTGTTGCACAAACTGAATAAGGATTCTGCATGTATTGCATCAGCATGGATGCTAAAAAAGTGTTCATCTGAATTGGCTATTCCTTTGACTAGACTATATAATTTGCATTTCAGAACAAGGAGGATTCCACAGGAGTGGGAAGAATATATGATAATCCCATTGCACAAGGATGGTACAAAGACTGATGTATCCAACTATCGAACAATCAGTTGGGATTGTGGGCATGTGAAAATGGCTGTCATTTCAATGTTAATAAATGTAAGGTCACACATTTTGATTTGATTAGATACCCAATGTCGGATTATATTGGTTGGATTATGCTAGAATTTCTTCTAGCATAATCAGGCCAGGGATCTTAGAGTTTTGGTAGACAGGAAGTTGAAGTTCAAGGGTCATATAGCAAAATTTGTAAATACAACTCCGAGAATAATGGCAATGCTGAAATGAACCATGACATGTAAAGATAAGGAAGTCATTTTGCCTCTTTACAAGGCCTTGATAAGACCTCACTTGAACTACTGTGAGCAGTTCTAGTTTCCTGGTAGCCATGGTGATTATGGTACAGTGGAGAGAGAGAGTGAAAAGGAAAGTGTCAAAAAGGAATGATTTATGAAGACAGATTGAGAATTTGTAGACTGCAGAGACTAGTAAATAAACAGGAGAAAGAGGGATGATATGATTGAGACTTACAAACTTTTGAAAGGATTCTACAGAATTTCAGTAGATGGAAATTTTCATTTTATGAAGGGTGGGAAAAGGACATAGAAGTTGAGAATGAATGCAGTCAAGAAGTGGGTGAGGGCTAAATTCTTCTCTCATAGAGTAGAATAATAATGATTGGAATGGATTACTGTTGGATGTTATGTGTGCAAGTAGTGTGAATGAATTCAAGAACAGGTTTGACAGTTGGTGCAAATAGTATGGCCTCTCTCTCTCAATGAATTCCTGACTCCCTGGAGGTCTCTCTTAATAATAATAATAATAATTAAAGAAAGCAACTTAAAGTTCACTTTATGTTGCTTTCAATCAAGATAGATCCATCACATAAAGGAATCTTCAAGGCAGAGCTAACAAATTATAGACTAGTCAGTTTCTTAGGAATTGTAGTTTAAAATACTGAAAAAAAACTGATCAAGGCCAGAATTCAGTAATGGATAGAATGTGATCTTCTCTATGGAGGGACAACAGCTTTGTGAAGGGTAGGTATTAGTTGTGTATTAGTAATTTACTCATATTTTTATAATAAAGTGACAGCTGAGTTAGAAAATTCAGTCTAAATTTAAACAGTTAAAAAAAAAAAGTGAGAAACAAATTTTAGAACTTCATGATCTTATTTATAGTCTTACATATTGCTTTTAGTTTGCTCACTATGTTTTTTCTTTTATTATTAACATAATGTTAATATTAGACCTCCATGAAATCAAAATATGCATCACAGGGGATTCTGTCACACACACACACACACGCAAACTCAAACTGTGCCTTGAACTTATTTGCCATTTTCACTCTCACTGCACTACTCTCAGGCAATGAATTCCACTTGCCAACCACACTCCATGCAAAGAATCTGCTCCTCACGCTCCTTATACAACTTCCAGCGATGGCTTCTTGTTTTACTCTTGTCTTTCTCTCTCTCTCTACCATCCTATGAAAAACTTTTCACATTAATCGAGTAACAATCCCTTACCAATTTATGTCTCAATCACATCTTGTCCACCTCCTACTCTTGAGGCCCTGCAAATGCATTTCCTTAGTCTATTTTCCCCCTCAATGCTAGAAATCCAACACGGCCTTAATCAATTTCAATGAAGTTCTCTCCAATACCCTCATTTCCTTCGAAACACCAAGTGACTGTGACCGCTACATTTTGGGCCACTACCATTCCCAGATCCCCTGTTTGCTCTACATTCTTCAAAATTTTTCCATCAAATGTATACTCTGTAATCTATCCTTGCCTACCAAATTTCAAAACCTTAATTTTGCAGCATTGGAATAGTGGCTCCACCAACACAGTCTTATTCAAATCCTCCTGTAAGACCATTGTACATCTCTGCTTCTCACAATTCTCCCCAAATCTGCATCATTTCCAAACAATTCTATATCTTCATTTAAACCTCTCCCAATATCCTTAACATAAAAGTGAAACAGTAATGGCCCCAAAACAGACCCCAGTGGAATACTACTAGTGACTTTCCTTGTTTGAGGTGCTTCTTTTTCCATACAAAATTTGCTAATACTTATCTGACAGCTAGTTGCTTATTCAGCTCATCAAATCTATTGTCTAATCTCATCCTTTCCAATTTATTCCAATTGCAGTATCTAATTATACTAATCTATGTTGCATTTTCCCGGTTCAATGCATTTGTCACCTTATTGTTGCATTCATAGATTGGTAAAACATAATCGCCTCTTAACAAATGCATGCTGATCATCACAAAGAATATACCACTGTTATCTATTCAATTCTGGATAATCCTAGCTCCAACCAGCTCTTTTAGTGTTTAGCATTTAATTGTGGTTTTGTCGAGTGATTTGCATTATGACAGATAAAGAAGGCCATCTGTACCAGATAATTCACCAGTCTTTGATACATTAACTATCTATTAATTCTATATAATATTCAGTTTAGTGCAATGCACAAACTTCTAGATTTGTTTTAAACGTGTATTTACATTAAGATGTACTACTGAGTGGTACATCTTGGTGATGTTATCTGATATAATAAATTAAAATATAAGCAGTTGCATGCTTCATTATCACATATAATATTTTAAAGTTTTACAGCCATAGTCTAATAAGCCAATGAAGCAGCACCTGCACTAAAATTACAGCTGCAATAACAGTCATATCACCACGTTGAGCAAGCTGTTCTTGAATACGTCTCTGATGAGCCATTACACTTTCTAGATGACGCTGTATTGTTTGTAGAGTTTGATTTGATTCTTGCTGTAGTTGTTGCAAAGGTTGAAGAGATTGTTGTAGTGTGGCTATAGTAATAACAGCCTTTCCCTGCCACTGACTGCTTACTGGACCTAATGCAAACAGCATAAATAAATGAATATTTATTCATTGCAGCATAATATACATATCATTATAAGTTACTCAGTTCCATCATAATGCTAATAATTAAGGAATACACTTAAAAATTTAAGATGTTCTGAAATTTTCATGTAGCTCCTAATATTAGATAAACAGAAAATAGCAGGGCTTTTATGGTAATGGAGCTTCCTCTATATTTCAACCTAAAAAAAAGATTAGAATACAAGACAAGCTCCATTAAAATAAAAGCCTTTAATTTTCTTTGTACATTTAAAAATTTTAATTAACAGATACTCTCAAGTTTAAAAATTAGCACCTAATTTTAAGCTTAATGAGTAAACTTGCCATCACTCTCAGTAGAGTCACTTGCATGATTATTTTCTCCATCAGGCGATGAACTTTCACTTTCTCGAGATGTCGTACTAGTTCTGTGACCTTTTTGAACTAATAACGGCTGTGTCCTTCCAGCTAAAACACAGTCTACTGGTACATGGCGTATAAGATCTTGTTGGGAGTCACTTACACTCAAAATACTGCCTGTTTGTACTGCAGGAGTCCTGTGACGGGTTTTAGTTTGAATCACATAATCATATTCAAACTGCAGAACATCATTTCTTGGATCCCATGGGCGAGAACTAAAATAAATAAACTGGTATCATATAGGAGATTATAGAAAAATCCTATTGACTATTAAAAGTAAATTTATTTCTTTTTTGTGACAATCCCACCACACAAAAGATTGTAAATTTAGTACAGTGGATGAGCTGGGTTAGATAATCTAGGAAGTGAGTTGTGGGAACTGCACAGTAGGTGATGAAAATTAAATACTACCTAAATCGATACATTCACAAACATTCATGCCAAGTAGAATTCAAATCCATAGTTTGTAAGTTAAAGAGTGAAGATAGAATCACTTAACCAGTTCATATTATATATGTCACTTACATAAAGTGTATGGGGGAATGATATCCAGGAATAGGAAAGTTACTAGTGGTGTGCCTCAGGGATCTGTTTTAGGGCCATTGCTGTTTAACTTGTATATTAATGATATTGGTGAAGATTTGGTTGGAGATATTCAGTTGTTTGCAGATGATGCAGAGTTGGGACGAACCATGAAGAGTAGAGAAGATGTTGTGGACTTACAAGAAGACTTGAATAAATTGAGTGACTGGGCACGGTATGGGGATGTGAGTTCAATGGTGCAAAATTTAAAGTTGGTTTTAAAATTTGGAAAACAAAAATGGGAGGCAGAGTTTATACTTGGTGGGGATATTGTCAGAGGTGGAGGAAATGGGAGATCTGAGGGTGATAGTGGATAGGGATCTGAAGTTTAGGGGACACATAGCCAACATTGTGAAGACAATACAAAGGCTTCTGGGGATGATGCAGAGGACACTGACTTGTAGAAGTGGGGAGATTCTTGTTCCATTGTATGGGGCTTTGATTGGGCCACACATGGACTATTGTGCCCGGATTTGGTCACCTGGTTTTCAGAGGGATGAGGAGATGTTGGAGAGGGTCAAGGGGCAACTGACTAAATTGGTCTCTAACCTCTGGAATGTCGAGTATGGGGAAAGATTGAGGGGATGCAACTTGCAGAGTCTGGTGGACAGGAGGAGGAGGGGAGATATGATAGAGACCTACGAGTTATTAAGGGATTGTTATCAAATCAATGCTAGAGAGGTTCTATAGAAAATAGTGGGAGATTAGGGGAGAACCAGAGATCATCCCTGGAAACTGTATGGGGAGGGGTGTGAGAAGCGGGTTTTTTTTCATGCAAAGTTGTGAATGATTGGAATGCCTTGCCTGAGAGTGTGGTGTCTGCAGAGAATTTGAGTGTGTTTAGGGCATGGTATGATGAGCTGTGTGTTTGATAAAAGGACTGCCTAGATGAGTCTGACTCCATGGGATCTTAGGTAATAATAATAATAAAAGAGAAGATAGAGATACAGGGATTTTGGCTAATTGGACCACATCGGGAATAGCATAATTTGACCCAATTAAGTGGTTGCCACAATTAAATGTTAAGCATCAAGAGTTTAAAAAGGTATATGTATGTAAGATTAAATACATGTTTAGACATGTATTTAGTCTTACATGTATTAATGAAATGAAATTACAGATATTTCACACCAAAAATAACAGTACATCATTAGTGTGTAGAAATAGAAACAAGCAAATCAAAGAAATGAGAAAAAACGGTACATACAACAATCAGTTTACCAATTAATAATGGTTGCTGTGTGCTACAAATTAATATATTAATAAATAATATTAATAAAAAACTATTTTTGATGTTTACATAAAATGAGAATCTCCCAAACTTTTGGGAGAGATCAATCCAGCGACAATCATTCTGATTCAGGTTTGGCTGATGTAAAAGGGCCTCACAATTTTCTTTGAAAAGGCATTCATATTTAAAACTGCTTCTATGGAGAATATGTGCTTCATCCCATCGGATACTGTGTTTAGTGTCAATACTATGTTATGCCAGATCACACTTTTGAGGTTTCATGTATTCAATATAATACTGAAGTTCATTAATTTTTTTTTCTGCCCAAAGTATGTCAAATTACATTCACAAGGTGATATTTTGTTGACAGGAAAATATATGGGAATAAGGTGATACTTCAAAATTCTACCAATAGGTTAAGAGATACCAGAAATATAAGGGATTGGAATTCTGCAGTCTGTTGAAGAATCCTTAGGTGTTGGAACATAGCAGTCAATTATCTGCTGGATTTGATGAGGGTTGTAACCATAAAATTCCATTAAAGTTTTGATAGTGAGAAGTTCTTGTTGTCAGCCTGAGGGAGCTGAATGCTCTATTAATTAAAGACTTGATAACACCAATTTTTTTTTAGTGCTGTGATGAGTAGACTTTTGATGAATGTATTTGCCAGTAAAAATAGGTTTTCGATAAACACTGGTTGACAAATTATCAGAGTCTATGTGAGTAAGAAGAATGTCTAAGAATGGTAAACTACCAGCATTTTCTTTTTCCATGGTGAATTTAATGCTCAGATGAAGGCTACTGATCCATTGTAGGAAAGTGGTAAGTTCATATTATTTTTATGGCTATTTAGCCTATTTTTGTTTAGGAGTGCTCCTTCCCTCACAAGCTCCGAAGACGATGCACTGCCGAAATAGCTCACACTCCATTACTACCACCCCTGATTTTATCCCATCATATCCTTCTCCTTTCCCAAAAATTTCTATTTTTACTCCTCCTCCTAAAGTACTCCCCTGCTCATCTTTAATAATATATAAAAAATTTAAAAAAAATCGGGTTTTTCAAAAAGTTCATATACCCCTTGCCTCACCAATAATTCTTCTGCATCTCTTTATATCCCCACATTTTCCAACCACTCCCCCCCCTCCTTTCAATCATACTTCCTATAATTCAACAACAGATGAACATATATCGCCACATAGATGCCGCTGAATAAGAAGACAGTCAGCAACATCCTACAAAGGTATGTCTGAATTATTCCTCCTATATATTCTTCATATATCTGTCTATATAAAACATCAGTAATGCCCTAAAGTTTGAGTAAAAAGCAAATGACATTATAAAAGGGGCATTCCTAAACAAAGATAGGCTAAATAACCATAAAAATAATATTTGCTTAGAGGAGTAACATCGGAATTTTCCCAGAAATAATATTTGTGGTAAGTTCATTTTCAGAATGAGGCCAAACAGCAAAAACATCCCTGACATAACAAAACCAATGAGAGGGTTGGGGATGAATGGATGAGAACAAGGTATCTTTCAGATGGTTCAAAAAATAGTTTGCCAAAGGTGGAGGCAGAGGGCTATCCATGGCAGTACCTTCAGTCTGTCTATAGATTTTGTTTTTCCAGCTGAAATATCTCGATTCTATAACAAATTCAAAAATCTTTGCAATATCAGAAGGGTAATTATCATATAGTAAATTAACAGTGTCAGATAATGGAATGTTGGTAAAGACAGAAACAATGTCAAAGCTGATTAACAAATCTGACTCTTGTATTTCAATATCCTTGATTTTCTCAAGAAAATTTGTGGAATTCTTGATGAATGATCTGGATTACCCGTACGAGCAGTTAATAAATAAACATGAAAGAAATTTAACAATCCTATAGGTGGGAGAGTTCAATACAATTCATGATGGGTCTTACTGGATAACCTTCTTTATGAACTTTTGGGAGACCATATAAACGAGGGATTCTTCCAAAATGAGTGCATAACTTATTCAAAGTATTTTGATCCCAATTAACAACTTCATCCAGCAGCTAATTTAATTGTTATTATTTTAATGGCTAATATAGATGGCTAATGGATAATAATGCCAGTCTGGTTGGCCGCATGGTTAGCGTATTCGCTCTCCAGCCAAAAGGCTGTGGGTTCGAATCTCGCCGTGGGCATGGATGTTTGTGATTGTCCGTGAAAATAATAGTGGTGATAGTGGACAGTAGATGGCATTGGTGTAGATGAGGCAGTTTGTGGATGAGGTTGAGTGGTGGAGACGGAGAGTTGTAGAATAGGTGCCCTCCTTCGATGAGTCTTAGGACTCCCTGGAGGTGTCAAATAATAATAATAATAATAATAGCCTTTTTGTTTAGGAGTGTCCTTTTTTTAAAATGTCATTGGCTCTTTACCCAAAACTTAGGGCATGAAGAATGATATAGGAGGAAAATTTGGACATACCTTTTTGGTGTTGTTTTCTGTCTCCTTATTCTGGCGATGTGCCTTCATCTGCTGTTAAGTTGTTAAAGGAAGGGGGGTAAAGTAATGTGGGGGAATTATTTGAAAAAACCTGGGTTTTTTATATGGATGATATTATTATTATTAAGAGTAGGTAGAGAGCATTTGGGAGGGGGGAGTGAGAGAAGGATCTGAGGACAGAAATTATTTTTTTGGGGAAGAGGAGGGATTTAAGGGAAAAGGTCATGGGTGGGAGTAATGGGGTGTGAACCATTTTTGACAGGCATCGTCTTCGGAACCCGTGGGGGAAGTGGAGGCTATGTCATGTCAGCTTGGTGTTTCTGTCTTTGGTGTACTTGTGTTGTCTCCTATTGGTCAGAGTCATGACCTAATTTTTATGTCACTTCCAACTCTCAGAGATTATGTATGGTCGGTGGTGATGATGGACAGTAGATGGCATTGGTGAGTTTATTGAGTTTTCGTCAATAAACGTCTGAGAGTTGGAAGCTCCATAACATAAAAATTGGGGCACGACTCCAACCAATAGGAGGCAACACAAGTACACCAAAGACAGAAACACCTAGCTGACATGACATAGCCTCCACTTCCCCCACGAGTTTCAAAGACAACACCTGTCAAAACAGCTCACACCCCATTATTCCCACCCCTGACTTTTTCCCTTAAATCCCTCCTCTTCCCCAAAAAAATAATTTCTATCCTCAGATCCTTCTCTCATCCCCTCAAACACTCTCTACCCACCCTTAACAATAATAATATTATACATATAAAAAACCCGGGTTTTTTCAAACAATTCCCCCACATTACTTTAACCCCCCTTTCCCCCTTCTTTTAACAGCTTAACAACAGATGAAGGCACATCGCCAGAATAAGGATACAGAAAACAACATCCAAAAAGGTATGTCCAAATTTTCCTCCTATATCATTCTTCATATATTAGTTTTATAACACTTCAGTAATGCCCTAAGTTTTGGGTAAAGAGCCAATGACATTGTAAAAAAAGGAGCATTCCTAAACGAAAGTAGGCTATATTAGCCATTAAAATAATAGTTTATTTTAGCAGAGTAACGTGGGAATTTTATCAGAAATAATACCTATAATAGCTTATTTAATTGTTTAATTTACATTTTTGTAGGGTCATAACTAATTTCTTGATAGGTGTAGGTATCCTGTAAAAGGCAGTCTATTGTCCTCTCATAGTTGGTCTTATTCATTATCATTACAGCTTTTCCTTAAATAAGTTTAAACCACTGAGCAAAACAGTTTTGAATAGTCTTGTTACCTATTCCATGCCAATTATCAGCCATAAAGTGTATTGCTTGTAAAACATAACTTATGCAATGAACGCCTTAGCAGTTATCAAGAACCAGTAATTTTTTTCACGATTTCCATTGTAATTTTTGTCCTAACTCATAAACAAATTCTTAAAAATTCAGACATCATTAACGTATTTTTGCTCACATGGACTGATAAACTCACCACTCTAAATCCTTTCAAACATCAAAGCCTGTTCCTTTTTCCAATAACTAACAACTTTTGTTTATCAGTTCCTGACATTTTTGAATTAAGCATAACACTTACACAATCCATTGCTTTTATTGATCCAAACAGTGTAGTGTGTTTATAACATTGGGAACCATCTGATGTGGCATGATTTCTGGAATTCTTGAGGGACAAATGTCTTCGGCAGCATGTAATAGAGGGAACAAGTGGTTCAAGAGTTTTGGATTTGGTCATAGCATCAGAAGAGCTGATAATAAGTGAGATGACATCTCTCCCACCAGTTGGAGAGAGGGGCTATGTGGTTCCTCTTCTCTTTGGAAGGAGCAATGACAAGGAGCCATCCCTGGAAGTTCAAAAGAAGGCTGTGCGCAAGAGGGTGAGAAGTGGTTTCTTTGCATGAAGGGTGGTTGAACCTTGGAATGCAGTGCCTGAGAGAGTGGTTGGAGTGGGAATGGTCAATGGGTTCAAGGAGTGGTATGATAAACTTTGTGTTTCCTAAAAACGATCTCCCACGATGAGTCTTTTGACTCCATGTAGGCCTGGATAATAATAATAATAATAATAAAACAGTACCGTTTCATTAGCATGGCAGACGTCATCTGCACTAAACTTCTGAAGCAAGATTATATAATTTTTCTAACACTCCATGTGGTAGAGGTTACTGGCTGGTTAAAAGGCATATTGTGTCCCAAATAAATTAAGCATATTCTTGTTATATTCCAATTTTGTTTTTGTTCTTCCAGATGTACTAAAAATTAATTCCAAATTAATTGGAATTCTACTGCATTTATGTTATAATGAGTTACTGTAAAATTTTTAATAAAAGAAAGCTCTAAATCTCTGCAAATTATTACTATACCATTATTTAGGTTAGTTTATACTAATGCCAGGAGTATCTGGAATAAAGGAGAGGAATTGGTGGCACTGATAGCATCAGCCTGGCCAAAGATTATTGTGATAACTTGAGACATGGTTGACAGAAGAGGATATAATAACAGGAATAGAAGTCGCTGGGTACAGCATTTTTCGGCAGGATAGGAAGGGAAAGCGTGGTGGTGGAGTACTGCTTATGATAAGTGACGACTTATGTCCTCTAAGAGTGGAGGCTTTGGAAGGCATTGATACTAATGATTTTGAAAGTATATCGTGTGAGGCAGAGGTGGGCAAGACAGGATATTTAGTGGGGTGTTACTACAAACCAAGGAGCACAGATGGTAAGGACCAGGAGATGTTTAGACAGTTGAACTTGGCAAGTGCAAGAAGAATGATTGTTATGAGAGATTTTAACATCAGCAGTATAAATTGGAGAGAGGAAAATGCATGTAGCAATAAGGGAATGGATTTTCTAGAATTCTTGAGGGACAAATGTCTTAGGCAACATGTAATAAAGGGAACAAGAGGTTCAAGAATTTCGGATTTGATCATAGCATCAGAGGAGTTGATAAGGGCACTAGTGAGCCAAGCGCTGTGGACGTGTCTAAGAAGAGCTCCTGATTGAGATAAGTTATTCTAGGAATAATTAAGTATATATGCGTAATTGTTTGAGTAAGAGCGGCTGTAAACGTTGTGCACTACCAGTATATTAGTATGGGGGATTTTTCTTGCCTAAACTGAAAGTACTGAAACAAAGAAAGATGAATGAGATTGAAAGTGAGGAGAATGATAGAGAAAGTTGGACGCATGTTAGACCGAAATTACGGAAACAAAGAAAGATGGATGAGAGTGAAAGTGAGAAGAATGATAGTGAAAGTTGGATGTATGATGGACCGAAAGTACGGAAACAAAGAAGGATAAATGAGAGTGAAAGTGAGAAGAGGGGATCGAGAGTTAGAAAGATTGAATGATAGAGAGAATGTGTTGAGATTCAGAAGATGAATTGGATTGGATGAGGCAAGAAATGAAATGGATGCGGAATGAAATTAAGAGAATTCAGGTAAAACTATTAAAATAAATCACGATGGCATGAAAGGGTTAAGGAAAGATGAGTGAGTGGCATTGTATGGCGACTCCATTATTAAAGGTGTGCTAGAGGATAGAATAGACAAGGTATGTTTTCCAGGCGGTAAAATGAGTAGAGTGATTGAGGAATTAGATATGAGGCAGGAGCGAGAAAAAGAGTTAACAGTATTAATTGCTACAAATGATTTGAGAGAGGAACAAAGAGCGTGTCAGAATGGATATCAAGAGGCTGCTTGGAAGGATAAAAGAGAATAGCTTGACAGGAAGGGTAGTCAGTGTGTTGCCTAGGTATGACTGTGGTGAAATGAGGCAGAGAGCAAGGATTATGAATGATATGCTGGCTGAAATGTGTGCAGAGATCGGAGTACAGTTTGTTAATGTGTGGAATGAGTTTGAGGGATGAAGTGAACTGTATAGGAGCGATGGACTGCATTTGAGTGGTTATGGTGTGAGTCGCTTGGAGAGACTGCTGCTGGAAGGTAGAGAAGTGAATAGAGAGAATGAATCAGATCGAGAGGGGGAGTGATGCAGACGAGCAGGAGAATAAGACAGGAGAGATTGAAGAGGTGGATATGAATGGGGAACTGAGTGGTATGAGTATAGAAAATGAGAGAATGGGTGTGCAAGAGGAGCAGGGAAACAGGGAGGCTCAGGGTAGACAGGGGTACACAGCCTGAGAAAGGTGGATGATCCAAGAGGAGATGAGAGCATGTATAGGCAGGAAAGGAATGGGATGACTAGGGATCAAGAGGAAACAGTTGAAATTGAAAAGGGTTCTAAAATGAAGAAGCAGAAAGGGAAATGGCCCCAGTCGAGCATGGAGAGATCACATCGAGTGAGTGGTATCAGTGGAACTAGCTGTAGATCCAGAAATAGCTGTTGTGTTTGTATACAAATGCTAGAAGTATAAGAAATAAGGCAGATGAAATGGTTGCACTAATTGCGTCTGTTCACCCAAAGATTGTTGGAATAAGTGAGACGTAGTTGGAAGAGGATGACATCCTGACAGGAATAGAGATAGAAGGGTATGATGTGTTTCGTGAGGATAGAAGAGGTAAAAAGGGAGGGGGAGTGCTATTGATGATAGAGAAAGAGTTATGTCCATGCAAAGCAGAGATGCAAGACTTAAATAGTGCCAGTGGTTTTGAGGCAGTATGGTGTGAGATAGAGGTGAATGGAATCAAATACTTGGTGAAATGTATAGTCAAATTAGCCAAGCAAATAAGAAAAGGGTGATCATTTTGATCATTTGGATGATTTTAATTATGGCAATATAGACTGGAATGATGAGATAGCAACTGGAAGTAAATAAAATGAGTTTCTTAAGTTTTTGAGGGATAACTACCTCAGACAGTATGTAACAGAGGGCACACGAGGATCAAGGGTCTTGGATTTGGTCATCTCATCAGAGGATGTAATTATAAATGAGGTGTCAAATCATCCACCAATTGGTGAGAGTGACCATGAGGTGATTACCTGGATGGTTGCCAGCAGTACGAGGACCCCTGTGAGAAAAGGGTATATATTGGAACTAAAAGGGGGATGATTATGAAGAGCTCAGGAGACAGCTTGCGGGTGTAGCGTGGAATGAGGAGTTAGCTGGAAAAGAGATCAATGCAGCTTGGAGAATTTTCAAAAACTATCTAGTAGATGAGATGTCTAAATGTATTCCAAGGGTAAGAAGGTTAAATAAGGTAGGTGTGAGATGGATGAATAAAGATATTAAGAATGCTATACAGAGAAAAAGGGCATTGTGGAGGCAGCATAAGAGAAGTGGAAATAACCAATTTCATGAGGTCTACCAAGACCAGGTAAGGAGGGTGACTTGGTTGGTGAGAATAGCTAAAGAGAGGTATGAACAGCAGTTAGCTAATGAAGCCAAAAAGAATCCTAAGGAGTTCTTTCGATATGTAGCCAGCAAAAGAAAGAATGATTATGAAAGGATGACATTGATTGGAGAAAATGGTATAAAGACAGTTGTGGCAGAATGTGTGGTGGAGATGGGGAGGAGAAACTGTCTGTAAGTGAGCAAGAGGTGTTTGGGGAGTTGAGTAAATTAGATGTAAATAAGGCTGTGGGACTTGATAATATATCACTGTGTATTCTGAAGGAATGCGCCATGGAGTTGACACCTGCCATGACATATTTTTTTAATACGAGTCTTGCAGTTGGTCAAGTTCGTAAGGAGTGGAAGGAGGGCAAGATTGTGCCACTTCATAAAGGAGGTGAACAAACTCAAGCATCAAACTACAGGCCTATCTGTGTGTAAGGTGTTGTGGTGAAGTTGTTGGAGAAGCTTGTGAGAACTAGGATCCAGAGTTGGGTTGACAACAATGGTATAATCTTTGATGGACAGCATGGATTTGCTAAAGGGAGGTTGTGTTTTAGCAATCTACACTTCCTTATTACAATAAAGTGACTGCTTCCTTGGACACAGGAGAAGAATACACAGTAATATACTTGGATTTCACAAAGGTTTTGATAGAGTACCTCATGATAAGTTGACAGTTAAACTAGAGCATATGGGGTTGGATATTAGATTAGTGCACTGGATTGGGGACTGGCTATCTGATAGGTATCAACAAGTTGTGTATGGGGGTGCAATATACAGGAAAAGGAAAGTCACTAGTGGAGTGCCTCAGGGGTCTGTTTTAGGGCCATTACTGTTTAACTTGTATATTAATGATATTGGTGAAGATTTGGATGGAGATATTCAGGTGTTTGCAGATGATGCAAAGTTGGGATGAACCATAAAGAGTAGTGAAGATGTGGCCTTACAAGAAGACTTGTATAAATTGAGTGATTGGGCACGGAAATGGGGATGCGAGTTCAATGTTGCAAAATGTAAGGTTTTAAAATTTGCAAAACAAAGATGGGATGCAGAATTTATGCTTGGTGAGAATATACTGTTGGAGGTAGAGGAAATAAGAGCTCTGGGGATGATAGTGGATAAGGATCTAAAATTTAGTGACACATTGCCAAAATTGTGAAGACAACACAAAGGCTTCTGGGGATGATGCAGAGGACACGGACATGTAGAAGTAGGGAGATTCTTGTTTCGTTGTCCCAGATTTGGTTACTGGGGTTTTCAGAAGGATGAAGAGATGTTGGAAAGGGTCCAAAGGTGACTGACTAAGGTAGTTTCTGACCTCTGGAATGTCGAGTATGAGGAAAGATTGAGAAGATGTAATTTGCAGAGTCTGGTGGACAGGATGAACAGGGGAGATATGATAGAGACCTAAGTTGGTAAAGGGTTGTTATAGGATCAACGATGGAGAAGTTCTACAGAGAATAGTGGGAGATCAGGGAAGAACCAGAAGTCATCCCTGGAAACTGTATAAAGAGGGTGCGAGTAGGGGACTGAGAAGCAGGTTTTTTTCGTGCAGAGTTGTGAATGATTGGAATGTCTTGCCTGAGAGTGTGGTGTCTGCAAGGAGTTTGAGTGTGTTTAAGACACGGTATGATGAGATGTGTGTGATAAAAGGACCTCTCAGATGAGTCTTTGACTCCATGAGTGAGGTCTTGGGGTAATAATAATAATAACTGAGATGACATCTCTCCCACCAGTTGGAGAGAGTGACCATGAGGTTTTGACATGAAAAGATGAATAGAAATGCAGAAGTATCAAAGAGACGGTAATGTATGTGGAATTATAAGGCAGGTAATTATAATAGTCTTAGATATCAACTTGGGGAAGATTCATGGAGGAAGGAATTGGAAGGCTGGGATATCATTAGTGCTTGGGAAATTGCGAAGGCATATTTGTTAGCAGCAATAGTAAGCTGTATTCCACATGTGAAGAAGAGGACACAATTTGGTGTAAAGTGGATGACAAACAATATTAAACAGGAACTGCATGTGAAAAAGAGGCTATAGAAGAGGTATAAGGACACAGGTGAAGAGCAGATTCATGAAGAATATAAGACTCAGGCCAGGAGAGTGACTAGTATGATAAGGAAGATGAAACTGGAATATGAGAAGAGATTGGCCCTAAGATCCAAAGAAAATCCTAGGGAATTTTTTAGCTATGTGGCCAGTAGGAGGAGAAATGATTGTTGAAGAATGACATTTGGGATAAAAATGGGAATAGAGTGACTGATGCAGAGGACATAGTGGAACAATACTCCAATAAAGTGTTCAATGAACACTTTATTGGAGTATTTCATCCCAGAGGAGTAAATTTTAATCTAGAAGGATAGGGCAGATTCGAGGTTTAGAGGTGCAGGAGCAGAGTGTGTTCCAAATACTGAGTAATCTGGATGTCAGTAAAGCTGTGGGACTGGATGGTATTTCACCACAAGTTTTGAGAGAATGTGCTAAAGAACTTACAGCTCCTTTGACCTGGCTTTTTAATGAAAGTTTGGCTATGGGAAAGGTGCCCAGTGAATGGAAGGAAGGTAAAATAGTGCCATTGCATAAGGGCGGTAGCAGACTGGAAATAGGCTAGTTTGTGTGTCATCAGTAGTTGTTAAGATCTTGGAGAAATTAGTGAGGGACCATACAGCATTGGGCAGATGAGGGTAATGTTATCTGTGAGAGTTAACATGAAAGGGCACCCTTGTTTTAATAACATGCTTGCCTTTTATAATAAAGTTATAAGAGCAGTTGATGAGGGAAAGGCATACACTGCCATATTCTTGGATTTAACGAAGGCATTTGACAGGCTGCCACATGATAAGCTGATATTTAAGTTGCAGCACATGGGTTTGGATGTCAGGTTGGTTAATTGTATTCAGGATTAGCTGTCTGATAGGTATTAGAGAGTTGTGTATAGTGGGGCAATTACAAGGAGGCAGAAGGTTATAAGTTGGGTCCACAGGGCTCAGTGCTGAGACCTATATTGTTTAACCTTTATATCAATGACATTGTCAGTGGATTGCAGGGGGATATTCAGTTGTATGCCGATGATGGGAAGTTGAGAAATGGTTATTAGTAATAGTGCAGTTGTGTAGCCCTGCAAGAGGATTTGAATAAACTAGATAGATGGGGAAATGAATTTGAGATTCGGTTTAATGCAGCAAAATGTAAGGTGTTGAGGTTTGGAATACATCGATGGGACACTTCGTACCCTATTGGAGGAGTCATACTGGAGGAAGTAGGGGAGACAAGAGATCTGGGGTTGATGATTGATAGAAACCTGAAATTCTGGGGACATATTGCAAAGGTGGTGAAGGTAACACAGAGGATTGCTGCAATAATGAGAAGGACACTGACTTGCAGAGATAAAAGAGTTATCATTCCGTTGTATAAGACCCTGATCAGACCACACTTAGACTATTGTTCTCAAATTTGGTGCCCAGAATTTGAAGGGTATAAATTAACTGTGGAAAGGATACAAAGGCAGACATTGTACAGTCCTGAAACAAAGATTGTTTCAGGACTGTACAATGTTAGTTATGAGCATCGGCTGAGGAAATGTGGAGGTCAGAGTTTGGTAGATAGAAAGAGAAGTGGTATGATTGCGACTTTTTAAACTGTGGAGGGTGGTAACATGGTTGACACTGAGGAGTTCTTTCGCTTGGTGGTACAGGGAAGGAGTGATGATGATGAGGGGCCATCCCTGGAAGTTATGAAAGGAAGCTGTGAGCAAGAGGGTGAGAACTGGTTTCTTTGCATGGAGGGTGGTTGAACTGTGGAATGCATTGCCTGATAGAGTGGTGGGAGCGAGAATGGTCAATGAGTTCAAGGAGTGGTATGATAGACTTTGTATTTCCTCGGAAGGACCTACCGCGATGAGTCTTGATATACTTTGTGTTTCCTAGGAAGGACCTCTTGCGATTAGTCTTTTGACTCCATGGAGGCATGAATAATAATAATAATAATATTTTAACTTCAGTGCTTTATACACCTCACTGACATATTTTCCAGCTGTAACCAAGAATGTCACCTTGAGTTAATTCAGGATGTTGCCATTACTATTATTCACGTATGTATTTCTCAAATGTTCACAAATTCACAAATGTATTTCTCATATTCAGCTCAACATATTTTTACTCAGTTTCTAGGGATGTTTCAACATGTCATGCTACTTTCTTTTCCTTTTATTTCCTTTCTACTCTAGGGAAAAATATATGGCCAGTCACAGCTGTATTATTATGATTATTAATGTCAGACCCGATGGAATCAAGAATCAATGCACAATGTGGGAGGTACATACTGCTACATGCACACAAATCTCATCAGATTATACTATAATCTCATTCAATGTGTCTGCATTCACCACACTTTCAGGCAACACATTCCACTCTACACACCAAGAACCTTCTTCTCACTCCTTTACTCACATCCTCCTTATACAGTTTCCAGGGAGGTTTCTTGATCTACACTAGTCTCCCTCTATGCTATAAAAAATCTCTTCCACACGAACCTGGTAACAGCTCGTAACCAATTTTATATGTCTCAATCATATCCCCACTTCTATTCACAAGACTTTGCAAAATGCATTCTCTCAATCTGTCTGCATACCTCACATTCCAAAGACTAATTATTACCACCTTAGTGAATCTTCTCCAGCTGCTTCCTAATATATCCTCATCACCATGAAAATCAGGTGATCAGATCTCTGTATATGAGTATGAAGCATTATCAAGGTCATATATAATTGCATAACTTCTTTATTTCTGCATGTCAAGTTCCTCTGCATCATTGCTATAATCCAATGTGATGACTTCACAACTTTGCAATGTGACCCCTGAACTCATTTCCTTGTTCACTACCACATCTTTCATCTCATCTAATACTTTGTATCCTATCACTGCTTACCAAATTTCATAACCTTATACTTTGCAACGCCGAACTGATGAATGATTCCACTCAATTGCCCACTTATACAATATGTATAATATCTGAATTATACAATTCAGACTGGAAGTGTCTAATTATAGGCCAGTTTGTGTATCATCAGTAGTTAGTAAGATCTTGGAGAGTGTAGTGAGGGACCATACACAGCATTGGGCAGATGAGGGTAATGTCATCAGTGAGAGTCAACATGGATTTGTGAAGGGGTGCTCTTGTTTTAGCAATATGCTAGCCTTTTATGATAAAGGTGCAAGAGCATTAGATGAGGGAAAGGCATATACTGCCATTTTCCTAGACTTAGCAAAGGCATATGACAGGGTACCACATGATAAGCTGATATTCAAGTTGCAGCACATGGTTCTGGATATCAGATTGGTCAACTGGATTCAGGATTGGCTGTCTGATAGGTATCAGAGAGTTGTGTATGGTGGAGCAATATCAAAGAGGCAGAAGGTTACAAGTGGGGTTAAACAGGGCTCAGTACTGGGACCTATATTGTTTAACCTTTATATCAATGACATTGTCCGTGGATTGCAAGGGAACATTCAGTTGTTTGCAGATGATGCGAAGCTGGGAAGGGTTATTAGTAATAGTGCAGATGTGGTAGCCCTGCAAGAGGATTTGAATAAGCTAGATATATGGGCAAATGAATGGAGATGTCGGTTTAATACAGCAAAATGTAAGGTCTTGAGGTTTGGGGTGCTGCATACTCTATGAGAGGAGTTAAACTGGAGGAAGTAGGAGAGACAAGAGATCTGGTTTGATGATTGATAGAAACCTGAAATTTAGGTGACATATTGCAAAGGTAGTGAAGATAACACAGAGGATTGCTGCAATAATGAGAAGGACACTGACCTGCAGAGATAAAATGGTTATCATTCCATTGTATAAGACTCTGATCAGACCACACTTAGACTATTGTTCTCAGATCTGGTTCCCAGGATTTTAAGGGAATAAATTAACTGTGGAAAGGGTACAAAGGCAGATAACAAAGATGGTGTCGGGACTGTACAGTGTTAGTTATGAGGATCAGCTGAGGGAGTGTGGACTGCAGAGTTTGGTGGATAGAAGAAGGAGGGGTGATATGATTGAAACTTTTAAACTGTTGAGAGGTGGTTACAGGGTTGACACTGGGAGTTCTTTCGCTTGGTCGAACAGGGGTGATATGATTGAAACTTTTAAACTGTTGAGAGGTGGTTACAGGGTTGACACTGGGAGTTCTTTCACTTGGTCGAACAGCGGAAAGGAGTCATGACAAGGGGCCATCCCTGGAAGTTACAAAAGGAAACTGTGAGAAAGAGGGTGAGGAGTGGTTTCTTTGCATGGAGGGTGGTTGAACCATGGAATGCATTGCCTGATGGAGTGGTGAGAGCGAGAACGGTCAATGCATTTAAGGAGTGGTATGATAGACTTTGTGTTTCCTAGGAGGGACCTCCCTCGATGAGTCTTGATAGACTTGTGTTTCTTAGAAAGGACCTCCCACGATGAGTCTTTTGACTCCATGGAAGCCTGAATAATAATAATAATAATAATGTATATTCAAGTTCTCCTGTAAGGCCACAACATCTGCTTCACTCCTCATTGTTTTCTCCAATACTGCATCATCTGCAAACAGTTGCATATCTCCAGTTAAATCCATCCCAATATCATTAATATACAAGATGAACAACAAAGGTCCCATAACAGACTGCTGCAGCATATGACTAATGACTCCACTCTTTTGGGATACCACCCTGCCATATACAACCTGATACCTATCTGACACCAGTTACCTATCCAACTCACTAGTCTGTTATCCAATCACTAGTCTGTTATCCAAAAAATTTTGTGAAGACTTTTGTGAACAAAAGTCTCTATGTCTTATTAACTTATTGACATTAAGCTTACTTAATTCCTCGTATACCTCTTGCTCACTCACAAGTAAGCCATCCTCTCCCATTTCCTCTACACTTGAGGTTCTCACAATTTCACACACCAATGAACTGCTCACTGAATACCTCTATGTCCTCAACAGCAATTACCAATCTACCCCTTCTTCATCCATTAATATTATCTTAACATAATCATTCTTCTTTTTACATGTTGGAAAATCACTATAGGATTTTTCTTGGTCTGATTTTCTATTTTCTGCTCACACTACACCTCTACTGCCCTTACCAGCTGAGTCACCTTCCGGGCTTGCTGTTTATACTCTTCATGTAAATGATCATTACCATCTTTGCTTCCTCCACAGTACCATATTTTTTTCAGATTTCATGCGTAATCCTTTCAATTCATCTATTTGAAACCTATCATATTTAGCCTTTTTGACCTTTGGAATACATTCACACATTGATGTTGTTAAATATCCCGAAATAATAATAATAATTATTATTATTATTATTTCGGGCTACTCCAGGATGTCCTTAGACTCATCGAGGGAGGCCCTAAACATCATGTCCACACAACTATTCGACATTCTCACAGTATCTATCATACCTTGCCTTGAACTCGCTCACTGTCATAGCACCCACAACAGACTCTGGCAGCTTATTCCACTCATTTACCACTCTAAAAGTAAAGAACCCAGCTCTAACACTCCTGCTAACCACACTCTTGCCCAGCTTCCATAGGTGTCCCCTAGTTCTCCCACCACCAGTCCTGATCTCAAAAATATCCTCTGAATTAATCCTATAGAATCCTTTTAGCAATTTGAATGTCTTAATCATATCTCCCCTTTTCTGCCTATCAACTAGTTTCTGCAACCCACAAATCTTCAACCTGTTCTCATATGGTTCATTCCATAGACCTGCTATCATCTTAGTCACTCGCCTCTGGATCTTCTCCACCTCCTCCCCATCAAGAAGGAACCAAGGTGACCAAATCTGGGCATAATGGTAATGATCAGTTATATGAAGAAAGTATAAAGAGCAAGCTAAGAAAGTGATTCAGCTGGTAAGGAGAGTAAAATGAATGTGAAGCTGGTGACATGAATAAGAGAGGCCTGATCCTAATTCTGTGACCTCCTCTCTTTTTGAGAAGGTTGCAAGTGATTACTAGGGAGATATGACGCAAGGAGATACATATTTATAACTGGAGCCATGTGTGTTAAAGAGACTGGTTTTCCTGTTTTGAGGGATGAAAAACCTGGGTTACTGGGAGAAAAACCCTCCACCTCTGTATGCGACCAGTTAACTCACCTTTAGTCGAAAGAGACCAGATAAAGGTTCCTAATGTCATGGACAGGAATCAAATCCAGGCCTTTCTGACCAAAGGGCTTTGTCTATACTGACTGAGCTATGGAGACTCAAATAAGAGAGTGGCAACCATTAAATAGTAGTATATATATTGGAGCAAAATTAAAGAGAATGCACAAAATCAGCGGAATGCCACAGGTCTCTGTGTTTGGACCACTGCTGTTTAATTTGTACATTAACAATAATAGGGATAATGGGAAGGAAAATATGGGAGGGAAGTCTTGAAAGTTCTGATAAACACCTAGACAAAAATGATATTAAAGCAATTGATATAACCACAAGAAACAACATGCTAGTAGCAGAGTTATGAAAGTAATTTATGTTTTTATATTCTCATATATTCTTTCTTGTAATCATATCAGGTGTGTTAATATAATTTTTGTTCTAGATGTTTATCAGAACTTTCCAGACTCCACTCATATATTAAGTTGTGCAAGTTAATAGCAATACCATTACAAATATATTCATCTTTAGTTATATTCTAAACTAAAGATGCCAAGAAATTATATTCTTAGTTTCATCCTTTATCCGAGTGTAAGCAAACAAAGTTTGCACATGATGTAACTTCCCGACTGGGCTACTTGTATATAAAGGCTAATAACTTCACATCAATTGCCTTATTATTTCATAATGCATATCATTATGGCAAGGTCTGCTACCCCAACCAGTTTTGACCTATATATATATATATATATATGAAATATATGACTTCTGCATTACTTCCATCTTTAGAGGAACCTTTATAAGGCTATGGAGGTGCTGGCATTTCCTCTGTACCTGAACTAGATGATCACCTTTCTGTTTAAATACCCTGAAAAAGCTGTTATTATTACAGCTTCTGCTTAATGATGCTACTCATCCAAATAATTTAATATAACATTTAATACTTAAGTTAATATCCATTTAATACAACTATTATCAAAATAGTGTTTCGGCAACTGTATTTCATTTCACGTGAAATGAATGGAATCATAATTTAATAAAAAGAATTTAATGTCAACTTACTCTGCATGTTTGTATACCCATTCCCCAGTGATAAAATCTTGGGCAAAGTGACTAGGTACCCATTTTTCCATCTTAGCCTGCCTTTCTTTAGCAGCTTTTCTTTGAGCTTCTTCCAACAACGTTTTTTCTTCTGTAGCCGCTATTTGATCTCCTCTTAGAATGGCTGATGAAACATGTTGCCACAACCTAGGGGGAAAATGAATAAAATAAAGAAACTTTAATTACTGTTAAATAATTTAATGAAATAAGTCATGAGACCATATCATTAGATATAATTATCCTTATAAAAAAAAAAAAAAGAAAGACACAATGGATAATTTATGCAAGTACTAAAAATTCCATAGTATAAAATTTTTACTCAAGAATCAGGGGTCTCTTCAGTATGAAATGAACTGGAATACAAGCACAAACAAACATTATAGAAAATTAAACATTACCTGAAATGATTTGAATAAAGCAGCATGGTGGTGATTATACCAGAGTCCTAACAGTATGATACAAAAAAATAAAAATAAAAATAAATAAATAAAATAAAATAAATAAACTGATATGAGCAGCATTAAGGAGCACTATCTTCTACAATGGGGATAAACATAACCCATCAGATGCACTGAGATTCAGGACAATATTTCAGAACTTTCTTTATGTAATCTTTCCTTGAGAAATCTGCATAAACCTGCAGAACTTTAGCCTTATCAATCAAAATATTTAATTAAGGAGCACTTTGTATTCAGATTGTTCTTTGCTATTTAGACTCACATATCCTAGCCTTTTTACAGGTCAGTTTATATTAAATTCGTTTTCGAGTAATGGTACAACTGGGTTCCTAATGAAACACACACACATATAAAATATACCAATAACAAAATGATGTATTTCGCAAACTAACAGCAATAGAATCACAAGGTTTTCATTTACACACACAGGAATCTATCAAATTTTAATGATTTTACTAAATCTCCACATGTACACTCTGACAAGTAATAAGACTGTACTCTAACTCTTGGCAAGTGTTTTGTGGAATGTCAAGTGCAACCGAATTGTAAACAGTGATTATATGCTGATGAAGCTCAGCAAAATTATATGAGGCCATTTATAAATACTATCACAAAGAATTTAGAAAAATAAACTCTAGTGTCACAGGGGCCCATTCTCTCAGTATATTTATCTGGAAACTGCTAATTCAGAAAGGCTTTCATTGGCTTGAGATAATAAGATGGAGATCTGCCATCATGCTAACAGTTTCTTGCACAATCCAAAGCACTGAATTTTTTTTTAGCAAGCTCAATGTTAAGTGGCTTCTGAAGAAAAATGGCCAAATCATGAAATCCAAAGTCAGGACATGCCATGTTCAATTTGGGACCACCATTCACTTGTTCCATTATAGGTGGCTTCATCAGAGAAGGAAAGAAATTCTGAATATCAAGAAATTCACTGTCATCACCATCCAAGCAGTGATAATGTTTTCAGAACAAATACATTCAAGTTGGGTTTGTCATTTGTTTGTAATTTCTACACCAGCTGAATCTTGTAAGCTTTAACATATTTGCACTGGACAGTGTCTGCATGTGCATAAATCGTTAGCAGGAACTAGTTTTAATGTATGTGTGTTGATTTCATGTCCGTGGTCACATTTTCACAAAGCTTTTGTGACATGTAGTTGCAATTGTTTTAGGCAGAATTTTATTGCATAATATTAGCATTTTGAAGTGTCTTAATGATATCAAAAATGTAAAATGCAATGTAGATGCATCTGCAGTGGAAGAGAAGAAAAAAGTTTTTGTTAGTTATTTAGTATAGTTAAATACAGTTTATATTTATAGTATCGTATAAGTAAACTAGCTTACAGTAGAGCATATAACATAGTATAGTATTAGTATTTAGCATTAAGTTGTAGTAGTTCTTCGGCATTATTTGAATGATAGCAGCAACCGCAACTCCAATTACAAATGCCATGTCACCAAGTCCTCCCCCATTTAAGGACTATATTTTGCATAACATACTACAGGATTTTGTGGTATGTGGTGCTTGTGGTATGTATGCATCCCGGCAGTTGGATATGTGGTGGGTGAGAGAAGGGAGAGTACATATGTGCGCAAAATGTAGGAGTGGGAAGAACTTAGTGAGTTAGAGATTACCATAACCGACCTTGTTGCATCAGGGGTGGGAAAATCTCAACCTAGAGAGATGAGTAGTGTAATAGAGGGTAAGAATAATGAGTGAAAAATATGAATGAAAAAATAAAAGTGAGGGAGTGTGGAAAGTTTAAATAATTGAAGTTTTCAGAGATGGTCTTAATTGGGAGGATGAATGGCGAGCAAGAGTAGCTAACTTGCAGAGAGAGAGGAGTTGAAATGTCTCGGGGAATGAGATGAGAAGTGTGAAAGATGAGATTAGGTGAATGGAAGAAATGAATGCAAGGTGAATCAGAGTAGGAGTGAGAGAGAGTTATGGGAATGATAGAAGAGAAGAGAATAGAAAGAGTAGAAGAGAGGGAATGAGAGAGCGTTATGGGAACAATAGAAGAGGAGAGAATAGAAACAGTAGGAAAGAGGGAATGAGAAGAATGCGAGGTAGTTCTGGAACCAGGGATAGAGTGATGCCAGGATGGCAAGTAAGTAGAGGAACACAGAGAGAGAAAATGTTAGAAGAGAGAGAGAGAGAGATGCAGGTGAGCAATCAAGGAACAGAGTGGTAAGAAGTGTGATGTATGGAGACTCAATGATTCACAGTGTGCAAAATAGGATGCTAGAGGAGTGTTTGTTTAGAAAGTGTGGCTATGGCAATTAAGCAGAGTGAAAGGGTGGATGAGATGATTGTGATGGTGGGCACAAATGACTTGAGAGGCAGTGTAAATCGGGTGGCGAGAGATCTGAGATTCATGCTTTGCTTGAGGTTGTATAAAAGAGATTGCAGAGAGGAAAGTTTGTGTGTTGCCCAGGTATGATAATGACAAGCTGAGCAGAAGTGCAGTAATAATGAACAGCGTGATAACCAGAATGTGTCAGAAGAGAGGATTGGAATATGTAGATGCTTGGAGGGCATTTGAGGACAGAAAGGAACTGTATGGGAGAGATCGCTTGCATTTGAATGAGGACAGATGTAGGCATCTGGAGAGATTTCTGTTTTCTGAATGAGTCAGTGTGTCAATGCAGGGAAAAACTAGAATTCCCAGGTTGGATGGTAGCAGGGATGGCCTCTTGTGGGAATGGGTACTTCAGGGGAGGGGGGGGGGACAATATCAGTAATACTGAGTCCACTGGCATCTGGAGAGGATAATGATAAATATAGAAACAGTGACATTTTTATGCTTTATACTAATGCCAAGAGTATCTGGAATAAAGGAGATGAATTGGTGGCGCTGATAGCATCAGCCTGGCCAGAGATTATTGGGATCACCAAGATGTGGTTGACGGAATATGATATAATAACAGGAATAGAAGTAGCAGGGTACAGCATTTTTCAGCAGGATAGGAAGAGAAAATGTGGTGGTGGAGTACTGCTTGTGATAAGTGATGACTTATGTCCTCTAAGAGTGGGGCTTTAGAGGGCAGTGCCACTAATGGTTTTGAAAGCATATGGTGTGAGGAAAAGGTGGGCAAGGCAGGATATTTAGTGGGGTGCTGCTACAAGCCAAGGAGCGCAGAGGGTGGAGAATAAGCGATGTTTAGGAAGAAATTATATTCTTGGTTTAATCCTTTATCCAAGTATAAGCAAATAACAACGTAAAAACAATATATGTAAAAAGTGTATACTGGTCATCAGTGAATAAAAGAACATTCTTAGACAACCAAACAAAATATAAATAAAATATAGAAATAAATACACATAACAAGCACAAGAAATTTTACAAGAATATCTGCTGCTTCATCAACTCATACATATTCCTGCCACACCTAGAATCACTGGATTAGTTCTTCCCTGTAGTTATTTACTAAGCTACAAAATATATACAGTCACTATTTATTAGTTATATTTTGCAAACAAATCACTTTCACTCTCCTCATTAAATTATGCCATCATTATGTTCAAAGGATCACATAATTTGCTCCACCAAGCAATTTATAGGACACACATAACATCACAAATGTAAATTATTAATAATTCATTTCCAGTAATAAATGTTTTTATTCATGCCTGTTTTTTCTCTTCCTTATATTTCCCATTCTCAGATGGATCATTAAATGATGGTTCACATATTTACACTCTTTAGTAATCCGAAAATACAAACCAAATATAGCATTCTCCTTAATTATTGTTTTCTAACATATTCTAAAATAAAAACCCATTAGTTCTCCCCGTTTCAACACAGATTTTGTTATAATCAACGAACTGTCATGATATGTGTGTGGTGCAACAGCTGGCCTAGTTGGCTGAGTGGTTAGCATCTGCTCTCCAGCCAAAAGGCTACAGATTCGAATCCTGCCATGGGCATGGATGTTTGTGATTGTCTGTGAAAATACTAGTGGTGTTGGTGGGCAGTAGATGGCATTGGTGTAGTTGGTGGACTGAGTGGTGGAGACAGCTGTAGAGTAGGTGCCCTCCCTCGATGAGTCTTTGGACTTCCTGGAGGTATCACATAATAATAATAATAAATAATAATAATCAACCAATATACAAGGACAAAATTGTCCTGGATCACAGTGTTTTCATTCAACTTGTCAGATGGTTAGGGTGGTAGCGAGAGAGTCCCGATCATCCTGCTGTGAACGTGTTAAGCTGGAGATTTTTGCACACAATCCTGAACAGCAAACTGTGTTTTTCAAAGTTTGCAAATAGCCTGATAAATGGATTTATTGGCCATATACTTGAAGTAAATATGTATCTACACTAAATTATGACTTCCTTTTTTCTCAATTCAAAACCCATTTTATGTGATATGATGTTATGTGAGGTGGATTCTATCTATGCTCTTTTCCAAATTTTCTTTGTGCAATAACTAGAACCTTGAATTCATCCAGTCAAAAACAACATTGCACTAAATAGGACCATTATGAGCACCACATAAATGTAAAGAAAACAGGCAAATTTATGTGCTGTAAGGATAACTAACATTTGGCACATTTTGTTGCATTTGCAAGTGAAAATCCAGTGATTCTATCAATGCATTAGTTAGCAAAATATATGAATTCTGGTAGATAATGCTAAATCAGATCAACTGCATGATTGAATATTCTTTTGATGACTGAAATACAAGTGTATTATGCCATTAAAACATCACAAGAGATAATATGATTTATCACTGTCCCAAAAGCATGTGGCTACCACTTTAAATTTAAGTCCACATTTGAAATTTGAACTGCTTGCACAGCTAATTCACTATTATTATTAATATTATGTGACACCTCCAGGGAGTCCAAAGACTCATCGAGGAAAGGCACCTACTCTACAACTCCCCATCTCCACCAGTTACAGCGAACTACATCATCTACACCAATGCCACTACTGCCCACCACCACCACCACTAGCATTTTCACAGACAATCACAAACATCCATGTCCACAGTGGGATTCGAACCCAAAGCTGCAGCGCTTTCGCTGGAGAGTAGATATGCTAACCACTCAGCCAACCATGCCAGCATTATATGGCATAAAAAAAATATTTCTTCCAGAGGAGATGAGCTACCATCTATCAATAAATGTCACTTAGATAAAACATTCTTAGACCACAAAATTCACACAACACATAGCTATTTTTTGTTTTTCTAGCCTGGACATAGACTGATGTGAAATGTGTTTAGAATGCTGTAAACAACTGGTGCTATGTTGTCACGTAATGGAGAAAAGATTAAAGCACACTAAATATTTCTCTGCATATTTTAAAATCTTATAATCGACATTTATTTGTATGTTAATATTTAAAATCTGTATATTTTAAAAGTTCACAACATTACTAATTTGTCAAATAAAAAAAAAAAAGTTAGAGACTGATTTATCTCTTCACACACATGTACGTGTGTGTGTGTGTGGGTGGGTGGGTGGAAATAAAGGATTTTTCTGCTCTCCATTTTTAAATAAAAAACATAGCATTATTGATGGTGAAATAAAAGATCCACATGTATACTGTTTAGTAATTATCAGCACATACCTTTGAGATTCAAATTCCTCTTGATATTCTAATGGAACTATGCATCTTTTCAGTCGATGGCTTCTTATCTCTGCTGTTGGATGCCAAAATAGAGTTTCCTCCTATAAAATTTAAAAAAGGTGAGAAATTGTCTTCGAATATAAGTTTTTAAAATTTCTAATAAATTATGAAAAGAAATAAATGGAATGCATGTGTATAAGTACAGTAGAAGATCTATTATACACTCATGTTGAACATTTAATGGAATAAAAACAGCACAGGGAATGAATTATACAACAGTTTGAGGCTTCCAGTATTTCATCTCTTTCACAGATACGACTTCGGGAGGGGGGGGGGGGTTACAATATAAATTGTAACACACGCAAACAAGAAAAACAAAGTAAAGCGAAACTCAGTGGACTAAAGTCTAGTTTCCTAGCTAGGAAGAGTACTCTCTATGGCCAAAGATACCAAGCAATTTTATAAGCTAGGTTTTTAATCCTTTTTCCCAAGTAAGCAAACAGACAAGTAACTCAAGTTTGCGGCTGCACGTAGTGCAACACTAGGCAACTCGTGGTAAAGGTGGAGCAAGCTCTGATCGCTTTCCTTGGAATTTTCCCCTAATGCAAAGCACATTTCCTTGCAGAAATGTATGATGCTATGTATTAAGGTAATGGTCACTACCCATACCGGTTTTGACCTTTATTGAGGGCTCTTAAGTGGAAGCCAGACCTAAAAAATGCCAAGGATGAAGTAATACAGAACTTATAAATATTTTACCTAAACAAGTTGCCATAAGGTGCTTTGACCTCATTAAATAAAAATCTCAGGATGAGAATAATATGAAGAAAGTTTTTTTTACCTTGGGTATATATTATGTTAAAGATACCAAGCAATTTTATAAGCTCGGTTTTCTAATCCTTTTTTCCAAGTAAGCAAACAGACAAGTAAGTCAAGTTTGCGGCTGCACATAGTGCAACACTAGGCAACTCGTGGTAAAGGTGGAGCAAGGTCTGATCACTTTCCTTGGAATTTTCCCCTAATGCAAAGCACATTTCCTTGCAGAAATATATGATGCTATGTATTAAGGTAATGGTCACTACCCATACCGAATTCGACCTTTATTGAGGTCTCGTCTTTATTGAGTGACCATTACCTTAATACATAGCATCATTGCGGAAATGTGCTTTGCATTAGGGGAAAATTCCAAGGAAAGTGATCAGAGCTTGCTCCACCTTCACCACGAGTTGCACTACATGCAGCCGCAAACTTGACTTACTTGTCTGTTTGCTTACTTGGGAAAAAGGATTAAAAAACCTAGCTTATAAAATTGCTTGGTATCTTTAACATAATATATACCCAAGGTAAAAAAAACTTTCTACTCTCTATGGCCACTAGCAGGAAACTCACATACCAAAAAATTTCTGTTTCCCATATATTGGAAAGTTTAACATATCTATAATTCTTAGTAAATGCTAGGTATTTCAAGTTACAACCAAGCTTCCTATTAGCTGGTACTCTAGACTTCAGTCTACTAAGTTCCACTTTACTTTGTGTTGCATGTTTATGTGTTACAATATATACTGTACCCTCTGAGGATGTCTCTGTAACAGATGAAATAATGAAAGCATTAAACTGTTGTTTATTTCATTTCTTGCGTTGTTTTCATTTCGTTAAATGTTCAGCAGAAGTTTTAACTAGCACCTAAGCCCAAACACATAAGCTTTGTTAAATATTGATTTGCAATAATTGTTTTTTGAGACCTTGTTGAACTTTGAATCATGGTTTATGACAAGAGAGAGTAACCTGAATTGTAGTTTTGTAATGTACAGAAATGCACTACTATTTTCTTTTTATACACAATTTCAATCTTTCCCTGCACTTTACCTTTTAATGTTAAGTGCATTTTGCAAAAATGGATAAACACCCGATCAGATTCACAAACAGAAAGAAAGCATTAATGTGTCTGAGAAGTATGATGATAAGCATTCTAAAATGCTGGTCTGGTTGGCCAAGTGGTTAGCATATCCGCTCTCCAGCCAAAAGGCTGCGGGTTCAAATCCTGCTGTGGGCATGGATGTTTGTGATTGTCTGTGAAAGTGGTGGTGGGCAGTAGATGGTGTTGGTGTAGTTGTAGTTCATGGATTGAGTGAGTTGTGGAGATGCCCTCCCTTGATGAGTCTTTGGACTTCCTGGAGGTGTCATGTAATAATAATAATAATAATAATATAGCCAGCCTTGTTGGCCGAGTGGATAGCTTATCCGCTCTTCAGCCAAAAGGCTGCAGGTTCGAATCCTGCCATGGGCATGGATGTTTATGATTGTCTGTGGAAATACCAGTGGTGATCGGTGGTAGATGCCATAGGTGTAGTTGCGGTCAGTTGATGATCGAATGGTGGAGACAGAGCTGTAGAGCAAGTGCCCTCTCTCAATGAGTCTATGGACTCTCTGGAGGTGTCAAATAACAATAAAAAAGAAGATTTGTGACACCAAGAGTTGTCAGAAAATGGATGAAGGTGCTGGTATAATGATACTAATGGGAATGGAATGGAAAAGCATAGGAAAGAGTTTATGGAAACGAAGTGTTTGGAGGAATGAGAAGGAGCATGGAAAAGGATGTAGTGGAATTATTTAATGAGCATGCTGTCAATGTATATCATAATAGTGTGAATAATACTGAGTAACACCTATCTTTTTATCAATTGTCTGTCTGTCTTGTCTTGGTGGATGAAAAATAACAGTTTCGAGGAGTTAAATGGTTTCTGTATAAGACCAACTAACTAATTTTCAGTTGATAGTTCATATTTCATATAAATATTCTTTGTATTATAGATGAGTCTTACCCAGGTCCTTCTAGAAAAAGGACATCTTTATTACTGACTGGACTAAGGAGAGGAGATATCTATAGTTGAAATCTGGACATTATTTCATAAAATATTAAAGGGTTTTTTCCTTTTCTTCTTCTTCTTTGCTATTAAACTTAGTTGCACTATTAAACTTCATAGCACTTATTTTTGATATCATCCCTCCATCTTTGTTTCAGGCTTCCTCAGTACTTCTTCCCTTCGATATCCAATTCTTTACTATTCACCCCCACCCTTTCTGTTCACCAGTTATCCTGTATTCTTATATGATATTTCCATTTTTTTTATTTATTTTCAAATCCAGTAATTTATTTTTGTATTTTACAATTTTTTGTAATTTGTGCAATCCTAATTTTGTTTAACACTGATACATATTCAGTTTTCTCAGTGCTTTCATCTTTACAGTTTTACTTATTTATTGTCTAATTTCTGAGTCTCTCTGCAGAAGTACTGGTATGAAAATTTTTTAATAGACTTTTATTTTTACCAATTATATATTTGGTTTAATCCTTTATCCCAGTGTAAGCAAACGAAGTTTGCACTTCCTATAATGCTATGCATTAAAGGAAGGGTCACTACCCAGACCATTTCGACCTTTATTGAGGTCTCGTCAGTGGGAGTCAGACCCAGAGGTGGGAGTCAGACCTAGAGTCTGAAAATATTATTATTAGACCCAGAGTCTAATAATAATAATAATAATAATAATAATAATAATATTATTATTATATTATTATTATCATCATCATCACACCACAGTCTTAAGACTCATCATGGGAGACCGCAATGATCAACACAATATCTATCATAACGCTACTTGAAACCATTAACAGACAAAGCACTCAACTGACTCAAGCAATCCATTCCATTCATTCACCACTCTCCAAGTGAAAAATGTAATCCTGATGTCCTTGCTAACCACATTCTTACCCAACTTCCAGGGATAACCTCTTGTTCTTCCCCCTCTAGCCAAGTGCTAAAACATTTCCTCTGTATCAGCCCTATGAAAGCATTTAAGTAACTTAAATGTTTCTATTATATCCCCCCTTTCACCTATCAACTAACTTTTGCAGTCCACAAACATTCAATCTCCTGATAGGAACCATTCAACAGACCAATCACCATCTTGGTCACTTGCCTCTGGATCCTATCCACCACTTCCTCATCCCCAAGAAACCCAGGTGATCAGACTCGAGCACAGTAATCCAGATGTGATCAAGGATTTATAAAGAGGAATGATAGCTTCCTTATCTGTGCTTTTTAGTGTGTTCTTTAATAACCTAGTAATCCTGTGAGCTATTCTGGCTGCTTTAGCAACATACTCTCTAAACTTCAACTCCCTATCTACTACTACTACCACCAAACCTCTGATTTTATCTATTTCTGGAGTACAGTTCCCTCAATGTGATATGAAGTTTGTAATCTTTGTATTCCAAAATGCATAACTTTACATTTTTACATTCCACATTAAATTGACATCCATTATGTTTTTCCTATACTGTCAGCCTATTTAAATCATCCTGCAAACTTTCTACATCACGCTGATTAACAATTACCTTACCCAATTTTGCATCATCAGCAAACAACTGAATATCTCCCTTCAAATTATTTCTTATATCATTTATGTATAAATTAAATAGCAGTGGTCCAAGCACAGAGCCCTATAGCACAACACTAGTCACCTTCCCTCTCCTGAATTCTGTTTCTCCATATACTATTTTTTAGTATCTGTCCATCAATAACTCTTATCTATACCACCAGTTTCATCATATCCATCCTCGATACAAAATTAATAATGGAAAACTCACGTACAAAGATTATTTAATAGCATAATTTTCACCTGTGTGTCACAGGCATCTTCAGTACATTATAAGCTCAAAATTACTGAAGATGCCTGTGACACACAGGCGAAAATTATACTATTAAATAACCTTTGTACGTGAGTTTTCCGTTATACTACTCACGGTATATGTCTACTCTTTTAAAACTTACATCCATCCTAATTTGTTGCAATTTGCATAACAGAGTTCCATGTAGTATCTTGTCAAATGCCTTTGCAAAATCATTGTGTAGTTTATCCAACTCAGCTGTCAATCTATTATAAAAAAGTTAATAGATTACTCAGGCATGACCTATCCTTCACAAGACATATTGCTCCTCATAGAGTATCATATTCTTATCCATTCATTCCTGAATTCTTTTTAACCAACTTTTTTAGTACTTTTACCACCACTCCACAGATATTAATTGGTCTATAATTTGCTAACACAGACTTAGATCCTCCTTTATGCAAGGGCATTATTTTGTCCTCTTTCCACTCTCTTGGGACTTTGCACTGCTGAGACTTAAATTAAACAGGCTAGTCAGAGGTATTGCCAGTACCCCTGCAAATTCCCATAAAATGCAAGCTGATATCCCATCGAATGTAACAGTTGTTTTTGGAAACAGATTTTGCAATATATGAGGATGGTCTGAAAAGTATACGACCTTGACCATCTTGTTGATAGATGGCAACACTATCAACAAGATTTTTTTTTCTAAGTTGGTACATCTGCCATAAAGCATCCATGTGAAATTGTAAGTCATTCTATCAAGTAGTTTGTTTTATACAGCTGTCTGAAGCAAAAGTGTCTGTATCCCTTGAAATGGATAAAATTAGATATCATGCGGTTATAAAATTCTTTGTAAAAGAAGGTTTAATGCCAAAAGAAATTCATTCAAAGTTCATAAAAGTTTATGGGTACTCTTCTCCTTCATTTTTGACAATTACGAAATGGAGTGCCGAGTTTAAATGTGGCCGTACCAGCCTTGAAGATGATCCATGTGAAGGACGTCCAAAAAAGTGTAACAACACCAGAAATCGTTGATCAAATGCACGATATAGTATTGGATGACCGGGGAGTCAAAGTGAGTGAAATTGCTGAGATCATAGGCATTTCAAAAGAACATGTAGGATATATTTTGCATGAAGAATTGGAAATGAAAAAGCTTTGTGCAAGATGGGTGCCGCACTTGCTCACAGCAGATCATTTTTCATTTAGAGCGTTTTAACAAGAATAAAACTGATTTTGTGCATCGATTTATTACTATCGATGAGACTTAGATTCACCATTACACACCAGAATCCAAACAGCAGTCAAAACAGTGGACAGAAGCTGGTTGTTCAGCACCAAATTTGGTTCCATCAGCAGGAAAGGCTATGGCATTGGTGTTTTGGGATGCTAAAGGCATTTTGTTTATTAATTATCTTGAAAAGGGTAAAACAATAACCGGGGAATATTATTCCGATCTTTTAACCAGACTAGATGAAAAAATTCGTGAGAAAAGATCTGGTTTGCAGAAGAAAAAAATCATCTTTCATCAGGACAATGCACCTGCCCACAAAGGTGCTCTGGCAATGGGAAAATTAAGGGATCTACACTATGAATTGTTGGAAAACATCCACCCTATTCCCCAGATTTGGCTCCCTCTGACTTCTATCTCATCCCAAAACTAAAACTCTTCCTTGCTGGTCAGCACTTTTCTTTGAATCAACAGGTGAATGCAGCTGTAGAGAGTATTTTGCAGATCTTACTGAGAACCACTACAGGGACGGGATTATGGTGCTGGAGTAAATGTATTAGTCTTATGGGAGATTATGTTGAAAAATAAAAATCATTTTAAAATTATAAATTCGTTTTTTCGTTGTTAGCCAGAGAACTTTTCAGACCATCCTCATATAAGTTGGAAAGGGGTTACTTGATGAATGTGGATGATGTTTACCATGGATTGGGAAGAGACAGGAAAGGACAACAGGCCATTCCTGAAAACTGTATAAGGAAGGTGGGGGGAGATGAGGAGAAGACTTATTTTTTGTGTAGAGAGTAATAGGGGATTGAAATGCATCGTTTGAGAGTGCAGAGACAGCGAATGTATATAAAGCACAGTATGATCAGCTGTGTCAGTGACAGTGAGGACTTCTTGCAATGAGTCTTTGGACTGATGATGAATGACGATAATAATAATGATGATGACAACTTGAAGGTGGTTGAATACTTGAGAGATCACTGCATACTTTTTAAAGCATTTTCAATGTGATATGAAATTACATGGATCTGATAAGTACACTGACTGGGCAAACTAATTTAAATAAATATGCAAAAGAAAATCATTCACTTTATTGATTCTGGCAGATGCTAAAGAAAAAATAGAATGCACTGAATATGTTTTACTTTGATGCCAATATTAGCATATTTCATAAGCAGTTATTACTATAAGTGAATAATGAATTTAATTTAATCCTTTATCCAAGTGTAAGCAAACAAAGTTTGCACCTAAAGTATCTTCAGGACTGAGGCAACTCGTAGTAAAGGTGGACCAAGCTCTCATCACTCCTTGTCTCAGTATCTCCCATAATGCAAAGCACATCTCCTTGCAGACATGTATAATGCTATGCATTAAGGGAAGGGCCACTACCCAGACCGGTTTCGACCTTTATTGAGGTCTCGTCAGTGGGAGCCCGACCCAGAAGTGGTGTTACTAAGGCAGAAGCAATGGACAGGTCATATTTACTTATACGAGTTGCCAAAGAGCTTGGTCCACCTTACTACGAGTTGCCTCAGTCCTGAAGATACTTCAGGCACAAACTTTGTTTGCTTACACTTGGATAAAGGATTAAATTAAATTCATTATAGTCTAACCAAGCGGAAAATAAACTTCCAATACTATAAGTGAAACTGTCACCCCATTTTACTAAAATTCAAGGTTTAGTTTGTAATAATTAATATCCCTTTTGTTAACAGGCCTGTGGAGTTTTTCCTCCCGCAGACAGGGTACAACTTGCCACATAACGAGTCACATGTTTGTAGCCAGTATGAACTTGAAGAATAGGATGCTCCAAAGTCATGGAACTGTGTCCAGGTGAAATGGCTGTGAGAAGGAAACTGATGGAGATTGAAAGAGGAGCTGTGATAGGATGCCATGTTGCAGGCCTATCTGTTTGGCAACTTGTTGACAAATTGGGCCATACTAGGTCAGCAATCAGTGATACCATACTGAGATGGAAGTATGGGGAGTCAACTGAAAGTGCTATCTGCAGTGGACAACCCACCACACTCACAAGATGTGACCGTAGGGTGCTATGAAGGATAATATGTAAAAACTACCATTTGTTAGCTGACTTGTTGAATACTGAGTATCTGCACAAAAACATTCAGAACCTAGGCTCACAACATGGGTTTCCATGGTACCCATTGACTTCTATCCAAGCAGCGTATATCATACTTTGCCTTAAGCTCCACATTACCTGAGCTAACATGCAGTATCATCTTCAGTGGTGAAAAGAGCATGTACAGTGGGATGTGGAAGCTTGGGAAGCTGTGTTATGGAGCAGCAAATCATGCAACACCCTCTACTGAGCAGATGGATGGATGGGTGTCATGGATGCCCAGTGAACCTCTTACCAGAGTGAGTAATCCCAACTATGAAATTCGCAGATGGCAATGTGATGATATGGTCCTGTTTTTCCTGGTTTCCTGGCATATTTTATTTGTAGTGCCACGAACATTGAACTCCAAGAGGTACCTGAACATTCTGGACAATGCAATGCTTCCTACTTTGTGGCATTTCTACGGAAGTGACTGTTGTCACTTTTGGGAAGAAAATATAAGCAGCTGCTGTAACTATGTGGTTTGTGGGCATGAACAGCACCACACTTGACACCTCCACAGAGGGTTCATGGACAATTCATCGCAGGAACAATTTATCACGAGGAAAATTCATCACAGAAAATTTCATCGCGCGAACTATTGATTGCTGAAAAAATTTGCTGAAAATATTATTCGCTAGAAAACTGAAATGAATTGCATTGATACTGATATATAAAAAGTAAATGCAATGCAAGATAAATTTCACAAAATATAATTTTATTATGTATCTATGTAGTCCATGCAGTTAGCCGAGTGGCTGGTTGCTTCACAACCATATGCCTGGGAAGGGAGTGTCCTGGGTTCGATTCCGTTCACTGACGCGAGGAGTGTAGGATCTTTCTCAGACATAGCCAAGTTAGCCAGTCTTGGGCGAGGACTACAGGATTTTTCTCCCCAGTTTATGTGGGGTTTTCTTCTCTCAAGCAAGCAAGTAAACAGCAAACCGGTCCTGAGAAGATAATGCTTCTACAGACATAGGATACACTGGGAGGCATAGGGCCAACCACCTTATCCTCGTATAACGGTTGCGGTTAATAATTTTGTAAATATCAATATTCCATCAACAGAATCTGTAGTATCAAAGTAAGAAAGAATATTTATACCATTTTAAGATGAAAAACAGAAATTAGGAAACTCACCAATCAATAAAATATTACTTTCACTGTATAAGAAGAAAAAATATTATGAAAATCTAAATAAATAATACATAGATCTATCCCTCTTTTACCTTTACGGTGTTCAGGGTTTCTATTCCTTATAATCGCAACCGTTATATGAGGGTAAGGTGGTTGGCCTATGCCTCCCAGTGTATTCTATGCCTGTAGAAGCGTGACGTTCTCAAGGCCGGTTTACCTGCTTACAGGAGGAAAAATGCCATATAAACTGGGGAGAAAAACCCTGCAGTCCTCGCCCAAGACTGACTAACTTGGCTATGTTTGAGAAAGATCCTAAGCTCCTCATGTCAGCGACGGAAATCGAACCCAGGACACTCATTTCCCAGGCATATGGTTGTGAAGCAACCAGCCACTCAGCTAATCGTGCAGACTAATACACAGATACATAATAAAATTATATTTTGTGAAATTTATCTTGCACTGCATTTACTTTTCATATATCAGCATCAATGCAATATCATTCAATTTTCTAGTGAATAACATTTTTAGCGAATTTTTTCAGTGATCAATAGTTTGCGGGATGAATTTTTCTGTGATGAATTTTCCTCGTGATGAATTGTCCGGACACATTCACAGAGCCCTGATCTCCATCCTATTGAACATCTGTGGGATGAACTAGAGCATCGGGTGAATTCAAGGGACGTCCACTCCAAAACAATCCAGGACCTCATTACATGCGAACAGGAAGAATGGTCCAAAATTTTCATTGACCACTATCATACATTTGTGGAAAGTATGCTCCATAGGATTTCTGAGATCTAGCAAGTTCCATGGCTGCTTGTTCCTCACACCATGGTGTCTGTTGACTTCCAAACTGTGTATATCATACTTTGCCTTGAAAAACATTCAGCAATGCAGCAGTCACCACCCATTCTGACAATGCATTTCACTAATTTATCATTCACTATGCAAAAAATCTTTTCACTTCCTTAACTCTTACATAATTTCCAGGGATTGCTTTTGTTTTGTTCTCCCATCATCACTATTACCCTTATGCAATATCATCATCCTATATCTATCACATACTTCCTCTCACCAACTCATATGCCTCAATCATATAACCTCTTCTCTTCCTATCTACTAAGCTCTGAAGAGAACATTCACATAATCTATCTTCATAATTCATATCTCCAGAGTCCCAAGACAGACAGTCACCTCTGTGAGTGACTGTTTCCTTATTACAGACACACAGGTGACCAGATCTCACAGAAATCCATATGCAGCCTGATTATCAAAGCAACTTTATGGGTAACCTTGAAAAAAGTGTCCCCTGAACTTCAGCTATCCACCAATATTCCCAGATCCCTAGACTCCCCCCAATAATAAACATTTCTATCTTTTCTGTACAAAGTGCATGACTTGACACTCAGAAATAGCAAACTAATATCTCCATTCATCTGTTCAAAGTACCACATTATACAAATCCTCTTCTCTTTTTTTTTTTCATTTACACAGAAAAAAAAAATGCAATACAAGCTGATTACTTTACTGAATATTTACACAAAAATCATAGTTCTTACCTCTGTTCTTCTATCCCTGAAAAATATTTCTCCATCCCAGTGACCTTCAATCATAGCTAGGGTTTCTTTCCCTAATTTAATTTTGCCTGTCACAAGATTACACTGTTCTGATCCTCCAAGAAATGGCTAAAGAAAAAACATTTTAAACTTGACCATATGTAGTACATTATCCGAGACCAATTTTGAGTAATTACTTTATAAAAGTTTCTTAAGTTTACTATTATATATATATATTTAATATAAAACAAAGAACAAAATTAATTCCAAGTATTACTGAAGGGTAATATCATAACTGCAATGACCCAAATGTCTCAGACTGATAAGGCATACGTAATTCATTTGTTGCGATGAATGTAGACTGAACAGTTGTTTTTGTTCACAACAACCAAGTGGCAGATTCCAGGAGATACTACCTGTATTTCCATCCTAGAACTAAAAGATTCAACTTCTCTGAAAATGTGAATCCTTAGTTCTTGGGTGGAAACTATAAGCAGAAGTCATATATGATGGATATTTCATATTCAAAAGTAGAATAATAGTTGTTTAGTGATGCTGAACATGAGCAATGTTCCCCAGGATTATATTTGTGAACTAACATTTCAATTTAGATGTTTGGCTTCATTTATGAAAATGATGCAAGGTGAAAATTGCCTTAGGAATGACACACTGGAAGTCAATTTCTCCACTATATCAATGTGATATGGTGGAGAAACCACTGCCACCATCACAAAAATTCTGCTGCTCCCTCTGCTTTTTTGTACATGAATTTTTGACAGAAAAAAACAGCACAGCTGTTGTTCTTACCTTCCTTATTCCTTATATGTGGCAACCTGTAACATTTTTTTTTTTTTTCTAAACTCAAGTTAGTATTGAAGGAAAGGTGATGACATTATTACGATTTAACAGACTTGCAGGTTATCCATGTCTACGTCTTTTTTTCAGGTTATAAATGATTTCAACACTGAAAAAAATCATGCAATCAATGGATCTAGTCACAAGCATACTACTTCAACGAGAAATTATAGCAATGGCAGGTAAATGCCATTATCTTCGAGGAGGATAAAAAAATACAATCCTGAAAATTTGTGATCATACTGTGATATGTTCAACATCAGTCTATGCACTATACTTCCTCACATTGTACTCGACCATTTGTTTCTCCCTAATAAAAAAAAAAAAATGAACTATTTACTCTCTTTCTTGGTACACCCTTACTCAATTTCCAAAGTCGAAGTTCAATGGAAATTGGAAGTTTGAAATCCAGGCTAAATTTGGGGTTGGATTTTAGACTACTGCATTGGATTGGAGATTGGCTGTCTGATAGATATCAATCAACAAGTTGTGCATGGGAGAGCAATATTCCAGAAGAGGAAAGTCACTAGTGGCGTGCCTGAAGGGTCTATTTTAGAGCCAATTTCTGTTTAACTTGTATGTTAATGATAGTGGGGAAGATTTGAATCAGGATATAATATATAATAGGGATATACAGCTGTTTGCAGATGATGTAAAGTTTTCAATATGCTAAGCATATTGAAAACAGGAATTCTGATTCATGTAGATGAATCAGGTCATCTACATGAATTCTTACATCAATGCTTAAGTCCTGATATCAATTTGATTATTCATCTTTGGACCCTCTCTAGTGTTTCCATATCACAATGAAAACTGGATGACCAAATCTGAGCACAATAGTCCATATGTGGTCTGACCACCAATGCCTAATATAGATGCACCATCACCTCCTTATCCCTACATGTCAGTGTACTTTTTGTCACAGCAGCAATGTGATGTGCAGTCTTTGCAACACGTGCGATGTGCCTCCATAACTTCAGTCCACTGCCTACCATCACTCCAAGATCCCGAATCCTGTCCACTTCCTGAAGTATAGCTCCACCAGTATAGTACACAGCCTTATATCTCTGTATCCCAAAATGTAACACCTTGCATTTACTAATATTAAAATGGTAATCCCACTCATTTCTCCAAACTAAAAGTCTATTAAAATCTTCTGTAGAGAATTAACATCAGCAACATCTACTCCAGATAATTCTACCTAACTTTGCATCACAGCAAATATTTGCAGATCCCCCAGTCAATCCTAATGAAACATCATTAGTGAATAAGTTAAACAGTAGGGCCCAAGAACAGAACCCTGAAGCATGTGTATGGGGGAGCGATATTCAGGAAAAGGAAAGTTACTAGTGGTGTGCCTCAGGGGTCTGTTTTAGGGCCATTGCTGTTTAACTTGTATATTAATGATATTGGTGAAGATTTGGATGGAAATATTCAGTTGTTGTTGGCAGATGATGCAAAGTTGGGAAGAACCATGAAGAGTAGACAAAACGTTGTGGCCTTACAAGAAGACTTGAAAGAATTGAGTGAATGTGCACAGGAATGGGGATGTGAGTTCAATGTTGCAAAATGTAAGGTTTTAAAATTTGGAAAACAAAAATGGGATGCAGAATTTATGGAATGCATGGATTTGTGTCAGGGAAGCCTTTGATTGTGGCCTAATCAAGGCTTTGATTAGGCCACACATGGACTATTGTGCTCAGATTTGGTCACCTGGTTTTCAGAAGGATGAAGAGATGTTGGAAAGAGTTCAGAGGCGACTGACTAAGGTAGTTTCTAACCTCTGGAATGTCGAGTATGAGGAAAGATTGAGAAGATGAAACTTACAGAGTCTGGTGGACAGGAGGAGGAGGGAGATATGATAGAGACCTACAAGTTATTAAGGGATTGTTATAGGATCAATGCTGGAGAGGTTCTATATCAGGGGGAGAACCAGAGGTCATCCCTGGAAGCTGTATAAGGAGGGTGTGAGTAGAGGAGTGAGAAACGGGTTTTTTTTCATGCAGAGTTGTGAATGATTGGGATGCCTTGCCTGAGAGTATAGTGTCTGCAGAGAATTTGAGCGTGTTTAAAGCATGATATGAGCTGTGTGTTTGATAAAAGGACCTCTTAGATGAGTCTTTGACTTCATGGGGTTTTGGTTATTTTTTATTTTTTTTTTTTTTGTTATTAATATATATTTATTGATTGCTAAAATATTTATACATTACATACAATAAACATCTTGTGTGACATTGCATCTTATAATTTTACAGAGTTCAGCACTAAGTGCTGCAATTCCTACATTGGATTTCAATTAAAATTTTTAATAATACTTTTTTGCCTTTATATTATGTATTTACAACACATGTTCTTCTAATATTAACAATGAAGATTATACAGAATTTTTTGTATAATTTTTTATTTATTTATTTTATTTTTATTTTATTTTATTTTTTTTAAGTTTGAGAAAGAATGATTATACATACAAATTTCTGCATTTGCTTATAAGGATTACTTGTAGATAAGTGAGGCAAGTTAATCCCACCTACTTCGAAGCTTGGGTTAGCTTTTATGAAGAGAGTGGGATTTAGCCTTCACTATTTGTGTTGTTGCTACTGTTTATGTATGGGATGTAGGTGTTGGATGCTAGTGATTTGTGATGTGTATATTAGTGTTAATGGTTTCTTAACTTTGTTGGTATATTTTCCAGAGTTCGTTTTTTAATGTTCTATAGTTATCTATGTGTTTTAACTTTCTTGGTAGGTTGTTGAGTTGCGTGGGTATCTGATGTGATCTCACAAAAGAACCATATGAGTTGTTGAAGGGTGTGGGGATGTAGAGAGTTGTTGTCGGTCATGTTATACGATATGTGTCTCTGTTGTTTCGATAGATGATGTTGAAGTAATTCCTTGTTAATGTCATGTAGTGTTTCAGGTTTTTAATGCTCAGAATTCTGTGTATCGCCATGTGCTTGTCGGATATTGGTTGTTGCGTGTAAGGTGTCCAGATCACTGTTGACACGATTTTCCTGTGTAATGTTTCTAATTTTGTTAGGTGGCTGTTTGATGTATTTGTATAGACTGTTATTCTGTATCTGAGTAGGGATTCGCAGATACCGTGATATAGAAGTTTTTTTATGTTGGGTGGAATAATGTCTTTAACTTGGAAGAGTTTTGCTGCGATGATCCGGAGTTTGGTGTGTAGGTATTCTATATGTTTTGTCCATTTAAGGTGGGAATCTATATACAGACCGAGGTATTTTGCGTGTGTTACAGGTTTGATTTCGGAACATTGGCAGGTATTTTTGTTGTTAATGCAGCGGTATGTGTGACAATGTATCGATAGTGATGCGGGGCGTATGATTCTTGGGTTGTGTATTATCAGCATCTGTGTTTTAGTGCCATTGATTAGAATTGCAATTTGGTGGAAGTATGTTGTGATTTCGTTTAGGTCCTGTTGTGCTTTGCAGAGAGCCGTGTTAATGTCTGTGTGGATTGCTAGTAGTGCAGTGTCATCTGCATATTGAAATATTTGACTTCTTATGGATATGTTATGAACATCGTTAATGTATATGTTGAATAGAGTGGGTGATAATATGGCACCTTGAGGTACACCGTGTTTTACTTGTATACTCCGACTGTGACATGTACCTATTTTTGTTACTTGTGTTCTGTTTGAGAGGTAGTTCTTGAACCATGTATGCAGTGTTCCTCTTATACCTTAATAATAATAATAATAATAATAATAATAATCTTATTTACATTTAAGTATGAATCAAAATAACTCATGAGTTACCATTCTAGCTGAATTACTGTTACGCTTAATAATTCTATTATTATTATTATTATTCAGGACCTTCATGGAGTCACAAGACTCATCATGTGAGGCCCATCCTAAACAATACAAAGTATCAACCACTCCATAAACTCATTCACCGTTTCTGCTCTCACCACCTTATCAGGCATTGTATTCCATGGTTCAACTGTGTCCCCATACAAAGAAACCACTCCTCACCCTCTTCCACCCCAGATTTCCTTGTTCTAACATATGACAGTGTCAACCCTATAACTACCTCTCAACAGTTTACTGTCTGACCACAGATGCGAGACCCCTCAAGACTTCTGCGCATGGCAGTAAAAGGTGAATCCATTCTGATAATAGGGTAATCAATAATAGGGCCAGCCAAGATTCTCGCATCTGTGATCAGACAGTAAATGCGTCAATTATATCAGCTCTCTTTCTTCTATCTACTAAACTTTGCAGTCTTCATTCCTTCAGGCTATTCTCATAACTACATTGTATAGCCCTGATATCACTTTTGTTATCTGCCTCTGCACTCAGTCCAAGGTTAATGTACCCCCTTCAAAATATTCGTGACCAAATCTGGGGAAAATAATCCAGGTGTTGTGATCAGAGCTTTATACGATGGAATCACAACACTTCTATCTATGCTGGTCATCCTCCTCCTCCTCCTCAGTATTCTAGCAACAATCCTATGGGTTACCTTTACCACTTTTGCAATATGTTCTCTGAATTTCAGGTTTCTATCAATCATCACCACAGGGTCCCATGCCTACTCCACTTCTTCCTGTACAGTTCCACCAACAGAGTATGGAGTCTCCCATCGATGTATCCTAAACTTCAAGACTTTACATTTAGCTGAATTAAAATGATATCCCTGTTCATTTTCCCATATTCAAATCCTCTTGAAGAGCTACCAAATCTGCACTATTACTAATAACCCTACCCAGCTTAACATTATCGGCAAACAAAAACTGAATATATCTATGCAATCCATTGACCATGTCACTGACATAAAGGTTAAACAATGAAGGTCCCAGTACTGAGCCATGTGGGACTGCACTTGTAACCTTCTGCTTCATTGATACAGCCCCCTCATGCACAACTCTTTCATACCTATCAGACAGCCAATCCCCAATCCAATTCCCATGTGCTGCAACTTAAATATCAGCTTATCATAAGGCACTCTATCAAATGGCTTTGTAAAATCCAAAAAAATGGTAGAATATGCCTTTCTCCTCATCAACTGCTCATCACTTTAAAAGGCAATCAGATTGATAAAGAGTGTCCCTTAACAAATCCACGTTGACTCTCACAGATAACATTACCCTCATCTGCATGTCCTCAGCATCAGTCATTCTACTCCCATTTCTATTTAACAATGTCATTCATTCTTCCACAATCATTCCTCTTCCTACTGGACATATATAATGAAAACATTTCTTTGGATTTTCCTTGGATCTCAGGACCAATTTTATATTCTGAGTCTCAGGTCTGAGTCTTATATTCTTCATGCATCTGCTCTCCATACTTCTCTTTATATTTCTTTCATAACTTTTTTTTAACCTGCAATTCCCATTTGATATTGCTGATTTTTAAGATTATTATAATCACCTGTCTTATAATTCCCCATAAGTTCCTTTCTCCTTGATACCCCTGCATATCTATTAATCCTTCATGTCAAAACCATATGGTCACTCTCTCCAAATAGTGACAGAGATGTCATCTCAGTTACAATCAGATCCTCTGATGCCATGACCAAATCTAAAACTCTTGAACCTCATGTTCCTTCTACTGCATATTCCCTAAGACATTTGTCCCTCAAGAATTCAAGAAATTACGTTCCCTTATAATAAGAAATCTTGTTGATTCATAATGTGTTTTAACTGTATTACAACACCAAACAAATATACACTTGGTATTGTAAATTAAATCTAAAATTTATAACTTTCAAGTACAAACAAGATATGCATATAACCTATAATGGTTTATATGTATATATAATCCATTATATATACATTCAAATTATGAGACTTTGCATAATGTACAGTCCTAGTAAAGGAGTACAGCATAACAGGAAACTACAAAATATGTGTATTTAAATCTGTTTTGTATTTTAATTTAAATTTGTGTGGATAAAAAAAATCACATAATATCAAATTTAATTTCTTACCTTAGGTTTAAATTCCAGTTCTGTATGGTAACCAGTTTTTTCACAGTAGATGTCTACCTTTCCACCCAATTCCATTGTCAAGGTGCCCATTAAAATTCCTTTACAATGAGCATAGGGCATTGTTAGGGTATATTCTTCACCACGAGTTAATAAACTCAATATAGCAGTACCATCTAATAATGCTGATAAAGAATTACCTAAAAAAGTGTATGAGAATTGAACAATTTTGCAGGAAATGTAATAGCAATTATTTCCATGTTACTTAATTTCTAATAAACAGATTTTTCTAACTAGTTAAAAAGAATGCTGTCAATTCTTTCTAAAATAACATTTATCAACAGCCAATTTCCACAGAACATGGATGCTTCCTACGAAAACACTGATCATCAGAATGGTTTTTCTATAGTGGCAATCGCTGATTGGGCGAGAGAGGCTTCCAGGAAGTTGGCAGAAGGAACTGAGCAAGTCCCATTCCATGGTCTTCTCCAGCATTTTATAACTGGGTGTTAATTTTCCCTTCAGGTTCCTCACTATGGATGGGGGATAATTTTTTTTCATCTGCATCTCTATCAATGTTTAAGCACCTCAAAACTCTGCGCTTTCACCTACTCTCTTTCTTTTTTATATTAGCATTTTTTTTAACTTACATAAATCCCATTCACCCTGTTTTGCAGTTGGCAGTCCTATGTCTCATTTTGAAATGCCTGCAATGCTTAAACAAAATTCTAGGACTCATACTAAAAATTTAATGGAACGAATACATCACCAACAGAAATAATTAAACAGCAGGTTTAATTGTTCTGATATTTCATCTCTGCCACAGAGGTATCTTTGGGAGTACAATATTAGAATTGTAATAACATACACACAAAACAATAAGTTAGACTATTTAAAGCCTCAAATTCTACAAGGGGCACCCTATATGGTGCTGTTGGCTAGTCTTAGAATTAACGTTTTCCAAATCTTGGGAAATTAAACACAACCATATTTATTAAGATTAGGCTGTTTTTTTAAAAATCTGCTGCTGATTCTAAAAAGTGTCTTTCAAGTTTGTAATTGCTGTGATGAAGCATAACAGTTTCATTCCATCTGGTACTGTGTAAGATATCAAATGCATGGTCAGCTAGCCCTGGCTGTTAATCAGTTATGAGGAATGTATTTTTTATGTTCATTTAGGCAGATGTTAGTAGATCTCCTAGTTTGACCATAATATGATAAGTTGCAAGAACAAGTAAATACCTGGAAAAGATGGGGAGGGGGTTCCTTAGAGGAGCAGAGAAGGGAAGTCAGCTTCAAATGAGATGCTTGAAAACAGTGCAAAGATTATTATTATCATCATTATTATTAAGATTCAGGATCTCCATGGAGTCACAAGCCTCATCATGGTAGACCCACCTTAGAAAACGCCAAGTTTATCATACCACTCCTTAAACTCATTCACCGTTCATGCTCTCAATATTCTATCAGGCATTGCATTCCATGGTTCAACCACCCTCCAAGAAAAGAAATCAATCCTCATCCTCTTGCTCATGACTTCCTTACAAAACTTCTAGGGATGGCCCCTTATCCTTGCTCCTTCCCCTTGTTCCACCAAACATAAAAACTCCCCAGTGTCAATGTAGTAACTGCCTCTCAACAGTTTAAATGTCCTCAATCATATCACTTCTCCTTCTATCTACCAAACCCAAACTTTTCAATCCAAATTCCCTCAATCAATCATCTTAACTAACATTGTACAACTCTGATATCATATTTGTTTGCTACCTCTGCACTCTTTCAAAGGTTAATTTATCCACTTCAAATCCTTGGGACCAAATTTGAGCACAACAGTTCAGATATGGTCTGATCAGCAGGGATATCTCAGTATCCTTTTTAGTATTGCAGCAATCCTATCTTCACTACCTCTGCAATATGTTCTCTGAATTTCAGGTTTCTATCAATCATCCCCTCCAGATCCCTTTCCTCCCCCAATTCTTCTAGTACAGTTCCTCCAACAGAGTATGCAGCCGCCCATCTATGTATCTCAAACTTCAAGACTTTAAATTAGCTGAGTTAAAGTTATATTCCCATTCACATGGTCATATGTCCATTTTATTCAAATGCTCTTGAAGGGCTATCACATGTGCTCTATTACTAATAACCATACCCTTAACATCATCTGCAAACAACTGGATATGCCCCTGCAATTTAGGATATAAAGGTTAAAAATTTACAGGTCCCAGAACTGAGCCCTGTGGGACTGCACTTGTAATCTTCTGCTTCACTGATACAGCCCCCTCATACACAACTCTCTGATACCTATCAGAAAGCCAATCCCCAATCCAATTCACTAATCTGACATCCAAACCCATGTGCTACAACTTAAATATCAGCTTATCATGAGGTATCCTATCATATGCATTTGTAAAATCCAACAAAATGGGAATATATGCCTTTTTCTCATCAACCACTCTTGTCACTTTATTATAAAAGGCAATCAGATTATAAAACAAGAGCATCCCTTAACAAATCCATGCTGACTCTCATAATCAACATTATTCTCATCTGCCCAATGTTCTAAGATATCATATTCCAGGGGTGGGGAACCTTTTTTATTAAGGGCGAAAACTGCTAATTTAAAAACTTCTGCAGGTGGCTGGCAAATTTTAACTCTTATATATAGTGTATGTAGTGTGCAATATATATCTCAATAAGTAAATGTGCAACATTCTCATCTGATATGGTATCTTTTAATTACAATTGTGTAGACATATAATTATAACAATCTTAAACTTTTTAGTGAGAAGGCTGAAATTGCTTTTTTTGCGAAAGCTTAGAAATATTAGCTGCCCTTGATGAGACGGCTACTCGTAGTTCATTGGCAACATTTTCGTCAGCAAGTCTTGTACGAAGGTGATTTTTTTCCAGACTTAATTTTTAAAAAAATTGCTCGCATTGATAAGTAATAGAAAACTGAGAAGCTATTTTCAAGGCGTTATTTTTTAAAGAAGGGAATTTCTCAGAATCAATAGATTTGTAAAAGTCCAATATAGGCAGATTACTATATTTTGATCTCAAAGTGTTATCACACTGCAAATCAATCAACTGTAATTGCAAGGAATCGGAAGCTTCCTCAGGGCGTATATCAAAAGGTGTTTCAAATATTTGTAACTCAATTCTTTGATTTTTTATATCTTCAAATCTCCTTTGAAATTGATTCAAAACACTTTGACACTCATCAACATACTCACCTGCTGATTTTGGATTGTGTTCTCCTAATTTTGGAAAATGTGTAAAGCTTTTTTTTTTCAGTTGGGTAGGAAATAATTGAAGCATCGATTCAAAGCTCTTGATATGAGTGAGCAAAGAGGTCATTAGCTGATTGGGACCTTGTAATTTCAAATTTAGATTATTCAAATGACTAGTTATGTCTACTAAAAATGCTAAATCACTTGGAAACTTTTCATCCTCCAATTCTTTAATGGGGACACCTTTAATGTCCAAGAAAATTTTTACTTTGTCTTTAAGTTCATAAAATCGCTTGAGCATTTGAGCTCTACTTAGTCACCTAATTTCACAATGGTACAATAAGTCCCCATATTCAGCTTCAAGATCTTGCAAAAATTCTTTGAATTCCCTGTTGTTCAACCCTTTACTTTTTATCAAATTAATGGCCTTTGTTACTATATTCATGACACTGTTCATCTTGAGTGACTTTGCAAATGGATTTTCCATATGAATGAAGCAGTGGCACACAATTAAAGTATTTGGGTTCAATTGGCGTTTCTTAAATTCATTCTTAATCAGAGTCACGAGCCCTTTTTCACAACCTACCATGGAAGGAGCACCATCTGTAGCAAGACCACTCAGTTTTTCATATGGCAAATCGAAATCCTTTAATCCTTTAATCTATTGACTATTTCAAATAAATCTTCACTTTTAGTTGTCCCCTTCATTGATTTTAAAGCAAGAAATTCTTCTTGTATATTGAAATCTGTAGTTATTCCCCATATAAATATAGCCATTTATGCAGTATTTGACAGATCAGTAGTCTCATCGATGGCTAATGAGTAAAACACAAATTCTGTTGAATCTACTCCCAAAGAAGTTTGGATGTCATCAGTGATATCTTTAATATGGTCAGAAACAGGAAATCAAGAAAGAAAATAAACAAAAAGACTGAGTTTGTTTTAAAACAAACTCAGTTTTTCCGGACATAAAATCTCGACAGCAGTAAGGATTCAATCTTTCACAAACTCACCTTCATTATGAGTTTTAAGTTTTTTAGCAATTTGTTCACACAATGCATAACTAGCTTGAGTTACAGATGGTCTTTCGTCAATAAGCTTTTTAAAAAGAGATTGGCTTTTGATTATATTTTCTTTCAAAGTCGCTATCTTGTCTAAATGTTCTGATCCTTTTAAATTTTCATATTTCTTATGCTTACTCAAATAATGTCATTCAAGATTATAATTTTTTTGTAAACTGCAACATGTCTGTTACAAATAAGACAAATGCACTTGTCATTAATTTCAATAAAGTATAGTTCTGTCCATTTTATACAAAGCAGAGCACATTCACCACTTCTTTTACGCTTTTCACTACAACCTGTCGTTTAAAAAAATAAACTGAATAAAGTTGTCAACTGGTTAATTACAAGGCACTCACAGTACTGCATGAGAAAAACAAAGTCAAAAGTCAATATGTTTTGAGACGTAGGAAAATGTCATGGTGGTAATTGGGAAGCAACCAATCAGAGAAAGTCTGAACTTTGCCCGTGAGAAATGCTCCTGATTTCTTTTTATTTTAATGGCTGGTCTCAATTTGATGGTTGCCAGACGTATGACGATCATATTTTATGTAATATAGTTATTTTTGATTTTGTATATTTAATTATTTAAATTTAAATAAATTTAATTATAATAAATTTAAATTATTATAAAATTTTATTTACATATGAGTACATCAACAAAGGGGCAAATTGAAATAGACTCACGGGCGAAATTTTGCCCGTGGGCGAGGGGTTCCCCATCCCTGTTCTAAATGATTGCTCACTAATTTCTCCAAAATTTTAGCAAGTACTGATGAAATACAAAGTGGTCTATAGTTTGGCACCTCCATTCTACAACCACCTTTATACAGTGGCACTATCTTACCCTCCTTCCACCCTTGGGGTACCTTTCCTGTGGCTAGACTCATTGAAAAGCCAAGTCAACAGAGCCTTCAGTTCTTTAGCACATTCTCTCAAAACCTGTGGTGAAATCCCATGACTTTATTGACATAAAGTAATCCATAGTCTGACACTTCCATTCTACTACCACCTTTATACAGTGGCACTATCTTACCCTCCTCTTCCACCCTCTTGGGCACCTTCCCTGTGGCCAGACTCTCACTGAAAAGCTTTAAGGTCAATGGAGCTATCAGTTCTTTAGTATATTCTTTCAAAACCTGACATAAAGTAAAGTACTGAGAATGTGCTTTACTGACATCCAGAGTACTCAGTATTTGAAACTCACTCTCTTTTTGCACCTCTAAACTTCAAACCTTCCCCATCTCTCTCTCTCTAGTATTAAAACCTAGTTTTCCAGTGTGAAATAACCCAATAAAGTGTTCATTGAACAACTCCACTATGTCTTTTGCATCAGTCACCCTACTCCCATTTTTATCCAACAATGTCATTCTTCCATAATCATTCCTCCTCCTACTGGCCAAATTACAAAAGAATTCCTTAGGATTTTCTTTGGATCTCAAGACCAATCTCTTCTCATATTCCAGTTTTGCCTTCCTTACCATACTAGTCACTCTCCTGATTTGAGTCTTATATTCTTCATTCATCAGCTCTCCAACCCTCTCCTTATATCTATTCCATGACCTCTTTTTCACCTGCAGTTTCTATCTGATATTGTTTGTCATCCACTTTACGCCAAATTGTGTTCTCTATTTCCCTTGTGGTATACAACTTGCCATTGCTGCTAATAAAGATTCCTTCACCAGTTCCCAAGCACTGATGATATCTTGCTCTTACAAGTCCTCCATTTATCGAACTGCCCCAAACTGATTGCTAGAAGTATTATTATTATTATGGGCAACCCCAGGGAGTCAACAGACTCATCGAGGGAGGCCCTAACATCATGTCAAGAACAACTATTCGACATTCACACAGTATCTATCATACCTCGCCTTGAACTCATTCACAGTCATGACACCTACAACAGACTCTGGCAGATTATTCCACTCATTCACCACTCGCCAAGTAAAAAACCTAGCTCTAACACCCTTGCTAACCACATTCTTGCCCAGCACCCATGTATGGCCCCTAGTCCTCCCACCACCAGTCTTATTCTCAAAAATATCTTCTGAATTAATCTTATAGAAACCTTTCAGTAATTTGAATGTCTCAATCATATCACCCCTTTTCCACCTATCAACCGATTTCTGCAAACCACAAATCTTCAACCTGTTCTCATAAGGTTCATTCCACAGACCTGCTATCATCTTGGTCACTCATCTCTGGATCCTCTCCACCTCCCCCCATCAAGAAGAAACCCTGGCGCCCATATCTGGGCACAGTAGTCTAGATGGGGTATTATCATGGCTCGATACAGAGGAACAATAACTTGTTTGTCTCTGCTTGTTAAAGTATTTTTCAGCAACCAAGTGATTTGAAGAGCTGTTTTGGCCACTTTTGCAATGTGCCCCCTAAACTTCAACTCCCTATCCACCAAAACTCCCAAATCCCTGACCTCATCAATCTCCTGGAGCACGGTTCCACCAATGTGATATACTGCTGCTAATCTTTTCACCCCAAAACGCATAACCTTACATTTTGCCACATTAAATTGACATCTATTCTCCTTAGCCCAGCCCTCCAAACTATCCAAATCATCCTGCAGAATTTCGACATCTTGTGCATTCACTATTGCTCTACCCAACTTTGCATCACCAGCAAACAAATGAACAGTTCCTCTCAGATCCTTTCCTATATCGTTAATGAACAAATTAAACAGTAGTGGTCCAAGAACAGAACCCTGTGGCACACCACTAATCACAGGCCATCTTTTGGACTCTACTCCTGAATAAACCACTCTCTGATATCTCTCCATCAACCACCCTCCTATCCATTTCACCAACCCTATATCCATCCCCATATGCTGCAGTTTACTGATTAGAATTCCATGTGGTATCCTGTCAAAGGCATTAGTAAGGTCCAGTAGAATCACTGTAAACCATTACCCTTATCCAGTTCAGCCGTCACTGTGTTATAAAACATGAGCAAGTTACTGAGGCATGATCTACCCTTCACAAAACCATGTTGTCCCCCATACAGTATTCCATTTTCATCTATCCAATCCTGTATTTTTCTCTTGACTAATTTCTCCAAGACCTTGACAACGATTCCTGATATGCTAATCAGTTAGTAATTTTCAACAGCAGTCTTGGAACCTCCTTTATGCAGTGGAACTATTTTCCCCTCTTTCCACCCCCTCAGGACTAACCCAGACCCGAGACTCAAATTAAACAAAATAGTCAAGGGCACTGACAGTTCTTTAGCCGCTTCACGTATGACATGAGCTAGTATACAATCCAATCCCACAGAAGAATTGACAGTGAGGTTTTGTAATAGACTATTCACCTCCACTTCATTCACCACAATTCCCGTATAATCTATTGGTTCATTCATTCCTGCAATGTCACCACCTGGATGATATATTCTTGCAAAGTGCTCGCTCAGTAATTCAACTATATCAACTGATTCGGTTACCTCCCTACCATTGGCATTCTTTAAAATCATTCTGCCATATACATTTTTTCTTTTAATTGCAACAAATCAAAAAAACTGTTTGGGATTCTCTTTAGCCTGCATGACTAATGTTCTTTCATAATCCGTTTTTGCTTTTCTTACCACACTCATTACCCTTTTGGCCTGTGCTTTATACCGTTTATGTGCCTGCTGGTCACCTTTCTCCTTAAATTCCCTCCATAGTTGTTTCTTTTTTTGCAGCTCAAGCTTAATGGTGTTATTCATCCATTTAACCCCAACTTGATTTATTATTCGGACTCTAGGTATACACTCAGCCATTGCCTCATGCAAACACTTCTTAACTGCCTCCCATGCACTATCAACATCTAGCCCTTGCAATTTTACATGCCATGGCACTGAAAATTATAATCACTAAATATCCATATATATCTTAAACTTCTGGATATTTTTTCTGAGGTTCCCTGGATAGAAGAAATAGTAATGGCATTATTGTAGTCTTTATGTTGAAAGAGATAGGAGGAGGTGGAGGGGAAAGTGAATTTATAAATCTTTTTGGCCTTATAACCGTTGGACGATAAAGGCGAGTTCAGCTGTAAGTTAAGCCTGGGTAAAACATAAGTTGGAGGCTCTGTTGACAAGGGTTTCATTCACCCCCATATTGTTGAGAAGGAAGATGATTGGGAAAGTTTATGCGTATTTACCATGTGGGTGGGGTTTCTGTAAACTGAGAAAGAAAGGGGCGCCAATAGGCAAATGTGTAATTAGAGTATCTAAGAAAGGCAGGCTATTGTTATTTTACTTTTCTTTTGGAGATGCCCAAGAAATAATAATAATGCATACATACTTACAAAAGAGTAAATCCCAAGTCGAAGTGGGCCAGGTGGCTATGGCAATTAAGAGAGGTGAAAGGGTGGATGATATGATTGTGATGGTAGGAACGAATAACTTGAGTGGTAATGTAAGTCGGGCAGCGAGAGATATGAGATTTTTGCTTGAGACTGTACGGAAGAAGACAGAGAGAGGAAAAATAGTGTGCGTGTTGCCTAGGTATGATAATGATGAGCTGAGCAGAAGAGCGGTGATATTGAATGGCATAATAGCGAGAATGTGTGACAAGAGAGGACTGGTATATGTGGATGACTGGAGTGTGTTTGAGGAAAGAGAGGAGTTGTATGCGAGAGACCGTTTACATTTGAATGAGGAAGGATGTAGGCATCTGGAGAGATTGCTGTTCTGAACGAGTCAGTGTGTCCCAGGGAGGATGATAGCAGGGGTGGCCTCTTGTGGGAATGGATACTTGGGAGAAGGGAAACAATGTCAGGTAACACTGAGCCCAGTGGAGTCCAGAAGAGATAATGCTGGGTATAGAAACAATGGCATTTATATGCTGTATACTAATGCCAGGAGTATCCAGAATAAGGGAGAGGAATTGGTGGCGCAGATAGCATCAGCCTGGCCAAAAATTATTGCGATCACTGAGACGTGGTTGACAGAAGGGGATATAACAACAGGAATAGAAGTCGCTGGGTATAGCATTTTTCGTCAGGATAGGAGGGGAAAGCGTGGTGGTGGGGTACTGCTTATGATAAGTGATGACCTATGTCCTCTAAGAGTGGAGAATTTGGAAGGAAGTGAGACAAATGATTTTGAGAGCGTATGGTGTGAGGTAGAGGTAGGCAAGACAGGATATTTAGTGGGGTGTTGCTACAGACCCAGGAGCACAGAGGATGGGGACCAGGAGATGTTTAGACAGCTAAGTTTGGCAAGTGCAAGAAGAATGATTGTTATGGGAGATTTTAACTTCAGTAGTATAAATTGGAGAGAGGAAGATGCATGTAGCAATAGGGGAATGGAATTTCTAGAATTCTTGAGGGACAAATGTCTTAGGCAACATGTAACAGAGGGAACAAGAGGTTCAAAAATTTTGGATTTGGTTATAGCATCAGAAGAGTTGATAATAACTGAGTTGACGTCTCTCCCACCAGTTGGAGAGAGTGACCATATGGTGTTGACTTGGAAAATGAATAGACATGCAGGAGTATCAAAGAGACGGGAACTTATGTGGAATTATAAGGCAGGTGATTATAATAGTCTTAGACGTCAACTTCGGGAAGTTTCATGGAGGGAGGAATTGGAAGGCCGGGATATCACCAGTGCGTGGGAAATTGTGAAAGAATATTTGTTATCAGCAATGGTAAGTTGTATACCACGAGTGAAGAAGAGGACGCAATTTGGAGTAAAGTGGATGACAAACAATATTAAACAGGAATTGCATGCGAAAAAGAGGCTATGGAAGAGATATAAGGAGATAGGTGAAGAGATGCATGAGGAATATAAGACACAGGCCAGAAGAGTGACTAGTGTGGTAAGGAAAGCAAAACTGGAATATGAGAGGAGATTGGCCCTAAGATCCAAAGAAAATCCTAGGGAATTTTTTAGCTATGTGGCCAGTAATAGGAGAAATGACTGTGGAAGAATGATATTGTGGGATAAAAATGGGAATAGAGTGACTGATGCAGAGGACATAGTGGAATTGTTCAATGAACACTTTATTGGAGTATTTCATCCTAGAGGAGTCAGTTTTAATGCTAGAGGGATAGGACTGGTATGAGGTCTGGAGGTACAGGAGGAGAGTGTGTTTCAGATACTGAGTACTCTGGATGTCAGTAAAGCTGTAGGACTGGATGGTATTTCGCCACGAGTTTTGAGAGAATGTGCTAGGGAATTGACAGTACCTTTAACGTGGCTTTTCAATGAAAGTCTGGCTTTGGCAAAGGTGCCCAGGGAATGGAAGGAAGGTAAGATAGTGCCATTGCATAAGGGTGGTAACAGACTGGAAGTGTCTAATTATAGGCCAGTTTGTGTGTCATCAGTAGTTGTTAAGATCTTGGAGAAAGTAGTGAGGGACCGTGTACAGCATTGGGCAGATGAGGGTAATGTTATCTGTGAGAATCAACATGGATTTGTGAAAGGACGCTCTTGTTTTAGCAATATGCTAGCCTTTTATAATAAAGTTACAAGAACATTAGATGAGGGAAAGGCATATACTGCAATTTTCTTAGACTTGGCGAAGGCATTTGACAGGGTGCCACATGATAAGCTGATATTTAAGTTGCAGCACATGGGTCTGGATGTCAGGTTGGTCAATTGTATACAGGATTAGCTGTCTGATAGGTATCAGAGAGTTGTGTATGGTGGAGCAGTTTCCAGGAGGCAGAGGGTTACAAGTGGGGTCCCACAGGGCTCAGTACTAGGACCTATATTGTTTAACCTTTATATCAATGACATAGCCAGTGGATTGCAGGGGGATATTCAGTTGTTTGCAGATGATGCAAAGCTGGGAAGGATTATTAGTAATAGTGCAGATGTGGTAGCCCTGCAAGAGGATTTAAATAAGCTAGATAGATGGGAAAATGAATGGGAGATGTCAGTTTAATGCAGCAAAATGTAAGTTCTTGAGGTTTTGGAAACATCAATGGGATGCTGCATACTCTATGGGAGGAGTTATACTGGAGGAAGTAGGGGAGACAAGAGATCTGGGGTTGATGATTGATAGAAACCTGAAGTTTAGGGGACATATTGCAAAGGTGGTGAAGGTAACACAGAGGATTGCTGCTATTATGAGAAGGACACTAACCTGCAGAGATAAGAGGGTTATCATTCCGTTGTATAAGTCTCTGATCAGACCACACTTGGACTATTGTTCTCAGATTTGGTCCCCAGGATTTGAAGGGGATAAATTAACTGTGGAAAGGATACAAAGACGGATGACAAAGATGGTTTCAGGACTGTACAAGGATAGTTATGAGGATCGGCTGAGAGAATGTGGACTGCAGAGTTTGGTGGATAGAAGAAGAAGAGGTGATATGATTGAGACTTTTAAACTGTTGAGAGGTGGTTACAGGGTTGACACTGGGGAGTTCTTTCGCTTGGTTGATCAGCAGGAAGGAGTGATGACAAGAGGCCATCCCTGGAAGTTACGAAAGGAAACTGTGAGCAAGAGGGTAAGGAGTGGTTTCTTTGTGTGGAGGGTGGTTGAGCCGTGGAATGCATTGCCTGATGGAGTGGTGGGAGCGAGAACGGTCAGTGAGTTTAAAGAGTGGTATGATAGACTTTGTGTTTCTCAGGGGGGGGGACCTCCCCTCAGTGAGTCTTGACAGACTTTATGTCTTAGGAAGGACCTCCCTCGAGAGTCTTTTGACTCCTTGGAGGCCTGAATAATAATAATAATAATAATCATAATAAAAAAAAATTAAAACAAATTAACTTTATAAAAGAATTCTGGAAAATTTTAGTTTTTAATATTGATGTTCAGCTGATGACATACTGCACATAGCCATTATATCACCTGCACAAACATCAGTGTGTAATGCCTTTTGTTTACTGACAGTAGCTATGAAGCCAATTATGAACAAATAAAGTGTCTCTCCCTTCACTTTATCTTAAAACATGGAGTGTTATAAAGAAAAAAGTTCATGAGCTGTGCAAAGCATAGGAAAGAAGGCAAGAAAGATGGCTAGTACTGTAAAGAATACAAAAGCAGATTATGAGAGGAAGTTAGACAGGCCAGCCAAAGAAAATCCCAAGGAGTTCTTTCACTGTGTGGCAAGTAAAAGAAAGAATGACTATGGAAGGATAATATCAATAAGCTGATGATAGGGAGGTAATAGAGTAGATGATATAGTTGACTTACTGAATGCTCATTTTGGAAGGATGTGCCACCCAGGTGGATATAATGCAGTGCTAGATGTGACATTGACTGAAGTTAGAACAGAGGTAAGTAAATGGCAAGTGCTTATGATACTACAGAAGCTTAATGCAGTAAAGACATAACATTATATAGACTGTTAGCCATGATATATAAGAATGTACAAGAGTATGATAACATAGTTTTGTTATCAAACTTATCATATAACCTTGTTAACACAGTTTTGGTAAGGAAGGCTCCAAGACAGAGTTAGCAAGTTGTAGACTAATAATGAGTATCTCAGGACTGGTTAAGGCATTGAAGAAGTTGATAAAAGGAAGAATTCAGGAACGGATGGCATGATATTCTATGAGGGGGGGGGGAGCAGTTTTGTTGAGGATAGGTCTTGCTTTAAAATTAGTAACTTACTCACTTTTTATAACAAAGTGACAACTGAGTTGGATAAAGGACATGTCCACATAATGATACTGTTAGATTTTGCAAAAACATAGCCAATTGGATAACCAAATGAAACTCTGTTACATAAATTGAAGTAAATAGGAACGAATAACAATCCAGTGATATGGATAAGAGGGTAGCCAAAAGAAAGACATTAAAGAATAGGATATGGGGGGGGGGGACATTACATGTAGGAGAAGCAGGTGATGTACCACTTATGGTACATTTCAGGGCTCTGCACTTGGGCACTACTATTTAATTTTACATCAGTGATATAGGTAATGATATAAGAGAAAATATCTAATTCATAGTTTGTTGAAGATGCAAAATGTTCAGTTTTGCATATTCAGTAAGAATGTCAGTTAATGAAAATGATAGAGATCAGCATGATCTTGGATTTGATCACCTCATCAGAAGATGTTATTATAAAGGAGGTGTCAAATCTCCTTCCAATTGGTGAGAATGACCATGAAGTAATTACCTGGGTGGTTGCCAGCAGCAGTGGTAAGACTTCCGTGAGGAAAGAGTATGTGTAAAACTACAAGTATGTAGAGGCTGTAGCATGGAATGAGAGTTATATAGAGAGGAAATCAATGCTGCTTGGCTAATATTCAAGATCTAGTAGAAGCAATGTCTAAATGTATCCCAAAGGTCTGAAGATTAAATAAGATAGGTATGAAATGGATGAATGAAGAGATTTAGCATGCAATACAGATAAAACAGGCATTATTGGAGGCAACATAAGAGAAGTAGTAATAATCAATTCCATGAGGAATAAAAAGAACTCCTAGGGAGTTCTTTTGATATGTAGCCAGCAAAAAAAAAGAATGATTATGGTAGGATGGAACTGATTGGAGAAAATGGATGATGCTGCAAAGGATGCAGTTGAGATATTTAATGAGCAGTTCATAAAAATCTTTCTTCTGAATGTGGCATCATGGAGAGTTTGAGAGCAGTGTATGATGAGACGGAGAGACTGACTGTGAGTAAGAAAGAGGTATATGGGGAATTAAGCAAACTTGATATTAATAAGGCCGTGGGACTAGATTACATATCACTGCATATTTTGCAGGAATGTGCCAGGGAGTTGATATCTGCCTTGGCATATTTTTTAATATGAGTCTTATACTGGGTCAAGTTCCAAGGGAGTGGAGGTAAGGCAAGATTATACTACTGCATAAAGGAGGTGAGAGAATTCAAGCATCAAATTATAGGCCAATCTCTGTCAGGTGTTGTGGTTAAAGTGTTAAAAAGATTGGTGAGAATCAGGATCCAGAATTGGGTTGACAACAAGTGTATTATCTTTGATGGACAGTATGAATTAACTAAAGAGAGGTCATGTTTTTGTAACCTATTTACTTATTATAATAAGGTGACAGCAGCATTGGATGTGGGAGATGGATATAGAGTAGTATACTTAGACTTTGCAAAGGCATTTGATAGATGATACCACATGATAAGTTGATAGTCAAACTAGAGCAGATGGGGCTGGATGTTAGACTAGTGCATTAGATTGGAGATTGGGTGTCTGATAAGTATCAATAAATAGTGTATGGGGGAGCAATTTCATTGAAGAGAAACGTCAATAGTGGTGTGCCTCAGGGGTCTGTTTAAGGGCCATTGCTGTGTCCTCAGCTGGGGATATACAGCTGTGTGCAGATGATGCAAAGTTGGGATGAACTCTGAAGTAGAGCAGATGTTCTGATCTTACGACTTGAAAAGACTTAGGGAATGGGCATAAGATTGGGGATAACAGTTCACTGTTGCAAAATGTAAAGCTTTAAAATTTGGAATATAAAGATCGGATCTAGAATTTACTGTTGGTGGAGATATATTGTTGGAGGTGGAGGAAATAAGAGATCTTGGTAGTGATGGTAATAAGGATCTAAAATTTAGAGGACATATTGTCAAAATTGTGAGGACAACACAACGAATTCTGGCAATGATGCAGAGGATACCAACCTGTAGAAGTGAGGAGACTTTGGTTCCATTGTATAAGGCTCTGATTAGGCCACATATCACTAGTGTGTACAGATTTGGTCAGCTGGTTTTCCAAAAGATGAAATGTTAGAGAATGTCCAAAGGCAATTGACCAAAATAGTTTATGATCTCTGGAATGTTGAATATGAAGAAATGTTTAGACATCGCAATTTGCAGAGTCTAATGGACAGGAGGAAGAGGTTATTATAGGATTAACGTTGAAGAAGTTTTTCATAAAATGCTGGAGATTGGGGGGGGGGAAACAAGAGGCCATCCCTGGAAGCTGTTTAAGGAGGGTGTGAACAAGGGAGTGAGAAGAACGTTTTTTGCATGCAGATTTGTAAATGATTGGAATGCCTTGACTGAAAGTACGGTATCTGCAGAGAATTTGAATGTGTTTAAGGCATGGTATGATGAGATGTGTGTATGAAAAAAGGGACCTCCTAGATGAGTCTGTGACCATTGGGATCTTAGGATAATAATAATAATACATGCAAATTGAAAGATCAAACTTTGGTATGAAAAGATCACAAGATGTATACTACAGATGGAACTGGACTAAAGGAAACTGATGAAGGGGGAGGTTGTTATTCCTCTTTATAATTCTTTTTAATAAGGTCAAATCATCTAGATTACTGTGCAGAGATCTGGTCACCCAGATTCTGTTGGAATGCAGAAATTATGGAGGGACCCATTTTCAAGCAACCAAGATTGCATTGAGTCTATGGAATGCTTCCTGTGAGGAAGTGAAGGTCTGCATGTTACAAGGCTACTTGATTAGCAGAAAAATTGGTTGACAGAGGAGGTTCTCCTGGTTGGTTGCAATGTATATTATACTTGACAAGAAATTATATTCTTGTTTTAATCCTATATCTAAGCATAAGCATCAAGTGTGAGGTATCTTCATAACTAGTCTACTTTTATATAGAAGCTGTTGAATTCAAATCATTTGCTTTGTGCATCACGATCATCATCAATTTCCTGACATGTACCTTCAAGGGGTGTCAGCCAACTATGACAGCGCTACATAATTAAGTTTATATTATTACTAATCTATCTAGAATTTTCCTCCAAATCTCACCTTTCAACACTCTAATTGTCATATCTACTATTTTGGTTTCTAAGACACTTCTGAAAATCAATTCACCTAGAGCTTGGTTGTGCTCTGGGTATGGCTTTTTTTTTTTTTCCTACTATCTTTGGCATCAAACACTTTTGCTAATTTTTCCTCTTCCATTCTGTTTAAGTGTTCATACCATCATAGATTAGCTCTGCTCACACATTACTGAATGCTGACAACATCAAGTTCCTTCCTAATATCTTTATTTTTAATATGATTCTGCCACTGACGACATCTGTTGACTCCCCATTTTTTCTCAGAACTCTCAAATTTGTGTTCTCTAGTCTTTGATGAAGTGCTTTATTTCTAACCTAGCTCTCAGATCCATAAGTTAAAACTAGCTTGAATCAAGTGATTCAAGCTAGTTTTAACTTATGGGAAATTGAAGTGGTCTTGTACACAGCTAGTTAAGTGTTTTGACTAATTTCTATTTTATTCCTTATAAATTTACTCGGACGACTTATTAAAATACAAGCTTTGCTAAATTCTGTTGTCTATTTCCATATTTAATTTGTTACCTTCACCAAAAACTGTGCTCAAATAGCTGAAATATTTTATTTGTCCTATGGGCTCTGCATTGAGAATGCAGTTGAAGTTTTCTGTTCCTGCCTAATATCATAGTTTTGGTATTTTTATTACTGATTTTAATACCAAATTTGTTACATCTGTTGTTCAATTTAATTAAAGTATCCTGGAGACTTGCAGCATATTGTTCAATTTAGTTTGAGAATCTTGGAGATTTGCACTGTATATGTTTAAGGGTACAATATCATCTGCATAATGTTGCATCATGCTGCTTTTACCTCAGGATCAAATTGTTAAGACATTGTCCACATAATGAAGCTAAACTCTAGGTAAAAGGAGGGAAGGAGAGAAGAGAGGGGGGGGGGGAGGAAGGGAAAACTGAGAATAGCCTACTCAAATTGTCCCTGTGGGAGTTGTATAGTGGAGGGGAGAGAGAGAGAGAGAGAGAGAGAGAGAGAGAGAGGGGGGGGGATGTGGAAGGTAATACAAGTGCCTCATTCTTTGTATTTCAGTCAAACACACAGTTGAATAGTTGAAACAGATTCTAGAAATAGCAGCAGAATACTAAGATATATCGATGGAAAAAGGGAAGTTACTCTGGTAAGATGTGAGTTTGCATTGTTGATGTCATCAATATCATCAGTGACATCAACAACTCCAAAAAAAAGTTCACAAATTTTTTAAATTTTAGGTGAGATTTCAAACAATTATTCTGTATATCATAGCATTATTTTAGGAAGGTATTTATTTTTGATGTTGGCATTATAATCTTAAATATTAAGAACCACTTAACTATATAAGTATTCCATACTTCTAAGATTATTTTTACAACATATGCCAATTCTCTCTCTCACCATGTCAAACCTGGGTAGCCTCATAGCCTTAGTTGCTTTGGATGACATTTCAATCAACTCAATCCAAAATCAGCTCTTATCTGGGTAGAGCAATTCAAATATTCAGATACAGTGGTGCCTGGTAATTCGTATTTAATTTGTTCCAGAAACCCGTTCGAACTATGAATCGTTAGAAGTCGGAATCAAGATTTTACATAAGAAATAATGGAAAGTGAAATAATCTGTTTCCATATCCAAAAAATTTCAATAATTTTTTTTATTTTATCTATTTTAAGTTTTTTAATGTTAATAACTTAGAAAAAATTAAACAAAATAATCTTATATTTATTTTATTAATTTTAATTATTACAACCTAAAAATAACAGTGAAGAATATTTTTTTAATATAAAAATCACAAAGACGAAAATAATACTCCCGTTGTTAAGCGTCTTCTTTCTGCTTCTTAGCTGGAGTTGAGAATGCTGATTCACGTTCTCTTTTTTCTGCAGAGAAGAATCTATCTAATGTTGTTTAGCATTGATGATTTTCTTTGATATTTTTAAAATAACCCATCATGTTGTCATCGAATAAGTTGATATTTGTGATCACTACTGTCTTATTAGGGTGCCATTTTTCCACAATAGCTTGTGTTCTAACCCAAACAGCGAACAATTCTTGAAGGCAGCATTGGAAATGCATCCTTTGGTGTCCTTCTCTTCCATAAAAATTTCTTTTTCCACTTCTTTTTGTTGTTGATCGTGAAGATGTTGAAGTTCTTCTGTGCTGAGTTTGGTTTTATGATTATCTATTAACTCCTCTACATCCTCATTACTCACCTCTAATGCCAAAACTTTACCCAAAGACACAATTTCATTTACCACAGACTCTTCTTCACAGCTTACTACTTCACTGACTAAAATGCAATCTGGCCAAAGTTTTTTTCCAAGCAGAAATCATTGTTTTACTAGAAACTTCTTTCCATGCCTTATCGATGATCTTTAAGCAATGAAGAATGTTGTAATGCTCTTTCCAAAATTCTTTAAGAGTCAGTTCTGTGGCATTGGTTATTTCAAAGCACTTTTGAAACATAGCCTTAATATACAGTTTTTTGAAGTTTGAAATCACTTGCTGGTCCATGGGTTGTATGATAGAAGTAGTATTGGGTGGCAAAAACTTTATCTTGATGAAAGTGAATTCACCAACTAAATCCTCCTCTAAATTTGGGGGATGAGCAGGAGCATTGTCCATCACTAGAAGAGCTTTTATTGGTAGATTTTTTTCAATAAGATAAGCTTTTACAGTGGGAGCAAATTCTTGATAAATCCACTCAGTGAAAAACTCTCTGGTAACCCACGCTTTCGTGTCGGCCCTCCACATAACACCAAATTTGCTCTTTATGACATTGTTCTTTTAAAACATGTGGATTTTCAGAATGGTAAACAAGCAAAGGCTTTATCTTACAGTCTCCACTAGAATTACCACAAAGCAGCAAAGTAATTCAATCGTTCATAGGTTTATATCCCGGTGCCGTCTTTTCTTCTTTTGTGATATAGGTCCTTTTGGGCATTTATTTCCAAAAAAGACCTGTTTCATTGTAATTAAGAACCTGTTGAGATACAAATCCCTCACTATCCACGTACTCTTTAAAGGTTTTTACAAATTTGTCCACTTCTTCTACATCAGCACTCGCAGCCTCTCTGTGCATGACAACACTATGGATTCCAGTTTGTTTTTTGGATTTATTGAACCAGCCTCTACTTCCTTTAAACTCCCCATTTTCAGTACTGGTCTCAGGTGTGCGTTTCTTAAATTCACTATGCAGATGTTTGGCTTTCTCACAAATAATTCTCTCAGTAATAACGTCACCACATAATCGCTTCTCATTTATCCACACTAAAAGGAGTTTTTTCCATCTCTTCAATAACATGTGATCTCCTGGAGTTCAATGTTGTCACACCTTTAGCCACATTTTCTGCTTTTATTGCTTCCTTATTCTTATGAATGCTACTTATCATTGGCTTTGACATTTAAAACATTGTTGCCAGATCCATCAAACATGTACCACTTTCGTGTTTCATACAACTTTTTTTTAGGTTTTGTTCTTTCTGCATTCTTGGATGCCATGGGCAATAAAAAAAAATGCCAAAAACAGTTAAAAATTCTCTACACAAACATATCGCGCAATGACTAGACTGTGCAAAATAAGGGACAATGCACAGCAGACTGAGAAAGACACGCTGCACAGGTACGGGGAAGTAAGTGAGGGAAATTAGTGGGGGAGAAGCATGCCCAATGGCGTCCAAAACTGTCTAATGCTATATGACTCTGAGTTCCTGGACTATAGTTCGAACTTAGAAATGCTGTTTGAACTGCGAATCAAATTTCTTGCGTTCACAAGCGTTTGAACTCTGGAACGTTCAAAGTTAGAAGCGTTCAAAGTATGAGGCACTACTGTATAATAATCCTTGATATAATGAATCCCTATTTCTTAACTGGATTCCTAAATTCTCTGAACAATCCCTTAAGTGGTGTTACACTTCCATCTACCATCATTCCTAAATCCTTTTTCTTCTTCAGATGTTGACTTGATCCTGAATATAAAGTCAGTTCTTATCTTATGATGCATCAAAGCTAGACCTCATTTTCTGCTTATTTATAGTCTCAGAAAACAGCCTGATTCCCCCCCCCCCCCAGTACACACCATCATCACGTATCAGCATCATTCCTTATCACTTTTTATATCTTGATATCATTTGCCAAAAATAAAAAAAAAAAAGTTACAAATGACATTCTCAATATAGTACATACCATTTTAACAAAGTTAATCACTACAATAAAATACCAAAAACTCCAGACCAAAAACTTATAGGCATAATGACATTCTAAAGGTGGAGACAACAGGATTAAAATATAATGAATGTTTATTTTCTTGATCATCTAACTAGAGTAATTATTTGGACAATAGATCAAGTGTTAACTAATAAATATTTATTAAACTCACTAGTTTCACCAAACTTTAGCTGTTGACATCTTCAGGGTACAAGCACTTAGGTTAAAAAACATTACACAAATATAAATAACTGTAAAATTCTAACGATTATAGTTACAAACTGAAATAGCATTGAACGTGAGTGATACACATATCGCGTGTACATGATTAACTAGTTGTTGCTAAGGAACGTTCTGTAGTTTGCATTGAAGTTCATTTCCTGTGTGTTAAGAGATCTAATTAGGGTTTTCAATTTCTCTGGGAGTATTAAACCCTGGTTCCTGTTAAGGTTATCAACAGAGTGAGCGACTGTAGCTGCTTCTTTGAACATTTGGGAGTGGTAGTCTTCTTCTATGTAAGGGAAACAGCTTTTATCCCACTCAATGACATGGTTAGTTATAGAAAAATGAGATGATATGTCTTGTCTGTTGTTTTTGACGTAACCAATGTGCTCCTTCTGTCTAATTTCGATGCTTCTTGATGTCTGCCCGATGTAACTTGAACCACACGAGCATGGAATATTGTAAACTCCAGCATATTTATAGAAAGGATGGTTATCTTTTGGAGATCTTAAGAGTTTACGAATTGTTTCTATAGGTTTGAATGTCACTCTTATTTTGTGTGGTTTGAGGAGACTAGCGAGCTTGTTGGTGATGCCACTCACATACGGAATTGCGATAGTTTTGATATATTGAGTATCCTCTCGCTCTCTTTGTGGTGGTTCAGAGAACAGGATTTTGTTGACGAGTCGTTATGGGTAGCCATTCAAGTACAGATTATTAGATATCAATGTTAACTCATCTTGAAGGTCTTTGTTATCTGTTGTGATGCGGACAGCTCTTTTCTTTAACATATGTACTACGCTGAGTTTGTGACTAAGACCTTCAAGATAAGTTAACATTGATATCTAATAATCTGTACTTGAATGGCTACCCACGAAGACTCGTCAACAAAATCCTTTTCTCTGAACCACCACAAAGAGAGCGAGAGGATACTCAATATATCAAAACTATCGCAATTCCGTATGTGAGTGGCATCACCAACAAGCTCGCTAGTCTCCTCAAACCACACAAAATAAGAGTGACATTCAAACCTATAGAAACAATTCGTAAACTCTTAAGATCTCCAAAAGATAACTATCCTTTCTATAAATATGCTGGGGTTTACAATATTCCATGCTCATGTGGTTCAAGTTACATCGGGCAGACATCAAGAAGCATCGAAATTAGACAGAAGGAGCACATTGGTTACGTCAAAAACAACAGACAAGACATATCATCTCATTTTTCTATAACTAACCATGTCATTGAGTGGGATAAAAGCTGTTCCCCTTACATAGAAGAAGACTACCACTCCCAAATGTTTAAAGAAGCAGCTACAGTCGCTCACTCTGTTGATAACCTTAACAGGAACCAGGGTTTAATATTCCCAGAGAAATTGAAAACCCTAATTAGATCTCTTAACACACAGGAAATGAACTTCAATGCAAACTACAGAACGTTCCTTAGCAACAACTAGTTAATCATGTACACGCGATATGTGTATCACTCACGTTCAATGCTATTTCAGTTTGTAACTATAATCGTTAGAATTTTACAGTTATTCATATTTGTGTAATGTTTTTTAACCTAAGTGCTTGTACCCTGAAGATGCCAACAGCTAAAGTTTGGCGAAAGTAGTAGGTTTAATAAATATTTATTAGTCAACACTTGATCTATTGTCCAAATAATTACTCTAGAATTAAAATATTTTCCATAGTCTCCACAAGTTCGCTACAATGAGTTTGACATTGTCCCTATTTAATCATTGTGGAGAGAATATAAAGAAACAGATGATCAGCATGCTCAGGAGCAATACAAAGCACAAACAAGAAAGGTGACTAGTATGATAAGAAAGGCTAAATCAGATTATGGGAAAAAATTAGCTACTCAGACCAAAGCAAATCTCCAAATGAATTTTTCTGCTAGTGAGTAAGAATGATTATTGGGATCTCTGAGACATGGTTGATGGAAGATGATATAATAACAGGAGTAAAAGTAGCAGGATACAGCATTTTTATGCAGGAAAGGAAGGGAAAATATGGTGGTGGAGTACTGCTTATGATGAGTGATGACTTATGTCCTCTAAGAGTGGATGTTTGGAAGCTAATGGTTTTAAAAGTATATGGTGTGAGGTAGAGGTAGGCAAGACAGGATATTTAGTGGGGTGTTGCTACAAGACAAGGAACACAGAGGGTGAGGAGCAGGTGATGTTTAGGAAGTTGAACTTGGCAAGTGCAAAAGGAATGATTGTTTTGGGAGATTTTAACTACAGCAGTATAAATTGGGAAGAGGAAAATGCATGTAGTAATAAAGGAATGGAATTTCTAGAATTCTTGAGGGATAAATGTCTTAGGTAAAATGTAATAGAGGGAACAAGAGGTTCAATAGTTTTGGATTTATTATTATTATTATTATTAAACAAGACCTCATGGAGTCAAAGACTCATCTAGGAGGTCCTTTTATCTCACACACATCTCATCATACCGGGTCTTAAACACATTCAAACTCCTTGCAGATACCACACTCTCAGGCAAGGCATTCCAATCATTCACAACTCTGCACGAAAAAAACCTGCCTCTCACTCCCCTACTCACACCCTCTTTATACAGTTTCCAGGGATGACCTCTGGTTCTCCCCTGATCTCCCACTATTCGCTGTAGAACTTCTCCACCATTGATCCTATAGCAACCCCTTACCAACTTGTAGGTCTCTATCATATCTCCCCTCTTCCTTCTCTCCACTAGTCTCTGCAAATTACATCTTTTCAATCTTTCCTCATACTCGACATTCCAGAGGTCAGAAACTACCTTAGTCAGTCGCCTTTGGACCCTTTCCAACATCTCCTCATCCTTCTGAAAACCAGGTGACCAAATCTGGGCACAATAGTCCATGTGTGGCCTAATCAAAGCCTTATACAATGGAACAAGAATCTCCCTACTTCTACACGTCAGTGTCCTCCTCATCATTCCCAGAAGTCTTTGTGTTGTCTTCACAATTTTGGCGATGTGACCCCTAAATTTTAGATCCTTATCCACTATCACTCCCAGATCTCTTATTTCCTCTACTTCCAACAATATATTCTTACCAAGCATAAATTCTGCATCCCATCTTTGTTTTCCAAATTTTAAAACCTTACATTTTGCAACATTGAACTCACACCCCCATTTGCTTGCCCAATCACTCAATTTATTCAAGTCTTCTTGCAAGGCCACAACATCTTCACTACTCTTTATGGTTCTTCCCAACTTTGCATCATCTGCAAACAACTGAATATCTCCATCCAAATCTTCGCCAATATCATTAATATACAAGTTAAATAGTAATGGCCCTAAAACAGATCCCTGAGGCACTCCACTAGTGACTTTCCTTTTCCTGGATATTGCACCCCCATACACAACTTGTTGATACCTATCAGATAGCCAGTCTCCAATCCAATGCACTAATCTAATATCCAACCCCATCTGCTCTAGTTTGACTGTCAACTTATCATGAGGCACTCTATCAAAAGCTTTTGCGAAATCCAAGTATATTACTGTGTATCCTTCTCCTCTGTCCAAGGAAGCAGTCACTTTATTGTAATAAGTAAGTAGATTACTAAAACACGACCTCCCTTTAGCAAATCCATGCTGTCCATCAAAGATTATACCATTGTTGTCAACCCAACTCTGGATTCTAGCTCTCACAAGCTTCTCCAACAACTTAACCACAACACCCGACACACAGATAGGCCTATAGTTTGATGCTTGAGTTCGATCACCTCCTTTATGAAGTGGCACAATCTTGCCCTCCTTCCACTCTTTAGGGACTTGACCAAGTGCAAGACTCGTATTAAAAAAATATGTCAAGGCAGGTGTCAACTCTCTGGCACATTCCTTCAGAATATGTGGTGATATATTATCAAGTCCCACAGCCTTATTTACATCTAGTTTACTCAACTCCCCAAACACCTCTTGCTCACTTACAGTCAGTCTCTCCTCCCCATCATCAACTGCTCTTAATCTCTCCATGAAGTCACATTCACAAGATTGAAAGATCTTTATGAACTGCTCATTAAGTATCTCCACCACACATTCTGCAACAGCTGTCTTTATACCATTTCCTCCAATCAATGTCATCCTTCCATAATCATTCTTTCTTTTGCTGGCTACATATCGAAAGAACTCCCTAGGATTCTTTTTAGCTTCATTAGCTAACTGCTGTTCATACCTCTCTTTAGCTACTCTCACCAACCAAGTCACTCTCCTTGCCTGGTCTTTGTAGAACTCATGAAATTGGTTACTTCCACTTCTCTTATGCTGCCTCCACAATGCCCTTTTTCTCTGTATTGCATGCTTAATCTCTTTATTCATCCATCTCACACCTAACTTATTTAACCTTCTCACCCGTGGTATACATTTAGACATTGCATCCACTAAATATTTTTTGAAAATCCCCCAAGCTGCATTGATCTCTTTTCCAGCTAACTCCTCATTCCATGCTACACCTGCAAGCTGTCTCCTGAGCTCTTCATAATCACCCCCCTTGTAGTTCCACATATACCCTTTTTTCACAGGGGTCCTTGCACTGCTGGCAACCACCCAAGTAATCACCTCATGGTCACTTTCACCAATTGGTGGATGATTTGATACCTCATTGATAATTACATCCTCCGATGAGATGACCAAATCCAAGACCCTTAATCCTCTTGTGCCCTCTGTTACATACTGTCTGAGGTAGTTATCCCTCAAAAACTCAAGAAACTCATTTTCTTTACTTCCAGTTGCTATCTCTTCATTCCAGTCTATATTGCCATAATTAAAATCACCCATAATGATCACCCTTTTCTTATTTGCTTGGCTTATTTGACTATACATTTCACTATCACCACCATCCACATTACCAGGTCTATAACAACATCCCACCAAGTATTTGATTCTATTCACCTCTATCTCACACCATACTGCCTCAAAACCACTGGCCCCATTTCCCCCTTGCATCTCTACCTTGTATGGACATAACTCTTTCTCTATCATCAATAGCACTCCCCCTCCCTTTTTACCCCTTCTATCCTCACGAAACACATCATACCTTTCCATCTCTATTCCTGTCAGGATGTCATCCTCATCTAACCATGTCTCACTTATTCCGACAATCTCTGGGTGCACAGACGCAATTAGTGCAACCATTTCATCCGCCTTGTTTCTTATACTTCTAGCATTGGTATACAAACACAACAACTCATTTCTGGATCTGCAGCTAGTTCCACTGATACCACTCACTCGATGTGATCTCTCCATGCTGGACTGGGGCCATTTCCCTTTCTGCTTCTTCATTTTAGAACCCTTTGCAATTCCATCTGTTTCCTTTTGATCCCTGATCATCCCATTACTTTCCTGCCTACACATTCTCTCACCTCCTCTTGGAGCATCCACCTTTCTCACGCTGTGTATCCCTGTCCACCCTGAGCCTCCCCGTTTCCCTGCTCCTCTTGCACACCCATTCTCTCATTATCTATACTCATACCACTCACTTCCACATTCATTTCCACTCCTTCAATCTCTCCTGTCTTACTCTCCTGCTCTTCCACATCACTCCCCTCTTGATCTGATTCATTCTCTCTATTCACTTCTCTACCTTCCAGCAGCAGTCTCTCCAAGCGACTCACACCATAACCACTCAAATGCAGTCCATCGCTCCCATACAGCTCACTTCGTCCCTCAAACTCATTCCACACATTAACAAACTGTACTCCCATCTCCTCACACATTTCAGCCAGAATATCATTCATAATCCTTGCTCTCCGCCTCATTTCACCACAATCATACCTAGGCAACACACTGACCACCCTTCCTGTCACACTATTCTCCTTTATCTTTCCAAGCAGTCTCCTGACATTCATTTTGACATGCTCTTTGTTCTCTCTCAAATCATTTGTTCCAATTAATACAATTAACTCTTTTGCTCGTTCCCGCCTCATGTTCAATGCCTCAATCACTCTACTCATTTTACCGCCTGGAAAACATACCTTGTGCATTTTATCCTCTAGCACACCTTTAATAATGGAGTCGCCATACAATGCCACTCGCTCATCTTTTGTTAACTCTTTCATGCCATCATGATTTATTTTAATAGTTTTGACCTGCATTCTCTTAATTTCATTCCACATCCATTTCATTTCTTGCTTCATCCAATCCAATTCACCTTCTGAACCTCGCGACACATTCACTCTATCATTAAATCTTTCTAACTTTCTAACTCTCGACCCTCTCTTCTCACTTTCCCTCTCATTCATCCTTCTTTGTTTCCGTACTTTCGGTCCAACATACGTCCAACTTTCACTGTCATTCTTCTCACTTTCACTCTCACATATCTTTCTTTGTTTCCGTACTTTCGGACTAACATGCGTCCAACTTTCGCTATCATTCTTTTCACTTTTACTGTCATTCATCTTTCTTTGGTTTAGTACTTTCGTTCCAACATGCGTCCAACTTTCGCCATCAGTCATTCTTTTTTCGCTATCATTCATTCTTTCGATTTTTTTTACTTGCGGTTTCTGCACCACGCCATTTCTACTTTCATTCGTTCTCTCAATTTCGTTTCTTTCCGCCTCACTTTCGTCCCTTTTAACATCCGTTACGGTTGTCAAATCGCTCTTTTTCTTTTTTCCTGATTTTTTAACATTTTTTCGCCTGTCTTTCTCGCCATTCTCTTTCAAACGTGCACTCACGACACAATCGGTACTAGCACTTTCTGTCATCAACTTCATATTCGCATTCATCAATTCCTCGTTCAGGTCACATTTCGCACACACCCTTCTTCCATCCGCACTAAACATCCACAAATCATTTATGTAATCGAAGGAATACATATAACAGACCTCACACTTAACGAACCTACTGAAATCCAAATTAAAATCATGGAATGACAATGCAGCCGCCATTTTTTTTTCTCTGCAGGTTACTAGGTCTAATATTAACGTTTTCGTATTTAGTTTAAGCAAGAAAAAAAAACCCACACTAATACTATCGGTAGCGTACAACGTTTACAGCCGCTCTTACTTAAACAATTACGCATATATACTTAATTATTCCTAGTAAAACTTATCTGAATCAGGAGCTCTTCAAAGCACGTTCGTAGCGCCTGACCCACTAGCGCCCTCTCTTTGGTCATAGATTTGGTCATAGAATCAGAAGAGCTGATTATAACTGAGATGACATCTCTTCCCCCCAGTTGGAGAGAGTGAACAAGTGGTTTTGACTTGGAAGGTAAACAGACATGCAGGAGTATCAAAGAGAAGGGAATGTATGTGGAATTATAAGGTGGGTGATTATAATAGTCTTAGATATCAAATTGGGGTAGTTCCATGGAGAGGGTAATTGGAAGGCCAAGATATCATTAGTGCTTGGGAAATTGTGAAGGAATATTTGTTAGCAGCAATAGTAAGCTATATTCTATGAGTGAAGAATAGGACACAATTTGGTGTAAAGTGGATGACAAACAATATCAAACAGGAACTGCTGGTAAAAAAGAGGTTAGGGTGAAGAGCAGATGCATGAAGAATATAAGACTCAGGCCAGGAGAGTGACTAGTATGGTAAGGAAGGTGAAACTGGAATATGAGAACAGATTTGCCCTAAGATACAAAGAAAATCCTAGGGAATTTTTTAGCTATGTGGCCAGTAGGAGGAGAAATGATTATGGAAGAATGATATTGTGGGATAAGAATGCGAATAGAGTGACTGATGCAGAGGACATGGTGGAGTTGTTCAATGAACACTTTATTGAAATATTTCATCCTGGAGAAATAAGTTTTAATACTAGAGGGATAGGGCAAGTTTGAAGTTTAGAGGTGCTAAAAGAGAGTGTGTTTCAAATACTGAGTGCTCTGGATGTCAGTAAAGCTGTGGGACTGGATGGTATTTCACCAAGGGTTTTTGAGAGAAAATGTGCTAAAGAACTGAATTCTCCTTGACCTGACTTTTTAATGAAAGTCTGGCTATAGGAAAGGTGCCCAGGGAATGGAAGGAAGGTAAGATAGTGCCATTACATAAGGGTAGTAGCAGACTGCATGTGTCTAATTATAGACCAGTCCGTGTTTCATCAGTAGTTAAGATTTTGGAGAAATTAGTGAGGGACCATATACAGCATTGGGCAGATGAGGGCAATGTTATCTGTGAGAGTCAACATGGATTTGTTAAGGGGTGCTCTTCCTTTAGTAATATGATTACCTTTTATAATAAAGTGAAAAGAGTGGTTGATGAGGGGGAAAGGCATATACTGCCATGTTTCTGGATTTTGCAAAGATATTTGATAAGCTGATATTTAAGTTGCAGCACATTAGTTTAGATGTTGGGTTAGTCAACGGGATTCAGGATTGGCTGTCTGATAGGTAACACAGAGTTGTGTATGGTGGGCAAAATCAAGGAGGTAGAAGGTTACAAGTAGCAGTCCCACAGAGCTCAGTACTGGGACCTGTATTATTTAACCTTTATATCAATGACATTGTCAGTGGATTGCAAGGGGATAAACAGTTGTTTGCAGATGAAATGAAGCTGGGAAGGGTTATTAATAATAGTGCAGATGTCGCAGCCCTACAAGAGGGTTTGAATAAAGTAGACAGATGAGTAAATGAATGGGGATATCAGTTTAATGCATCAAAATGTAAAGTCTTCAAGTCTGGTATACACTGATGGGAGACTGCATACTCGATTGGAGGAGCTGTACTTGAGGAACTAGGGGAAACAAGAAATCTGGGGGTGATGAATGACAGAAACCTGAAATTCAGGGAACATATTGCAAAGGTGGTGGTAACCCAAGGGATTGCTGCAATACTGAGAAGGATGCTGACCTGCAAAGATAAGAGTTATCGTTCCATTGTATAAGACCCTGATCAGACCACACTTAGACTATTGTTCTCAAATTAGGTCCCCAGGATTTGAAGGGAATAAATTAACTGTGGAAAGGGTACAGAGGCAGATAACAAGGATATTTTCAGGACTGCAAAATGTTAGTTATGAGGATCAGCTGTGGGAATGTAGATTGCAGAGTTTGGTAGATAGGAGAAGGAGAGGTGATATGATTGAGACATTTAAACTGTTGATAGTTACAGCATTGACACTGGGGAGTTCTTTTGGTTGGTGGAACAGTGGGAAGGAGTGATGACAAGGGGCCATTCCTGGAAGTTACGAAAGGGAGCTGTGAGCAAGAAGGTGAGGAGTGGTTTCTTTGCATGGAGGATGGTTGAACCGTGGAATGCATTGCCTGATAGAATGGCGAGAGCAAGAATGGTCAATGAGTTCAAGGAGTGGTATGATAGACTTTGTGTTTCCTAGGAAAGACCTCCCACAATGAGTCTTGAATCCATGGAGGCCTGAACAATAAAATAATAATTATGGAAGGATAACTTTAATCAATATTGATAGCAGAAAATTGACAGGATTACCAGAAGAAACAACTGAATCACTAAGTGATCACTTTCAAAGGTGTATATAGAGGCAGAGGTTTTGCAATTGATGATGTGACAGACTGACAATGCATGTCAGTCTGTCACATCAGCAAGGAGAATTGTAGACAAATTTGAGATGCTCAGCTTTCTGAAGAATATTAATGCAAATATAGCAGTGGGATTGGATGGCATATCATCCTGCATGCTACAAGAATATTCAAAAGAATTTGCATTGCCTCTGACAAAGCTGTTTAAGTCTCAGCTCTGGCAAGGTCACAACAGAGTGGAAACAAAGTAAGATAGAATTACTAAAAGGTGATTTCTACACAGAAGTAGCAAATTGAAGATCTTTTAGTATCTCAGGATTAGTTAAAAAAATTTAGTTAAAAGTAAAATCAAGGAATGGGTAGATAAGTATGATACTCTATGAGTGGGGAGGGGAAGCATAGCTTTATAAAAGGTACATCCTGCTTGAGTAATTCACTCAAATTTTATAATAAAGTGACAGCAGATTTTGATAAAAGAAATGGCTACACTATGATACTGCTGGATTTTCGGAAGGCATTTGCCAGAATATAGCATGGAAAATTATTGCATAAGTTGGAGTAAATGGGAATAGATATGAAGCTGACATGGTTAGGCAGAGTGGAACTGGAACCTGTGTGAATGAAGTTGACAAGTGGAGTACCTTACGGCTCTTTACTAGAGCCAAGACTCTTTAACTTGATATTAATGATACAGGAAATGATTTATGAAGGTATATTCAGTTTGCTGTTGATGATACTAAACTGGAGATCACAATATCTAATAATAGTGATGTAGATATCCTGCAGGATAATTTAAATAAATTGGCAATGTGGACAAAGAGTGATAGTTGTTAATTTAATGTTGCAAAATGTAAGGTTATGCACTTTGGGATGAAAGATTACATACTATCTGTTATCATGTTGATGGTACCAGATTGCATGAAATTGATTAAGATTAGGATTTGGTGGTAATGGCAGATAAACAGTTCAAAGTTCAGAGGACATATTGCAAAATTTGGCAAAATAGCTCAAAGTAGTGCTTGGATTTTGAAGAATATGTTTAGCCATATCCTGACTACTGCATAGATTTAGCTACCTGGGTCTCTAGGGGATCCAATGAACATTGACAGATTGACAGATCAGTGGAATCTGATCTGTCAATGATGATAGAGTGATGGTATGTGGCTTGCAGAGTTTAGTTAACAAGCAGAAGAGAGGAGACAGGATAGAATCTTATAAGTTATTTGTGGGATTCTATAAGATTCAAGCAAAAGAAATTTTCAAGCAGAGAGAGAGGGAGAGAACAAGGTTTCATCCTGGAAGTTGGATAAGAGTGTGTTTATCAAGGGTGTAAGGAATAGAATTTTTGCTTGGAGAGTGATGAATGAGTGGAATGGATTCCCAGCGGTAGTTGTGAATGCTCTGATAGTGAATGAATAAAGGAGAGATAGGATAGGTATTATGCAAATAATGGTTAGTGTGGGTTTCCCATGATGAGGCTTATCAGTCATTATGGAAATACCCATATAACAAGTTAGCAAGACTTCTTTTTAACTTTGACAATGTGTTTCAAACTGATCCAAATAACACTTGACGGGTCACTTTGTGTGTGTGTGTGTGAGAGAGAGAGAGATGCCCATGATGAATTCGTGTAATGCACCTGCCTCTAATATCCATCAATAATCAGTTCACAAGAGTTTGTCTGTTTCTAAATTCTTCAGCCTAAAAACAAGTACTTCTGGGGCCAATATAATTTAGATTTTTTAGTAATATCAGGATTTGTTTTGTTTTTACAACCTTGAAATTCATCCATGTTACCAGAGAAGTTAGTGTCTGGAATTAACAGGAAAAAAAATATTAAAATACTTACCATAAAATTTTGATTTAGCTAAAATGCTTCCTGCGATACAAAATCCATCCTGCCTATTAGTCACATAGAAAGCTGAGATAGGAGGATGATGTGAAACCTATTTAAAGAAAAGCAAGAGCTGAGAAATTTGTCTTAATATATGCACAGATAAAAATATTGTTTGGTTATAAATATATACTCCTAAAATGCTTTTTTTTTTTTTTTCAAATATGAGGTGAAAACCAATCATGTAAATTTTGTTTCTACCTCATATATATAGAATTGTTGGATGAAATATCCATTACTCAAATAATATAACACGAAAAGTTTTAAAAATGTATGTGTAGACTTTCTCTTAGTTCAGTATCTCCTAAAAGGGATGTCAAATAAATCAATATCCTGAATTTTTTGTTGTATTTTTATTTATTTATTTTTTATTATGACTTAAACCCATGAAAGGTTCTATGCAAATAATGGTTAGTGTGGGTTTCCCATGATGAGTCTTATCAGTCATTATGGAAATACCCATATAACAAGTTAGCAAGACTTCTTTTTAACTTTGACAATGTGTTTCAAACTGATCCAAATAAACCTACAGTAAATTAGTACTATGGTTGGGATAGGGATTTTTTAAAATTTATTATTATTTATTTATTGTTTTGTATTTGTATTTATTTTTTATATAATCCAGAAACTCTGCTCTAGAAACGAAACAAAAACTTTTTTGTTTCGTTTGATCATTGAGCATTGATCAAGAGCTATTTTAACAGCAGCAATATCTGAGTATATTCCAAAAGTGCTAAAACACTAAATAAATAAGGTAGGAGTAATATATAGGAATATGTCTATACAAGGTTGAGATACAAGGGGAAGCTTAGGAAAGAGTTAATGAAAATGAAGAGTCAGGTGTAACTGATGTAAATTACAAGGAGGTTAAGAAGAAGCAAGTATCTAAAGATTAGGGTTGCTTTATATGATGACTCAATCATTAAAAGCATGATAAAAAATGAAGTGCACAAGATATGTTTTACAGGTGGTACAATAAAGCAAATATCAAATGCTTTGCATAGAAGGGAGAATGGGAGTCAGAATTAGTGGTAGTGGTGTGCACAAATGACTTGAATAGAGAGAGAGAGAGACAAAGAATGTGGAAAGGGATTTGAAGAAGTTGTTGCAGGAAGTGAAGGATAATAATGTCATTGAGAAAGTAATTAGTTTGCTGCACAGATATAATAATAGTGAACTGAGCAATGAGTGAAGAGAGCAATGATACCGAATGACGAGATGGCTGAATTGTGTCAGGTGGAGAGTGTTCAATTTGTGAATGTATGGAATGAATTTGAAGGGAAGTTAGAATGGTTCAAAGCTGATGGGATGCATTTGAATGGGTTTAGTGTTGGTCATTTGGAGTGACTGCTGTTTAATAAGAATACAGAGGATTCATATGAAGTTAGTACCACTAAGAGTCAGAGAGAGAGAGAGAGAGAGAGGTTGAAAAGCAGGTTACGGAAGGATGGGAAGAGGATGGATACAAAGGTAAGGAAGTGTTTATAGCAGAGCAAAGTGATGCAGTGCAAAACAGTAGGGGATGATAAGGATATAAAATAAAATCAGAGTAAGGATCAGGGAAATGGGGATGGTCAAAATGAAAATAGGAGTTCGCTATAGCAGAGCAAGAGAGAGAGAGAGAAAGAGAGAGAGAGAGAGAGAAAGAAAAAGAGAGAGTAAAAAGTGGAGAATTGTTAGGCTTATATAATGTATGGAGTATCAGAAAAGGGCTGAGTTTGGAGTATTGATTGAATCAGTACGTCCCAAGATAATTGGCATAAGTGAAACTTGGGTGACTGAGAATGATATATTGTCAGGACTTGAAATGGCAGGATACAGAATTTTCCAAAAGGATATGAAGATGAAGAGAGGATGGGGAGGTACTGTTAATGGTAGCAGAGGAATTGTGTCCTTCAAGAGTTGAAGTATAAAATAGTAGTACATGTGAAGTTGAGATCAATAGAATAGTATATCTAACAGGATGCTCTTATAGGCCAGGGAATGTGGAGAGTATTAATTGTGAAATGTTTAGACAAATTAGTTGGGCAAGTAAAAGGAACATGATCCTAATAGGAGATTTTAATTATAGGAATGTGGATTGGAAAGAAGAAATAGTGCATAGTAACAAGGAAAGTGAATTTGTTGAGTTTATGCAGGATAACTATCTAGAGCAACATGTGATGAGAGCGGGTTTATCAGTGTTAGATTTTGGTGATATACAGTTTCCACACAGGATGTGGTTCTGAATGAGGTATCCACACTACCACCTGTTGGTGAAAGTGATCATGAGGTACTGGTTTGGAAGGGTAGTCAAAGGAAAAAGTTGTTATCAAGGGGGTCTATATGTGGAACTATAAGGTGGGTGATTATCAGAAGCTCTATAGTCAACTAGCATCAATACATTGGGTTGATGAATTGTGTAGAAAAGATGTTGACAGTGCATGGGAAATTATAAGGCAATATTTCACACAAGCAATGCATAACTGCATACCAAGAGATAAGTGAATAAACAGAGTAGGAATGAGATGAATGAATGGTGAAATCAAGCAAGCAGTGTTACAAAAGAAGTTGTTATAGAGGAAGTACAAGACAGTTTGCAGTGAACAGATGTAAGAAGAATGTAAAGTGCAGGCCAGAAAAGTGACAAGCATGGTTAAAAAAGAAAAAGTAGAATATGGGAAGAAATTGGACAGTCAGGTTAAAGCTAATACTAGGGAATTTTTCTGCTATGTGGTAAGCAAGAGCAAAAATAATTATGGCAGGTTGATACTGGTGGATAATTATGGTAGCAGAGTAACCATAGTAAATGATATAGTGTAATTATTTAACAAACACTTCATCAGTGTATATTATAAGAGTGTGAATGATGCTGTACAACATGTAGAAGGGAGGTAAGAATTAGGAGAATTAAAGGTGAAAGAATCAGAGGTGTATCAAGTGTTGCTCAGGTTAGATGTTAATAAGGCTGTAGGAATTTTTAAATGTGCAAAAGAGTTAGCCATGCCCTTGTCCTGGTTATTTAATGAGAGTCTTGCAGTGGGTAAGATTCCTAAGGTGTGGAAAGAAGGCAAAATAATACCTCTCCACAAGCATGGTTCGAGAACAGAGGTTTCCAATTACAGACTGGTCTGTATATCTGCAGTTGATCAAAGTGTTGGAAAAATGGTTAGAAATAGAATAGAGGTAGGGTTGATCAACATAAGATTCTCTATGATGATCAGCATGGGTTTGTGAATAGCAAGTCTTGTTTTAGCAATCTGATTGTTTAATAATAAGGTGACTAATGTGTTAGATGCCAACAAACAGAAGACCAAAACAAAAAAGAAAAAACAAGAGATCTTTTCAAAAAGATCAGAGAGCTAACAGGAAAGTTCAGTGCTAAGGTAACAATATTGAAAAGTAAACACAAAGGATATCTTACAGAAGCTGCAGACATCAAAGAAAGATGGAAAGGAAAAAGTATACAGAAGCCCTTTACAGAAAGGACTCCAAAATTACTGAGAAATTGGAAGAGCAGGATTATACACAGGAGCCAGTACCACTGGAGAGTGAAATGAGGTGGGCACTGCAACAGCTATCCAGTAAGAAGGCACTAGGAGGAGATGGAATACCTATTGAGCTGCTCAAAGCCCTGGGAGACGAGGCAGTTAAAATTTTAACAGCTCTATGTCAGCAAATTTGGATCACACTAAATGGCCTAGGGAATGGAAAAAATCAGTTTATATATCTTTATTGAAGAAAGGCGATGCAAGAGAGTGTGAAAATTACAGAACTATAGACTGATTTCTCATGTAAGTAAAGTCTTACTTAAAATCATTCAGAAAAGACTGGAACCGTTCATGAAGAGAGAAATGCCAGATGAACAGGCAGGATTTCAAAAAGGCAGAGGAACAAGAGATCAAATCACCAATGTGAGATGGATAATAGAAAGAGCACAGGAATATCAAAAGAATGCATACCTTTGTTTCCTTGACTATAGCAAGGCTCTGTAGATCATGTGAAACTGTGGAATGTGTTAAGAACAATGTCAGCAAGTGAACAAGAAGCTACTGTCTGAACAGATCTTGGAGAAACTGAGTTTTTTCACAATGGGGGGGGGAGTGCAACAAGGATGTATTTTATCTCCGTACCTGTTTAACTTGTACAGCAAATACATTTTAAGAATGGCAGGGCTGGAGGAGTCTTCAGTTGGAATTAATATTGGTGGAAGAAATATAAATAATTTGAGGTATGTAGATGATACCACCTTGCTAGCAGAATGCAAAGATTTGGAAGAACTTATTATGAAAGTTAAAGAAGAAAGTGCTAAATATGGTCTTAAACTTAACCCCAAAAAGACAAAAGTCATGGCAACTTCTTCTCCTGCAGCTTTTCCCACTTAAGCAGGGTCACTGTTTGTGGTGAGTCTCCTCCACAACCTCCTGTCTCGGGCTGTAGCCACATCCAAGTTCTTCATCCTCAAGTCCTCCTTCACCATCTCCCTCCATCTCTTCTTTGGCTCTCCGTGCTTCCTCTTCCCCTGCACATCCATCTGCATGACCTTTCTTCCCACATACTCTTCCTCCCTCCTCATCACATGACCAAACCATCTCAACCTTGCCTGCTGTATCTTTGCTCCTAAGTTCGTAACTTTCACCATTCCCCTTACATAATCATTTCTCAGACGATCCTTTCTGGTCACACCGCACATCCACCTAAACATTCTCATCTACACTACCTCCATCCTTCTGATGTTATTTTTCCTCAGGGCCACAGTTTCCATAGCATACGTCATAGCTGGTCTCACTATTGTCCTGTAGATTTTGCCTTTAAGATTGATTGGTACCCTCTTATCGCATAGCACTCCAGCCATCGCTCTCCAGTTCCTCCATCCTGCATCCCACTTCCTTCTCAGCCTCACCATCCTCTCTCATTGTTGAACCTAAGTATCTAAAGTCACTGACCTTCCTGATGACATTTCCTTCCAGCTCTAGATCTGTCTCCTAGCTGCCATCCATTATGCAACACATATACTCTGTCTTACCTCTGCTCAGTCTCATACCTCTCTTCCAGTACTTTCCTCCAACTTTCCAGTTTAGCTGCCACTTCTTCTCTTGATTCTGCACACAGCATGATGTCATCTGCATACAACATAGTCCAAGGCACATCTTCTCTCACCTCCTCCGTCACCACCTCCATCACAATATTAAACAGGAACGGACTTAATGCTGACCCTTGATGCAAGCCAACTGTCCCTGGAAAACCTTCTGTCTCTCCCAGGCAGGTTCAAACTCTTGTCTTCACATTTCTGTACATCTCCTGCACCGACCTGAGATATTTCTCTGGTACCTTCTTCTCCCTCAAACACCTCCAGACTTCTTGCCTTAGCACTCTATCATAGCTTTCTCCAGATCAATAAAAACCAGATGTAGCTTCTGTTGCTTCTCTCGAAACTTTTCCATCATCTGTCGTAACCCAAAGATAGCATCTGTCGTTGATCGACCAAGCATTAAGCCAAATTTCTCCTTTGCAATCTCCACATCCTTCCTCAGTCTTCCATCAAGAACCCTCTCTAGGATCTTCATTGTGTGGGACATCAACTTTATTCCTTTGTAATTCTTACAATCTTGGGCATCCCCTTTACTCTTGTAGATGGGGACAAGAGTACTTTCCCTCCATTCCTCAGGTATATTTTCCTGTTGACAAACTTTTATTAACAGGTCCCACAGCAGGTTAATTCCCTCTTCCCCTAGTGCTTTCCATGCCTCCACTAGGATCCTGTCAGGTCCTACTGATTTTCCATTCTTCATCCTCTTTGCAGCTTCCTTCACTTCCACTCTACTAATGTTCTGCACCATCCCCTCATTAGGCTCCCCATCTTCTCTGTGAGTCCTTGCATTTTCTTCATTCAAAAGCCCTTCAAAGTATATTCTCTATCTGTTTCTTATATCCACATCCTTCCTTAATACCCTTCCTCCAGAGTCTTTGATCTGCCTCACATGTATGATGTCCTTTGATGCCTTATTTCTACATTTTGCCAATCAATAAATCTTTCTCTGTCCTTCCTTTGTTTCTAATTGATCATAAAGGTCTTGATATGCCATGGCCTTCGCCTGTGCAACAACTCTTTTGGCTTCTCGCTTTTTCTCTCTGTACTCCTCTCTGTCCTCTTCCACTCGACTCGTCCCACTTCTGCTTTGCCTTCCTCTTGGCATTACTGCATCTTGTACATTATTATTTCACCACCAACCCTCCTTCTGCTCTCTAATCTTTCCAGATGTTTCACCAAGCACCTCAATTGCACAGCTTACAATTACTTTGGAATTATGTCTCCACCAGTCTTGTACACTTTCTAGTCCATCCGAAATCCTCTCTAACACCTTCTCCCTAAAAGAGAAGAGTTCCTCACACCCTCTTCTTTTAAGTGAAACCACTTAATTTTCTTCCTCTCATGGCTTCCAAAGGTTCCTATCTTCGACTTTATTTTAAAGTCTGCGCACAACAGCAGGTGTTGCTGCACCACCTGATCTGTTGGGATTACCTTACAATTTGTTACTGCCTTAAGATGTTTTCTTCTAGTCAAAATGTAGTCAATCTGTGAACTATTGTTGCCACTTTTAAACGTTATCAAATGCTCTTCCCTCCTATAGAAAAAGGAGTTCACAATTGCCAGGTTATGGCAAAGGCATATGACAACTGCAAAGGTTATGGCAACATGTGAACTTAAATGATTTTGAAGTAGATGGGGAGAAAATGGAAGCAGCTAACAATTTTGTGCTCCTAGGATCCAGAACTGATCAAGATGGTTATTGTACTGAAGAAGTTAGAAGATTATTACTTGGAAAGAAAGCAATGACAAATTTAAGCAAGATCTTTAAAGATAAAGATATTAGCCTCGCAACAAAAATCAGAATCGTGAAAGCAATGGTATTCCCTGTGGTAGTGTATGGATGTGAAAGTTGGACCCTGAGAAAGAGTGAAAGAAGGAAGATAGATGCATTTGAATTATGATTTGGAGACGCTTACTAAGAATACCATGGGCTGCAAAGCAGACCAATAAATCAGTGATAGACAGAATAAAGCCAGATTGCTCCCTCGAAGCTATGATCATCAAGCAAAAATTGTCATACTTCAGACATATTATGCAAGTAAATGACAGTCTGGGGAAGATGATGATGCTTTCTAAAGTTGATGGAAGCGGGAGAAGAGGAAGACCAAGAATTAGATGGGTGGATGGAGTTAAAGAAGCAACTGGAATGTGCTTAGAAATTCTGAAAGATATGGCCAGGGACAGATTTGAATGGAGAATGTATGTTCATAGAATCACCAGGAGTTGAAAACGACTCGATGGAAGATAACAACAACAACAAATGTGTTAGATAAGGGAGAATCATATGCGGTGATATTCTTGGACTTTGCAAAGGCATTCAATACATTACCACTTGACAACTTGGTGCATAAGCTACAGAGGATAGAAATATATATTATATTAGTTAGATGATCAGCGATTGGCTCTCTCACTGATACCAGCATGTTGTGTGTATGATGGAGCCATGTCTTAGTAAAGGAAAGTGACCAGTGGCATGCTTCAGGGTTCTGTTCTTGGGCCCTACTGTTTAACTTATTCACTAATGATGTTTCATTAGGATTGACTGGGGGATCTGCAAATATTTGCTGTGATGCAAAGTTAGGTAGAATTATCTGGAGTAGATGTTGCTGATGTTAATTCTCTACAGAAGATTTTAATAGACTTTTAGTTTGGAGAAATGAGTGGGATTACCATTTTAATATTAGTAAATGCAAGGTGTTACATTTTGGGATACAGAGATATAAGGCTGTGTACTATACTGGTGGAGCTATACTTCAGGAAGTGGACAGGATTCGGGATCTTGGAGTGATGGTAGGCAGTGGACTGAAGTTATGGAGGCACATCGCACGTGTTGCAAAGACTGCACATCACATTGCTGCTGTGACAAAAAGTACACTGACATGAAGGGATAAGGAGGTGATGGTGCATCTATATTAGGCATTGGTGGTCAGACCACATATGGACTATTGTGCTCAGATTTGGTCACCCAGTTTTCATTGTGATATGGAAACACTAGAGAGGGTCCAAAGATGAATAATCAAATTGATATCAGGACTCTGGAGTGTTGGTTATGAAGAGCGTTTGAGAGAATATGGATTACAGAGGCTGGTGGATAGGAGGAAAAGAGGAGATATGACGGAGACCTTCAAGTTAGTTAAGGGATTCTATCAAATTAATACACAAGAAATTATAAAAAGAGTGGATGTTAAGATGGGAAGAACGAGAGGTCATCCCTGGAAGTTGTATAAAGATGTGGTGAAGATGGCTGTGAGGAGTAGATTTTTTTTATGTGGAAAGTTGTTAATGAGTGGAATGCATTGCCTGAGTATGTTGTGAGTGCATGTAGTGTAAATAACTTCAGAGCTCATTATGATAGACATGTTGCTGGCTGAGTGGGCCTCCCACAATGAGTCTGTTGACACCATGGAGGTTACCAAATAATAACAATAATAAAATGAATGAAGGAAGGAAGAGATTAAGTGGGAAATCTGGAAGAAGACTTCCAGATTTCCCAAAGCACTGTGGAGTCAACACACAAGATGAATACTAATAATAGTTGCATGAAGAGTACACAGAGAAGGCCAGGTAGTTGATGCAGTTGGTTAAGACAGTAAAAGTGTAGTATGACAAAAAAAAATAACCAATGAAGCTAAAAAAATGAATATAGAAGATTTAGTTATTAAGTTGCTAGTTAATGATGGTGACATTAATAACTGATGCAGATGATATATATTAAAGTATTCAATGAGCAGTTTTCAGTGTATTTCATCCTCATAAAGGCAACACTGTGAGAAGCTGGAGTGTAAAGGGGTGGTGGGGGAGGAGCTGATGGTGAATGAACAAGAAGTATATGAGGAATTAAGTAAAGTTGATGTTAATAAGGCAGTAGGAAATGACAATATATTGCTGCATCTCTTGAAGAAATGCTCTGGAGCAGGGGTTCTCAACCTTTTCCAGTGGCATACCACTATATTTAATTCAAGATATTAGATGTACCAGTAAGGCAGTGGCTCATGTACCACCAGTGGTACGCGTACCATAGGTTGAGAATCTAGAGAATTAATGAGAACCTAGGTCATCTGTGTGTCTGGAGTTGTTGTCAGTTGTTGTTGATAATAGTCAGCATGAGTTTATTAGGGGAGGTCATGCTTTAGCAATCTGCTTACATATTACAAGGTGACAAATTCACTGGATAAAGGAGATGAATATATAGTGGTATACTTCAGTTTTTCAAAGGCTTTTGATAGACTCCCACATGATAACAAGCTGGTAGCTAAATTGAAACATATGAGATTAGATAACAGACTAGTAAGTTAGATAGCTGACTGTCAGACAGTTATCAGCAAGTTGCACAAAAGAGGAAGGTCACAAGCAGAGTGACACAGGGTCTGTTTGGGAACATTATTGCTTAAGGTGTACATTAATGACACTGGGACCTGCTGATCTGGAGATATGCAGCTGTTTGCCAACAATGCAAAGTGGGGAAGAATTATGATAAGTAAAGCAGATGTTATGTCCTTGTAGGAGGATCTCGATGGACTATATGAGTGAAGCTAGCAGTGCAAGGTCTAGAAATTTGATAGGCAATTAATGGAAAAATTTGAAGGGGAGATGGAAGACATGAGAGAAAGAGAGAGAGAGATCTGGGAGTGATGGCAGACAGAGACTTGAATTTTAGGATTCACGGTGCTAAAATTGTAGGAACATTCCAATGGATTATAGCAATAATGAGAAGGACATTTACATGCAGAAGCCAAAATGGTTATGGTTACCTCATGTAAAGCTTTTATCAGCCACATATGCACTACTGTGTATAAATCTGATTGCTTGGTTTTCAAGGGAATGAGGATGTACTAAAGGAGGAGTCCAGAGAAGGTTTATGTAAGTGTCAGGTGTATGGAATTTTAGATATGAGGAGAGACTGAGGCAATGCAGGTTACAGAGCCTTTTGAATAGAAGAAGGAGAGAGATATGATTGAGATATATATAAATTGGTGAGGAATTGTTACCAAATTAATTTGGAGATTTTTCATAGCGTAGACAGAAACAAGGGTAGAACAACAGGCCATCTCTGGAAGGTGCATAAGGAAGGTGTGAGTAGGAGAGTGAGAAGTGGGTTCTTTGCATGGAAAGTGACTGGTGAGTGGATTGCACTGCCTGATAATGTGGTGAGTGCATAACTGTGAATGACTTTAAGGTATGGTTCGATGATCTTTTTTTGCACGAAAGAGTATGGAACTCTTGCAATGAATCCCTCTGACTCCATGGTGGTCAGTGGTTAATAATAATAATAATGAGTTTTATTTCTCCATCTGCAAATTCCATAGTAAAACAGAACGCATTTTTTCAGGTAATGGATAAAAAAAAACAACTTACCTGCTCTGCAATATAAAAAGTCCTGGTACCAGTTTCAGGATGTTTCCAGTAACAACGAAATGTTTCCCCAAGGATGGGATTATATGGTTTTTTTAAGCCTTTAGGCTTCTTATAAAATCCTGATAAATACCACTGCACAACCATCCTCATTCGAGTAAAAGGATCATCAACTAAAACTGCTCTGAAAGAAAAAATAAGAAATAATAAAAAGAAAAAAAACAGAATAAATACATTTGAAATAAATAATTTTCATACTCAGACTTTTCTTTTTTTTTAAGGAATTTGAAATTATGTTTTGTATGGTGGGTAGCAGTGGTGCAGATGAGAAATAACAGCGGCAGGTGTCATCTTTCATATTCTGTATTACTGTGCACATGTGTCAGATAATCTTGAGTGTACAACAGGAAATGGAAAGTATAGTCATTATTTTTCATTGAAAAAAGCAATGATTTGTGACCATCACCAAGCTAGTCTGCCTGTGTTGCAGGATGAAACATCCTTGTTCTTCCTCTCTCTCTCTCTCTCCATATGAGGTTGGCTAACTTACAGTCAACTGAAAAGGACAATATAAAGATTCCTTGCATTATGAAGAGAATTAAACCAAAGTCTTTTCCAATCAAAGGGTACATGTTCCTCTATGGCTACACCATAAAATTTCTTTGAAGGTACCATCAAAGCATCATTGGGGTACTTATATTTCATCACTTAGTTGACCTAGGACTGTCTTAATAATGTAAATTAATGCATCATATTGTATTTTACTCACTATTTATATTAGACATTTCAATAAAAAACACAATAGTCATGCAGTGTGTGAATTAACTCTGGTAGACAATACGGTCTATTTTTAAGTTGTAAAATGAGCAGTTATAATTGAAGAATGTACAAGCAAATGATTTTGATAGAAAATCAGTGTCAAGTAAGGGTGTACACTATTTATTCCCCTCAATTCTTCATCTATATTGATCAAATTATAAAGCAAATTTATATTAAGCAATATCCAAATTGGATCAGATTTTCAGCTGTTGAAAGATCATTTTATACTCATAAATAAATCCATTACAGGTCTTCAAGGACTATTTAGTCATCCAAATGGAAACAAAACATGAAATATATGAAATAATATGTATCTATATTATGGATGAGGAGAAATATGTCTGTGGCAAGAGTAAGGCATACATTCATTTTTTTGGATATTACAAAGGCATTTGACAGGGTGCCACGTGACAAATTGGTTATAAAGTTACAACATATAGATCTGGATATCAGGTTAGTAGATTGAATTGTAACTGGCTTTCTGATAGATATCAGAGAATTGTATGTGGGGGGAGGCAGTATCAAGGAGTAGGGAGGTTACAAATGGAGTTCCACAGAGTTTAGTACTGAGATGATTGTTCAGTCTTTATGTCAATGATATTGTCACTGAGTTGCAGGGGGATATTCAGTTATTTGTAGATGATATAAAGCTTGGGAGGGTTAATTAGTAAAGGTGACAATCTTTTGATTCTTCAAGAGGATTTGAATAAGCTGGAAAGGTGGGTAAATGAATAGGGATGTTGATTTAATCCAACAAAATATAAAATATGTGGTTTTGAAATTCAGGATCTACAGATAGAATGCTTCATATTCACTTGGTGGAGTTATGCTGGAAGAAGTGGAAGAAATGCAAAAGTTGTGAAGACATCTCAGAGAATTGCTGCAATATTGAATAGAACATTGACCATAAAAAATAAAAGGATGGTCCCATTGTATAAAGCTTTGATCAGACCATATCTAGATTTCTGTGCTCAGATCTAGTAACAGGGATTTGAAGAGGATGAAGTAACCTTGGAGAGCATGCAGAAATGGATAACAAAATTGATATCAGGACTGTACAATATTGATTATGAAGAGAGTCTGAGGGCATGAAGATTGCACAGTTTGGTGAATAGAAGACAACATGGAGAGGGATACGATACACATTTAAGCTGTTGAAGGATTATTATCATATTAATACTGAGGAGATTTTTCATATGGTAAACAAGGGGAAGGAACAAGGACACAGAGTTAAAAAAGGAAGTAGTGAGTAAAAGGGTAAGAAGTAAATTTTTGCATCAAAATTAGTAGGAGCATGGAATGCATTGCCAGAGAGTGTGGGGAAAATGCAAACAGTGGATGGGTTTAAGAAGTAGGGCAACAGACTTTGTATTGACTAGTTACTTCCCACAATGTCTTGTGATTTCATGGAAATCAAGAAAATAATAATAATAATCTTCTTTGTACAATGTTGTGTACTTCAAATGTATTCTGATTGTTATATGCCTGTGTTATGAGAGGTACAGTGATTAACTAAACCGAACAACTGTTATAAAAATATGAACATTAGCAATAAAAAGCAATATAAAAATATGAACATTAGCAATAAAAAGCAATATAAAAATATGAACATTAGCAATAAAAAGCAATATAAAAATATGAACATTAGCATTAACTGTATTATCAATGGTGAATCATACAGAACAAGTAAAACATTTCAGATATTCAGGTACAATTTTCAGGAAGATGGCAAATTAAATATGGAAACAGAAAAGCAAAGGTGATCTGGCTGGAAGCCAGGTGAATAGATTCAACTGGAATAAGAGAAAAATTAGCCAAAACAAAACAGCAGTATACATAGCAGCTTTCAAATCAATTTTATCCTTTGGATATGAAAGTTTGGTAGTAATAAAACAGCTAATCAAAGACTAGAGCCCAAACATGTGAGAATCCTAAATTTTTGAATACAAAGGGAGGAAACTCCATTTATTTGTATGGAGTTTCCTCCCTTTTTCTTCCCCATCCCTATTGGGGGGTTAAGTATTTATGGCTGTAGATCCATGTGTGTTCACAGGGCCGGTTTGTCTGCTTGCGGGATGAAAAACGCCAGATAAACTGGCAGAAAAAATCCTGCTGTCCATGTCCAAGACCGGCTAACTTGGCTATGCCTGAGGAAGATCCTCAAATTCCTCACGTCTTCGACGGGAATCGAACCTGGGACACTCCTTCCTCAGTCATATGGTTGCAAAGCGCACAGCCACTAGGCTAACCGCACGGACTGAGTCCTAAATAAAATTAGAGAAGTGAAGAGATGCATCACTGGCAGAATAATTAAAAATCAAGATATTAGAAAGGAACTTGGCATTATTGGCATTCAAGGATGCATGAGCAGAGCTGAGAGCTGATCTGAGTAGTATGGCCTCTTGCACAAAAGAGGAACAAAGTTAGCCAAACATTTGTTTGATGCCAAGAAAAAGACCAAGTGGAATAACAAGATCTAAATAACTGATACAATTGGCGGTACTAGTATTACTGTACATCCCTTGAGGATAAATATCAGAAAGTAGAGCGATGTGATATTGATGATGATAACAGACTACGCTGGTCTGGTTGGCTGAGTGGTTAGCATATCCACTCAGCAGCCAAAAGGCTGTGGGTTTGAATCCCACTGTGGGCATGGATGTTTGTGATTGTCTGTGGAAATACTAGTGGTGGTGGTGGGCAATAGATAGCATTGGTGTAGTTGGTGAACTGAGTGGTGGAGACAGAGTTGTAGAGTAGGTGCCCTCCTTCAATGAGTCCTTGGACTCCCTGGAGGTGTCACGTAATAATAATAATAATAACTAGCATTGTTATACAAAAAGTAATTAATTATGGGAAAGAGTAGGGGAGTAGGCAGTATATAGAAAAACAGAAAATTGTTGAATCTACTAGACTCCCTCTAAACACAAAGATAAACTAGCAATAACCATTATTACAAAAAAACAACAACACTTACTTTGACAAAATATCTGCATGGTAATAATAATCTGATAATTTATCTAAAAATGATCTAGGCTCAAGTATGAAAGTTGGTAGCACAACTCTGGACAGGTCCATTCCAGGCCTTACCTGAAAGATTTAATTAATGCACATCAGTGATTTGAAAGATCTTGCTTTATAACCTAAATAATTTTACTGATTTAGAAAAATGTAACATCAAACTAAAACATCAAAATGTAAAATCAAACATCAAACCTGAACTGACATATTTTGAAGTATTTCCATTACCAAATGTGATTATTATTCAGATGTATTTCCTACTTCCTCCTCTTCCTACTACACTATGAAGTCATCTGTGATGGCAAGTTAGTTTCATATGGCAGTCACAGGATTTTCATTCCACAGAGGAAATCAACAAATCACGTGAAATTAACAGACATAACATACTGGCCTTACAGTTTTAGTCCTGAACAACTCAATCTTATTGAATTTACTATAACATCATCTTGTATAAATGATGAAATCATTTATACAAGAAATCTGAAAATCTGATCTGATAATCGGTATGGAGATTCCGTAGTTAGAGGACTAGTTACTCAGAAAGTCCATAAGGTGCTATCCAGGAGGCAGAATGAGTAGGATAATTAAGGCATTGGACATGAGGAAGAAATAAGCAAGAGAGTTAGTCGTGATTGTGAGGACAAATGATCTAAGTGGACATAAGGAGGATGTGAGGGTGAATATCAGGAGGCCACTGAGAAGAGTGAAAGATAACAAAGTAGTAGGAAAGGTTATCAGTGTGTTGCTGAGGTATGACGATGATGAGTTGCAACAGAGAGCCAAAATCATAATGTATGCTAGCAGAACTGTGTAAGGAGAGTGGAGTACAGTTTGTGGATGTATGCCATGTGTTTGAGGGAAGAATGAAATTATAAAGGCGTGATAAGTTGCATTTGAATGGCTTTGGAGTGAGTGAGTAAAGAAAATGTTGCTGAATATAAGCACAGTGTGATGCATGCAAGAGATCAGAAGCAAGAGATGAAGTGAAAAATCAGGAGAGTGGTATTGAAGAGACAGACGTGCTTGGCAGTGAAAACAGTAGTAGTGAGAGAGATGAAGAGAGAGAACGGAATGCAAAAGGAACAGAGAAACGGGGGGGGGGGAGGAAGCCCAGGTGGACAGGGACACATGGCATAGGGAGAGTGGATGCTGAAAGTGGCAGTGGATGAGTGTATGAAGATGGAATATATTGCATGTGGAAGTTCAGAATGAGCAGATATAGTAAGTGGTGATAAAGGTGATTGGGGAGGTGTTGTGGGGAAATCACAACCAACAAGTGGCTTGGTTAGGACTGGTTATAGATCTAAAAATGAATTACTGTGTTTGTTTACAAATGCCATAAAATGGGAGATGAAATGGTTTCACTAATTGACTTCATTCACCCCAAAATTATTGGAATAAGTGAAACATGATTGAATGAAGATGATAATCTAACAGGAATAGAAATGGAAGTACACAGTATTTTTCACGAGGATAGAGAGGACAAGAATGGAGGGGGAGTGCTTCTGATGAGAGCAGGGGAATTGTGTCCACATAAGGTAGACATGAAAGAGGGAAATAGTGGCAATGGTTATGAGGCAGTGTGGTGTAACATGGAGGTTAACAGAATGACATATTTAGTTGAATGTTTCTAAAGGTCCAGGAATGTGGAGGATGGTGATGAAGAAATGTATAAACAACTTGGATTAGTAGTGAACAAAGGAAGGGCAATTATCATGGAAGATTTTAATTATGGTGGTATACAGATTGAAATAAAGAGATAGCATATGGGAATAAAAAAATAAATTTCTTGAGTTCTTGATGTTGCAAAATTACATAGGGTAATAATTAATCAACGTGATGTGGAGAGCTTGCAGGATGATTTAAATAGGCTGTTGGTATAGGCAAAATTATCTCAGGCAGCACATGGAAGGCAAGTGAAGATCAAGAGTTCTAGATCTGATCATTTCATCAGAGGATGTAATTGTGAGTGAGGTTTCACATTTTCCTCCAGTTAGTGAAATTGATCATGAAATGATTACCTGGGTTTTGGCTAGCCATATGCAAACTTTTGTGAGGAAAGGATATATGCGGAATTATAAGGCTGGTGATTATGACAAACTTAGGAGACAGCTTGGAGCTATAACATGGAACAAGGAGTTGAGTGGTAAGGAAATAAATGCTGCATGGGAACTGACAAAGATACACATAACAGCATCAATGTGTGAATGTATTACGAAGGCCAAAAGGCTGAATAAGGTAGGTGTAAAATGGATGAATGTGGAGCTTAAGCATCAAATCTGGAAAAAAGAAATTACTTTAGAGGAACTACAAGGTGAATAATGGTAATAATCAGTTACATGAAGAATATAAAGAACAAGCCAGGAGAATGACTCAGTTAGTAAGGGGGAAAAAAAAGTACAGTATGAGCAGAAATTGGCAAATCAGGCAAAGAAAAACCCCAGAGTTTTTTTTTTAGATATGTGTCAAGTAGAAGGAAGAATGCTCATGGTAAGATGATAGTAACAGATGGAAGTGGTGGAATGGTAACTGCTGCAGAAGACATTGTTGAGTATTCAGTGATCAATTTACATGGGTGTTTCATCCTGATCAGGGTGGAATCATGAGGAACTTAAGTGTAGAGAACATAGGAGAGGATGGCTTAATTCTGAGTGAGCAGAAGGTATTCAAGGAAATAAATAAACTTGATGTCAACAAGGCAATAGGATTTGATGACATATCACCACACATTTTAAGGGAATTGGCAGTAGCATTGGCATGCCTGTTTAATAAGTCTCGCAACAGCACAGGTTCCAAGGGAGTAGAAGGAGGGTAAAATTGTTCCACTGCATAAAGGTGGTGATAAGGTTGTAGCTTCAAATTATAGGCCAATCCATATATCTGGAGTTGTGGCGAAGGTACTGGAGAGATTGGTGAGAAATAGGATACAGAAATGGGTTGATAAAAGCAGTATTCTCTGTGGTTATCAGCATGAGTTTGTTAAAGGGAGATCATGTTTCACTGACTTTCTTATGTACTATAACAAGGTGACAAATATCCTGGACAGGGGGAGATGCATATACAGTGGTGTACTTGGGAGTTGCTATATGCCAGGGAATGTTTAGGGTGGTGATGAAGAAATGTATAAACAATGAACAAAGGAAGGGTAATTATTATGGGTAATTTAATTATGACAGTATAGATTGAAATGAAGAGCACTTGTTTATAGCACTTAAGAATAAGGAAAATGAAGTTCTTGAGAGACAACTATCTCAGGCAGCATGTAAAGGAGGACAAGTGAGAGTTGAGAGATTTAGATCTGATCATTTCATCACAGGATGTAAGTGTCAGTGGGATTTCAGATTTTCCTCCAGTTGGTGAAAGTGATCATGAAGCGATCACCTGGGTTGTAGCTAGCCATATGGCATATTTCTGTAAGGAAAGAATATATGTGGAAGTACAAGACTGGTGATTATGACAAGCTTAGGAGACAGCTTGGAGCTATAATATGGAACGAGGAGTTGAGCAGTGAGGAAGTAAATGCTGCTTGGGAACTGACAAAGAAATACATAATAGCATCAACATGTGAATGTATTCTGAAGGTCAAAAGGCTGAATAAGATAGGTGTAAAATGGATGAATGAGGGGCTTAAGCATGAAATCTGGAAGAAGGCACTCTGGAGGCAGTATAAGATGAATAATGGTAATAATCAGTTACATGAAATGGTAAGATGATGATAATGGCTGAAAATGGTAGAATGATACTGCTACAGAAGACATTGTTGAGGTATTCAGTAATCAAATTATAAGGATGTTTCATCCTCATCTGGATGAAATCATGCAAAACTTAAGTGTATGCAACATAGGAGAGGATGGCTTAATTGTGAGTGAATAGGAGGATTTGAGGAAATAAATAACCTTGATGTCAATAAGGCAATAGGATTTGATGACATACTACCCTGCATCTAAGGGAACTGGCATGCCCGTTAAATAAGAATCTTTCAGAAGCACAGGTTCCAAGGGAGTGAAAAGAAGGTAAATTGTTCTACTGCAAAGGTGGTGATAAGACTGTGGCTACAAATTATAGGCCAATCTGTATATCTGGAGTTGTGGTGAAGGTACTAGAAGGATTGATTGGAAGTAGGACACAAAAATGGGTTGATAAAGTAGTATTCTCTGTAGTTATCAGCATGGCTTTGTTAAAGGGAGATCATGTTTTACTAACTTGGAAGATGCATATAAAGTGGTATACTTAGATTCTGCAAAAGCTTTTGATAGACTGCCACACAACAAGTTGGTACATAAATTGAAACAGATGGCATTGGATAACAGACTGCTGAGTTGGATCAGTGAGTGGCTGTCAGATAGGTATCAGAAAGTTGTATGTGGGGGTGCAATATCCTGAAAGAGGAAGGTCATTAGTGGTGTAGCACAGGGGTCAGTTTAGCAACTATTGATGTTAAATTTGTATATTAATGATATTGGGATGGGCTTAATTGGTGATATGCAGCTGTTTGCAGATGATGCAAAACTGGAGAGAGCAGTGCAAAGTCAAGTAGATGTTATGGCCTTACAATAGGACTTGTATAAATTGCATGAATGGGCAAGTAAATGTCAATTAAATGTTGCATAGTGTACGGTTTTGAAATATGGTAAGCAACAATGTGATGCAAAAAAAAACACTTTGTGGCAAAACTTTAAAGGAGGTAGAGGAGATGAGAGATCTGGGAGTGGTGGTGGACAAAGACTTGAAATTCAGGGACCACATTGCACAAGTTGTGAAGACTTGTGCACAGATTTGGTCACTGAGTTTTCATGGTGATGAAGATATGTTAAAAAGGGTTCAGAGAAGAGTCACAAAGGTGTTCAATGGTCTTTGAGATGTGGAGTACAAGGACAGATTGAGAGAATGTATATTGCAAAGCCTTGTGAATAGGAGGAGGAGGGCAGGATATGATTGAGACATATAAGCTACTCAGGAGTTATCAGGTTGACGTGGAAAAGATTTTTCATAGGGGAAAGAGTAGAACAAGAGACCATTTGTGGAAACTGTATAAGGAGGGTGTGTGTGTATGCAGGAGCAGGCTCTTTACATGAAGAGTGGTTGATAAGTGGAATGCTTTGCCTGTGTATGTGTGTGTGTGTGTGTGTGTTGTGAATGTAGAGACACTGAATCAGTTTAAGCCACGGTTGGATGAGTTTTGTGTGTGTGACAGTATATACCTCCCACGATGAGTTTCTGACTCCATGGAGGTCAGATGTTAATAATAATAAGTTTAAGGAGTGGTATGTATGATAGACTTTATGTTGCTAAGATGGACCTCTCATGATGAATCTTGTCCCTACATGGAAATCCTGAATAATAATAATACAAGCAGTGGGGAAATTTTGAAGTAGGACAAAGAGATACGAGATCTGATGATTCATCATATCGCCTGTCTCTTCAACAAGAGATGGATCACACTGATAAAACTCTGAAGATATTAAAATGGATTATGATAATGACCTTGACATCCATGCCCAAGGATGTATTCATAAAGCCTGATGGATGGAGAGTGGATATACTAACCATTCAGCCAACCAAAGCCAGCAAAGTAAGAAAATAATGCTTTTATTATTGATTTTATTTTGAATTTATGCATTTATATCAGCAATAGTCACTTGAAAAAATAAGAAAAATCTATAATTCATCTAAGTACCTGTTTCACAAGACTCCAAATAAGACTTTTGTTTTCATCTGCAACTTCTTCTGTTTGTCCAGCATCTCCAGCCTATTAAAAAAAAAAAAAAAAAAAAAAAAACCTTTTAATGAAATATATTTCAATATATTATCATATTATGCAAGAAGAATCTTTCAAATAAAAAAAAGAAACAAAAAGAGATTATATTCTTTATCCGAAATAATCCATTAACAACATTAACAGAAATCCAATATATTAACTCAGCTTTGTTTTGTTGATGTGGCCACTTTCCAAAAATGTAGTTCAGATGACTGCTGCATAAGAAGCATACTCTACTAGTTTCAAGATGATTTATAAGCAACATTATTCTTCTGCATTCTTCTTTCACTGTAAAGTATGCTTCTCAATGATATTTTTCAAGGACATGATGAAAACATTCTGGAGGGGGGATTAAATCTCTGGGTTCAAAGAAACAGCCATAAAATGGTTCTGAAGGCAAGCTGACAGATAATGCATTGGACAAACCAAAGCAAGTGATTATATATATACAGGGTGTTCGGGATAAATTTGACATATTTATAATTAATTATATTTTTCCGTAAGTTACATGTATTAACACACACTTCTCTTCATTTAAAAGTTTGGACCCTTCTTCATTCATATACAAGATGTCAGAAAGGATGGATAGCTGGAACCCACCTGAATCATGGAAGAGAATAACTTGTATCATGATGATTCGTGCCCGCCATCAAAATAAGGATATTACGACTGCTGCCCAATGCTCCCTGAATACAGTAAAAACAATCAGGCATGAACTAGAGACTTGCAATGGTGACTACGAGGATGTAGCAAGAAGAAAGATCCCTAGCAGACGATCTGATTGCGTTCGTACAGCAGAATTCCTCGCAAATCTGCAGGAACAGGTGTTGAAGAACCCTGGCATTGGAATTCGGGCTTTGTTCGTGGAGTTGCTAACTGTAGTCAAGCCCTGGATAACAAGGGTAGCCAATGGTAGGCCGTATGTATGGCAGCAGGATTCGGCCCCTTGCCACACCTCTGGGAAAAGTCAAAAATGGTTGTCTGAAAATTTCTACGACTTCACCAGTCCAAATGTTTGGCCTCCAAACTCCCCAGACCTTAACCCCATGGATTATTTTGTATGGGGCGCAGTTGAAAAAGACACCAATCGCACTTCCAGTAATACATAAGCCCAGTTAATGGATAAAATTAAAACAGTTTTTGCGGCCCTTCCCAGGGAGACTGTAGCATCAGCTTGTTCGAGGTTCCGAAGCAGAATTGAAGCTGTGATCGATGCTAATGGTGGTTATTTTGAGTAAATCTTGTTGATAGTATTGTAATTAACTCTGCCTGTAATGTTTTTTTGTCAATTCATTAAATTTAATAGATACAAAGAAGATTTTCTTTTTCCTTATGAAACTGTCAAATTTATCCCGAACACCCTGTATATACACACACACACACACACTAATGGTGCAGCATCAGTTAGCTGATTCAGTTGGAGAGAGAGAGAGAAAAAAATGGAGTGCAGGAGTCTAGACAGTGGTGAACTCCAAAGGCCATGCTTAGGAATATTTAATATAGATGATACATCAAAAAAAAAGTTATTGTCATGATCCATGTTCCTTGAAACCAAATGTTTTTCCAAATCAAAAATGACAAGCAAGAATACGAGGGTGATCTGAAAAGTTCTCGGCCTAACAATGAAAAAAAGGATTTATAATATCAAAATTATTTTTATTTTTCAACATAATCTCCCTTAAGATTAATACAGTTATTCCAGTGATGCTCCAGCGCCATTATCCCATCCCTGTAGTTGTCCTCAGTAAGATCTGCAAAATACCCGTCTACAGCTGCAATCACTGAAGAAAAATGCTGACTGACCAGCAAGGAAGAGTTTTAGTTTTGGAAAGAGATAGAAATCAGAGGGAGCCAAATCTGGGGAATAGGGTGGATGTTCTAACAATTCATAGTGCAGATCCCTTAATTTTCCCATTGCCAAAACACCTTTGTGGGCAGGTGCATTGTCTTGATGAAAGATGATTTTTTTCTTCTGCAAACCGGGTCTTTTCACACAAATTTTTTCGTCTAGTCTGGTTAAAAGATTGGAATAATATTCCTTGGATTGTTTTACTCTTTTCAAGATAATTAATAAACAAAATGTCTGAGAACTTTTATTGTTAAAAGAACATAAGATTTAATGATTACAAATACAAAGAGCCAACAAGTTTCACTAGCCACTGTCTAGCATTTTCAAGGCTGTACTGGTGTGAAAACAAATGCATCAAGTTACATGAAAACATACACTTTAGTAACTGTTAGGCCGTTACATTTGATAATTCGTGTTTGATGGCGTGCATGCGTTCGAATGCTTCAGTCAGAATCGGTACATGATCACGTGTTGTGTGGTTTTTTGCATATTGTAGTTCTGTTGAGCTGAGAGAATTGATGAGATATTTCCATATGTCTTTAAGAATAGCACCTTGATTTCTATTTAAATTATTGCCTGTGTGTAGCACCACTGCTGCTTCTTTGAAAGTTCTGTGTCTGTAGTCATTCTCAATGTAAGGCATAGAACTGTTTTTCCAATCTAAAACGTGATTTGATGTTGAGAAATGATGAGCTAAACCAGATGTGATGATTCTATTGTGATTGACATCCCCCACGTGTCCCTTCTGTCTTATCTCAAAACTTCTAGAGGTCTGTCCAATGTAAGAAAAGCTACACGTGCATGGAATTTCATATACTCCAGGAAATTTGAAGAAAGGTACCTCATCTTTGGGAGATCTTAAGACTTGCCTGATCGTGGTAGTTGGTTTAAAAACCACTCTGATGTTATGAGCTTTTAACATTCTCGCTAATTTTGTGGAAACTGCATTAATATATGGAATGAAAGCCGTGGACAGATATTGGGACTCCATTCCACATTGTTGGGGGTTGTCTTTAAAAAGCAATTTGTTTAAAATGCTAGAAGGGTATCCATTCAGAGATAGAGTGTTAGCTATTTGTGACAGTTCTCTCTTTACATCTTCTTTCAAAATAGACCTTAAGGCTCTATTATGGAGCATATGAATGATATGTACAGAGAGAACTGTCACAAATAGCTAACACTCTCTCTGAACGGCCTAACAGTTACTAAAGTGTATGTTTTCGTGTAACTTGATGCATTTGTTTTCACACTAGAACAGCCTTGAAAATACTAGACAGTGGCTAGTGAAACTTGTTGGCTCTTTGTATTTGTAATCATTAAATCTTATGGTCTTTTAACAATAAAAGTTCTCAGTAAAAGCTTAGACCGAAAACGAACAGTTTAAACAAAATGTCTTTAGCATCCCAAAACACCGATACTGTGACATTTCCTGCTGAAGGAACCGACTTTGTCTTCTTTGGTGCTGAACAACTGGCTTCTGCCCACTGTTTTGACTGCTGTTTGGATTCTGGTGTGTAATGGTGAATACAAGTATCATTCACAGTAATAAATTGATTTTCAAAATCAATTTATTACTGCGCACCCATCTTGCACAAAGCTTTTTCATTTGCAATTCTTCATGCAAAATCTATCCTACAAGTCCTTTTAAAATGCCTACAATCTCAGCAATATCACATACTTTGACCCGGCAGTCATCCAATACCATACTGTGCACTCGATCAATGATTTCTGGTGTTGTTACACTTTTTGGACATCCTTTATGTGGATCATCTTCAAGGCTGGTATGGCCACGTTTAAATTCAGCAGCCCATTTCTTAATTGTCAAAAACGAAGGAGAAGAGTACTCATAAAGTTTTATGAAGTTCAAATGAATTTCTTTTGCAGTTAAACCCTCTTTTACAAATAATTTTATAACCGCACGATACTCAATTTTATTCATTTCAATGGATACAGACAACACTTTTGCTTCAGACAGCTGTATAAAACAAACTACTTGATAGGATGACTTACAATTTCACATGGATGCTTATGACAGATGTACCAACTTCGAAAAAAAAATTGTTCTGATAGTGTTGCCATCTATGGTCGAGGCCGAGAACTTTTCAGACCACCCTCGTAACAAGTATATCATGCAGTAACAAAAATCCTCCTCATTCACAACTAAAAATAAAACTTTCAACCACTGGCATTTAGAGTATCAGTTCCTTCAACAATCTTATCATGCATAGCTTTAGCTACTTCAGCAATCATACAATAAATAATCCTAATTCAAATCTTCACTGATTTTATATCTTATGTGTATTAATTGTTTCTACTAAGATTAAGAAAATATTATGGAAGCCTTACATTGGAAAATTTCCAACCATATATAAATGACACCATCAATAAAAAATTAAAAGAATATATATATATATATATATATATAAAATAAATAAAATAAAATTAGCTAGAGTGAGCTGTGTCAAGAAGCTCTCTATATATAACTGTTGCATGTGAAAATGGTCATTATCATTATATAAAACTAGACTTATAAAGAATGCTACATTTGGTAGTGATGGCTCCAATTTCTCTAGTTCATGTGGTATTTGATATTGCTAAGACGTTCCTCCCAATGAACAGGTGCCGATCTGCTGGTTTGGTTGAAGTACCAGGTGAAAGGAATTTGATAAATGCCAGGGTAGGTTAAAGTTTGTCCTCTGCATGCCTTAGAAAGGCTGACAAGTTTGCTGACCAGTTGAAATGCTACTTGGATACCAATGGACTTAATAATTTGGAGATGCATCTGGATACACCAGTATGCGATTGGAATATCATTGACATCTTTCTGAGAGTAGTGAGAAAAACTGTCTATAACTCTTAATGTTTTTTTTAACAAACAACACAGGAAGACAGAAAGGTAGCGAAACTATTTCCTGTGTCAGTAATGTCTCTGTAGATCAAAGAGAGCAAGCTAAGTGTATAACTTTAATAGTGTCCAATTTTTGAAGAGGATGGTGGTGGTGGTGTGAGAGCATAAATATATTGTCTGGTGTGGATTTTCTTTCTAAAAACAGAAAACTGAAGACTCCTATTTGATGACTAAGAAAAAAGAAGGATAGGAAAGAAATACACTGATAATTTTCTATTTCTAGAGCAAACTGTATCCAAAAAGGAATATCAGATCTTAGTAAGAAAGTTCTGAAGTTCAAATAAAGAACCTTGCCAAACTGTATAGATATCATCCACATATCTGTATGACACTGAGGATCTAGCTTGGATGTTACTGTTTCACAGTCTTCCATAAAGTAATTTAGTATGGTAGGAAAAAAAAAAGAGGGTCTTGTAAGAATAATTCTAATGTTTCATATAATGGAAAATTTATGAAGAGGCACAATATCAGAACTAACTGAGAAGCCATTCAGACTAAGATGAAGTCCTAAAATTTTTTCTTTTAAATCTTAGACCGTTTTTAATAAAAGATGTAGATACATGCTTGTGAAGGATAGTAAACTAGAAAGAGAGAGATGATCAGCAACTTTGTAGCATAATTAATACTGATGCAGTCAATGACAGTTGACAATGAACATTCTGTTTGTGAATTTGGGGAGACTACAGGTGGGTGACCAATGGTGGGTTTTGATCTTTATCAGATTCGTCATCCAAACTGGAAACTTCATCAATGCTTTTATTTATTATTATTATTATTATTCAGGCCTCTGTGGAGTCAAAAAAAAGACTCATCATGGGAGGTCCTACCTAAGAAACCCAAAGTCAATCAAGACTCATTGAGGGGAGGTCTCCCTCCCCCCGAGGAACACAAAGTCTATCATACCACTCCTTAAACTCATTGACCGTTCTCGCTCTCACCACTCCATCAGGCAATGCATTCCATGGTTCAACCACCCTCCATGCAAAGAAACCACTCCTCACCCTCTTGCTCACAGTATCCTTTCGTAACTTCCAGGTATGGCCTCTTGTCACCACTCCTTCCCGCTGTTCAACCAAGCTAGAGAACTCCCCAGTGTCAACCCTGTAACCACCTCTCAACAGTTTAAAAGTCTTAATCATGTCAACTCTCCTCCCTCTATCCACCAAACTCTGCAGTCCACATTCCCTCAGCCGATCCTCATAACTATCATTGTACAGACCTGAAATCATCTTTGTTATCTGCCTTTGTACCCTTTCCACAGTTAATTTATCCCCTTCAAAATCTGGGGACCAAATCTGAGAACAATAGTCCACGTGTGGTGTCTGATCAGGGTCTTATACAACGGAATGATAACTGTTTTATCTCTGCAGGTCAGCGTCCTTCCCATTATTGTAGCAATCCTCTGTTACCTTCACCACCTTTGTAATATGTCCCCTAAATTTCATTTTTCTATCAATCATCAACCCCAGATCTCTTGTCTCCCCTACTTCCTCCAGTATAACTCCTCCCATAGAGTAAGCAGTGTCCCATTGATGTTTCCCAAACCTCAAGACCTTACATTTTGCTGCATTAAACTGAAATCCCATTCATTTGCCCATCTATCTAGCTTATTCAAATCCTCTTGTAGGGCTACCACATCTGCACTATTATTAATAATCCTTCCCAGCATGGAAAGGATTATTAGTAATAGTACTTATGGAATCACAAGCAAACAACTTAATATCCCCTTGCAATTCACTGATATAAAGGTTAAACAATGGCAGTTAAACCATAACATAATAAAGGCTAAGAAAATTGCAGTATATGCCTTTCCCTCATCTAATGCTGTTGTAACTTTATTATAAAAGGCTAGCATATTGCTAAAACAAGAGCGCCACTTCACAAATTCATGTTGACTCTCACAGATAACACCACCCTCATCTGCCCAATGCTGTATACGGTCCCTCAATATTTTCTCCAAGATCTTAACAACTACTGATGACATGCAAACTGGCCAATAATTAGACACTTCCAATCTGCTACCACCCGTATGCAATGGCACTATTTTTACCTTCCTTCCATTCCATGGGCACCTTTCCCATTGCCAGACTTTCATTGAAAAGCCAGGTCAAAGGCACTGTCAGTTCCCTAGCACATTCTCTCAAAACTCGTGGTGAAATACCACCCAGTCCCACAGCTTTACTGACATCCAGTGTACTCAGTATTTGAAACACACTCTCCTCCTGTACCTCTAAACCTCGAACCTGCCCTATCCCTCTAATATTAAAACTGACTCCTCCAGGATGAAATACTCCAATAAAGTGTTCATTGAACAATTCCACTATGTCCTCTGCATCAGTCACTCTATTCCCATTCTTATCCCGCAATATCATTCTTCCACAGTCATTTCTCCTCCTACTGGCCACATAGCTAAAAAATTCCCTGGGATTTTCTTTGGTCTTAGGACCAATCTCCTCTCATATTCCTGATTCACTTTCCCTACCATACTAGTCACTCTTCTGGCATGTGTCTTATATTCTTCATGCATCTTCTCTTCACCTGTCTTCCATAGCCTCTTTTTCGCATGCAATTCCTGCTTAATATTGTTTGTCATCTACTTTACTCCAAATTGTGTCCTATTCTTCACTCGTGGAATACAACTTACCATTGCTGCCAACAAATATTCTTTCGCAATTTCCCATGCACTAATGATATCCCGGCCTTCCAATTCCTCCCTCCATGAAACTTCTCCAATTTGATGTCTTAGACTATTATAATCACCTGCCTTATAATTCCACATACGTTCCCATTTTTGATACTCCTGCATGTCTATTCATTTTCCAAGTCAAAACTATAAGGTCACTCTCTCCAACTGGTGGGAGAGATATCATCTCAGTTATTATCAACTCTTCTGATGCTATAACCAAATCTAAAACTCTTGAACCTCTTGTTCCCTCTATACATGTTGCCTAAGACATTTGTCCCTCAAGAATTCTAGAAATTCCATTCCCTTATTGCTACATGCATCTTCTTCTCCCCACTTTATACTACTGTAGTTAAAATCTCCCATAACAATCATTCTTCTTGCACTTGCCAAACTAAACTGTCTAAACATCTCCTGTTCCCCACTTTCTGTGGTCCTGGGTGTGTAGCAACACCCCACTAAATATCCTGTCTTGCCTACCTCTACCTCACATCATATGCTTTCAAAATCATTAGAGTCACTGCTTTCCAAAGCCTCCACTCTCAGAGGACATAGGTTGTCACTTATCATAAGCAGTATTCCACCACCACGTTTTCTCTTCCTATCCTGCTGAAAAATGCTGTACCCAGCGACTTCTATTCCTGTTATTATATCCTCTTCTGTCAACCACGTCTCAGTGATCCCAATAATTTTTGGTCAGGCTGATGCTATCTGCGTCGCCAATTCCTCTCCCTTATTCTGGATACTCCTGGCATTAGTATAAAGCATATAAATGCTGTTGTTTGTATACCCAGCATTATCCCCTTTAGACTCCACTGGGCTCGGTGTTACCTGATGTTGTCCCCCTTTTCCCAAGTACTCATTCCCACAACAGGCCACCCTTGCTACCATCCTCCCTGGGACACACTGACTCGTTCAGAACAGCAATCTCTCCAGATGCCTACGTCCTTCCTCATTCAAATGTAAGCAGTCTCTTGCTATTATGTCATTGAATATTACCGCTCTTCTGCTCCGCTCATCATTATCATACCTAGGCAACATGCACACTATCTTTCCTCTCTCTGTCTTCTATTGTACAGCCTCAAGCAAAAATCTCATATCTCTCACTGCCCAATTTACATTACCACTCAAGTAATTTGTTCCTACCATGACAATCATCTCATCCACCCTTTCACCTCTCTTAATTGCCATGGTCACACTTTCTATCGTTCCTCCTGGCAAACACTCCTCACACATCCTATCTTGAACACCATGGATCGTTGAGTCCCCATACATTATACCTCTTACCATTCCCTCTCTCCTATTGTTTCCATTCTCTCTTCTTCTTTCATTCTCATATCTCTTCTAGCATTCCCATACCTCTCTCTCATTCCTTGTATCCTACTATTTCCATTTTCTCCTCTTCTAGCACTCCCTTACCTCTCTCTCATTCTACCTCTCCTACTCTTTCCATTCTCTCCTCTTCTGGCACTCCCATGCCTCTCTCTCTCATTCCATCTCTCCTACTGTTTCCATTCTCTCCTCTTCTAGCACTCCCATACCTCTCTCTCATTCTGTCTCTCCTACTGTTTCCATTCTCCCCTCTTCTCCCATACCTCTCTCTAATTCCCTCTCTTAACTTTTATTTAGTCTATATAAAAAATTGACTGGAGGTTGGATTATCAGAAAGTGAACGAGTACCACTAAGGTAAGTTTTCTGTAGTATTCTTTATTTTGAACCACTATTGCTTTCCCTTTATTGGCCTTTCTCATCACAAAACTGTTATTCTTTTTTAAAAGAAAGCAATACTTTGTCCAGATTAGAAGACAGAATCTTAGACATGCAGAGTTTTGGTTTGTAACAGATTAGAAGACAGAGTCTTAGACTTGCAGAGAATTTCTGCCATTTCAAAACTAATGTTAGCCATGTCTGAAGGAATATTACATAGAACTGTATCTATTGAAAGAAAGAAATATCCATAATTGGAACAGTTTTTGGAGCAGTGGCAAAGTCAGATCCTTCAGATAATACACTCAACATCTTGAAAGCTGGCCAGAAATATCAATAACAGCTTTATCCAAATTTCCAACAGCAGAAGGTAATGAGGAAAGATGGTTAATATATATTTCTGTCATCAAAAATGTTTTAATCAGCAGCTCTACCTTTTAAGAGGCTTGTACATATGAATATCCTCTTGGACAGTTAAATTAAAACTATAGCATACCAGAACAATCAAAACAGCCAAACCAGCAACATCCAAAGAATCATCTAATTGCATTATGAAACCATGTGAAGAAGATTTTAAATTAGATATTAATTCATCCTCACAATAAAGTATAGAGAATATAGAGTACATCACAATGAGTATAAAGAACGAGAGAACAGGTGTGCAAGACAGACGGAGAAACAGGGAGGCTCAGAGTGGACAGAGGAACAAAGCGTGAGAAAAGTAGAAGCTCCAAGAGGATGTGAATGCATGTGTAGACAAAAAGGAAGGGGATGACCTGAAATCAAGGGAAAATAGTTAGATCTGAAGAAGTTCGAAGATGAATAAGGAGAAAAATAAATGCTTAAGTTAAGCATGGAGAAGTCACATCAAATAAGTGGTGTCCAGGAATAAGCTGCTGTTTTTGTATACAAATGCTAGAAAAAACAAAGCAAATGAAATGGTTCCATTAATTGAGTCTGCTCACCCAAAAACTGTTGGAATACCAGTTGGATGAGTGGTTAGCTTATCTGTTCTCCAGCCAAAAGGATGTGGGTTCGAATCCTGCCATGAGCATGGATGTTTGTGATTGTCTGTAGAAATACTAGTGGCAGTGGTCAGCAGTAGATGGCGTTGCAGTTAGTAGAAATTGGTGGATTGAGTGAGTTTTGGAGTGGGTGCCCTTCCTTGAGTCATTGGACTCCCTGGAGGTGTCATGAAATAATAATAAGTGAGAAATGGATAGATGAGGATAACATCCTAACAGGAATAGAGATGGAAGGGTATGATGTGTTTCATGAGGATAGAAAGGGTAAAAAGGGAGGGGGCAATACTATTGATAATAAGGAAAGAGTTATGTCCATACAAAATATAGATGCAAGAGGAAAATAATGCCAGTGGTTTTGAGGCAGTATGTTGTGAGATAGAGGTGAATGGAATGAAATACTTGGTTGGATAATGTTATAAATTAGGTAATGTGGATGGTAGTGACTATGAAATGTATAATCAAATTAGCCAAGCAAATAAGAAAAGAGTGATCATTATAGGTGATTTTAATTATGGCAATATAGACTGGAATCATGAGATAGCAACTGGAAGTAAAGAAAATGAGTTTCTTGAGGGACAACTACCTCAGACAGCATGTAGCAGAGGGCAAATGAGGACTGAGGGTTTTGGATTGATTATCTCATTAGAGGATGTAATTATAAATGAGGCTTCAAATCACCCTCCAGTTGGTGATAGTGACCATGAAGTGATTACCTGGGTGGTTGGCAGCAGTGTGAGCAACAGTGTGAGTATATGTGGAACTACAAGGCTGGAGATTATGAAGAGCTCAGGAGACAGCTTCCAGGTAAAGCATGGAAAGGAGTTAGCTGGAAAAGAGATCAATGCAGCTTTGGGGATATTAAAGAACTATCTAGTAGAAGCAATGCCTAAATGTATTCCAAAGATCAGAAGGTTAAACAAAGTAAGTGTGAAATGGATGAATGAAGAGATTACATATGTGATACACAGAAAAAGGACAGGACATTATGGAGGCAGCATAAGAGAAGTGGTAATAACCAATTCCATGAGGATTATAAAAACCAGGCAAGGGGGAGGATGACTTGGTTGGTAAGGGTAGCAAAAGTGAAGTGTGAGCAGCAGTTAACTAATGAAGCCAAAAGGAATCGTAGGGAGTTCTTTCAATATGTAGCCAGCAAAAAAAAAAGATTATGGGAAGATGATTGGAGAAAATGGCATAATGACAACTGCTGCGGAAGATAGAGTGGAGATACTTAACCAGCAGTTCATTAAGGTCTTTCATTCTTGTGAATGTGACTTCATAGAGAGATTGAGAGCAGTTGATGATGGGGAGGAGAGATTGGCTGTAGGTAAGCAAGAGGTATATGGGGAATTGAGAAAACTTTATGTTAATAAGGCTATGGGACTTGATAATATATCAAAACGTATTCTGAAGGAATGTGCCAGGGAGTTGACATCTGCCTTCACATATATTTTTAATATGAGTCTTACACTGGGTCGAGTTCTAAAGGAGTGGAAGGAGGGAAAGATTGTGTTGCTTCATAACGGAGGTGATAGAACTAGGGCATCAAATTATAGGCCTATCTGTGTGTCAGATGTTGTGGTTAAATTGTTGGAGAAGCTGGTGAGAATTAGGATCCAGAAGTGGATTGACAACAATGGTATTACCTTTGATGGGCAGCATGGATTTGCTAAAGGGAGGTCATGTTTTAGTAATCTACTTACTTATTATAATAAGGTGACAGCTAGGACAGAGGAGAGGGATACCCAGTAGTATACTTTTTCGCAAAGGTTTTGATCAATTACCGTATGATAAGTTGATAATCAAACTAGAGTGGATGGGGTTGGATATTAGATTAGTGCATTGGATCGGAGACTGGCTATTTGATAGTTATCAGCAAGTTGTGCATGGAGGAGCAATATCCAGGAAGAGGAAAGTCACAAGTGGTGCAGCTCAGAGGTCTATGTTAGGGCCACTGCTGTTTAACCTGTATGTTAATGATATTGGCAAAAGTTTGGATGGGATATTCAGTTGTTTGCAGATGATGCAAATTTGGGACGAACTATGAAGAGTAAGGAAGATGCTGTGACATTACAAGAAGACTTAAATAAATTGAGTGAATAGGCATGAAAATGGGGATGCAAATTCAATATTGCAAAATGTAAGACTTTAAAATTTGGGAAATAAAGATGGGGTGTACAATTTATGCTTGGTGGGATATATTGTGGAGGTGGTAGAAATAAGAGATCTTTCGGTGATAGTCGATAAGGATCTGAAATTTAGGGGACACATTTCAAAAATTGTGAAGCCAAGACAAAACATTCTGGAAATGATGCAGAGGACACCAACTTGTAGAAGTAAGGAGATTCTTGTTCCATTGTATACGGCTTTAATTAGGCCATACATGGACTTCTGTGAACAGATTTGGTCACTTGGTTTTAAAAGGATGAAGAGATGTTGGAAAGGGTCCGAGATGACTTACTAAGTTATTTTGTGATCTCTGGAATGGCGAATATGAGGAAAGGTTGAGAAGATGCAATTTACAGAGTCTAGTCGATAGGAGGAAAAGGGTGATATGATAGAGACCTACAAGTTAGTAAGAGGTTGTTATAGGATCATTGTTGGAGAGGTTTTACAATAAATGGTGGGAGATCAGGGGAGAACCAGAGGATATCCCTGGAAGCTGTATAAGGAGGGTATGAGCAGGGGAGTGAGAAGCAGGTTTTTTGCATGCAGAGTTGTGAATGATTGGAATGCCTTGCCTGAGAGGGTGTTGTCAGCAGAGAATTTGAGTGTGTTTAAGGCATGGTATGATGAGCTGTGTGTGACAGTAGGACCTCCTAGATGAGTCTTTGACTCCACAGGGTCTCAGAATAATAATAATAATAAAGTGCCATATCTCTAATGTGTCCAGCAACTGTTGTATCAGAGAGAGGTACACTATCAATTTCTTTGGCATATTTCTTGACAATCTTACAGGTAATTAGATCTTTGGTGTAAGGTTTTTATGAAGTTTTCTCCAATTATATATGCTTCCCCTTTTTTAGCAATATGATAACTACTGAGGTAAAAAGCCTCAAGTAATTTTTCATTATCGCTTAACATAAATTTCAAAAAAATATTTTTTTCTTGCTTTTCAGCTCTTCATATTTACACTTAAAATATTCAATATTTTTGCCTATCAAATGTGGGTGGATACTCTCCATATGTCTTTAATTTTACAGGATTTATATAAAGTAAATTTCAAGGAAATTGCAAGTAAATCCTGTTTTAAGAGGCCTTTCAAGTGTTTCCAAAATGGCTGCTTGGCATGTCGAGGTTCCAGAAGTAGATTGTAAATCATTATTTAAATTAAGGGGATATTAAATCCCACATTGTTTTAAAACCGAATAAGAAACTCAAAGATCGGAATCAAAGAGTTTCATGCCGAATATAGTAACTATAAACGTATCGGCGACTACTAGCGTAAGCTAAAGCACGTAGTTCAAATATGTAGTACAAACTAGGGCAACTCGTAGCAAAGGTGGGGAAAGTTCTGATAGCTATTCTTAGCATTTTCCATAATGTAAAACCCATCTCCTAGGAGATGTATGATGTTATACATTATGGTGGGAGGTCACTAATCAGACCGGTTTTGATCTCTATTGAGATCTCATCAGTGAGTAGCTAGACCAAAGTATAATGCTAAGGGTATAGCGAACAGAACTTATATACTCTGCTATACGAGTTGTCAAAAAGGTGCACCCATAAATTATTTAAAATAAAGAGCTAATAGGCTTCATTTCAGCGTAGTACAAACTAGGGCAACTCGTAGCAAAGGTGGAGAAAGTTCTGATCGCTAGTCTTAGTATTTTCCATAATGTAAAACCCTTTGATTCCGATCTTTGAGTTTCTTATTCAGTTTTAAAACAATGTGGGATTTAATATCCCCTTAATTTAAATAAAGTTTTACATTGCCGAAATGAAGCCTATTGGCTCTTTATTTTAAATAGATTGTAAATCAATTGCAAATGTTGCTGAAGAATTTTCATGGTTTTCTTTGGTTTGTTCAGCTTTAAGTTTTTCAGTTTTTAACCAAAGTCCTATAGTGAAGAGCATATCTATTAATTAAAATTCTTTCATTAGTTTTTAATTATCATTGATCAAAATCTATTATTTGATAAATAAATTAACATGAATGAAGACCTTACCTTATTAAAGACCTCTCTTTTAAATGAAAAAAAAAGGAATAAAGATTTTACAATCTCGCTGCAATTATAAGAATACACTGTCAAGTTTAGCTAACCTACAGTAACTGCTTTAAAGAAACAAATATGTAGAGAGCAATATTTAGACCTTGTGATGCAAATTGTATTCCCATTATCCACTGCTTCTGTCATTGCACTTCACTTATCACTATATGTTTTGTTTATATCACTTAACACTCAGCACTAAATCACTTAATTTGATGTTTCACGTTTGCATTTACAATTGGCTGACATAGGAATGGACAAACCACTCAATTAGGTATTACACTTTTGTGCTTCTGAGAATGGTCAGCAGATGCCTCACACCTCAATTCAAAAATGATACTTTTTAAATTATTTGATGCATCAAAAACAACCTATTTATATTTATGAATTCAAATTAATCCCATGGACCCCCTGGATGATTCTCATGGAACCCTGGAGTTCTGGAAAACACTGCTGGCATAGGGAGAACTGGAGGTCATCTCTGGAGACTGTACAAAGGTAATGTAGCTAAGGAAGTGAAAATAAGACTATTTCATGGAGGATGGTGAATAAGTAGAATGCATTGCCAGAGTGGGTAGTGAGTGCTCTAAATGGCTGAATGGCTTCAAAGCAAAGTATGATAGTTAGTGTGGCCTGTGAGTGTTTGACCTCCCAAGACGAGTCTTCAGACTTCATGGAGGCTTGAAAGTAATACTGATATCTCATTCATACGAAAAAGTCTCATACATAATAGAACTAAGCCTTGAAAAAATTATTAAAAAAAATGTTACCTCAAGGATTAAATCATGGACAGCTAATTGATTGTATTTTTAGAGAAAAAGGCATTGAAAAATTATTTTACAGATTACAAGAATATAAACCATCAAACATGGCCCAATTTAATAAAGATAATTGATTTTAAGATATATATGATGAAAAAAAAATACATACAATTCCAAACTCTTCTGTACCATCTTCAACATAAGGTGTTTCAATTGGTGTTTCATTCTGCTCTTCTGCACGCTGGGTTTCAGATTCAGAATCTGAAGACTTAATGCTGTGTATTCCATCTTGATCAAGATGACCTTCATTAATTTCTCTGTTATCATCTGTATGTGTTTCATCCCCTAAATCTATATTAAATAATAAATAACCAATTATAAAGCTAAAATTAATGCTTCACACTAATTTAGAAATCTTTAATAAAACTACTATTTTTTTAACAACAAACACATGAAGTGAAGATATGCTAGATGATGGGAATGAATATATAAATGATATGCCTAGAATTTTCAGAAAGCTTAACAGTAAATATTCATTTATAATCATATAAGGTGGGTGGGTGGGTGGGTGATTACAGAAGCTCTGTAGTCAACTAGCATCAATACATTGGGTAGATGAGCTGTGCAGAAAAGATGTCGAAGTGCATGGAATTCATAAGGTATACAAGCAATGTATAACTGCATCCCAAGGATTAAGTGCGTAAATAGAGAAGGAGTGAAAGAGATAAACCATGAAATCAAGTAAGCTGTGTTAGAAAAGAAAATGCTATGGAGGAGGTATAAGACAGTTGGTGGTGATCAGATTCATGATCAAGAAAGAAAAGGTGCAGTAGGAGAGGAGATTAGCTGATCAGGCCAAAGTTAATTCCAGAGAATTCTTCCACTATATGGTAAGCAAATAAAAGAATAATTATGGCAAATTGACTGGTTATATTCAGGCAATGACAATCAAGGAAAAGAAGGAGTAGCCACAGTATTCAACACTGAATATGAGGCTAATCTTCTTGAATAGCAGGCAATCTCAAGTAGAGTGATGTGGGCAAATATCAGAATGGGGAACTCGACAATGAGACTTGTTTGTGCCTATGGCTCCAGAGAAGGCTCTACTAAAGTAGAAGTGGAAGAATTTTTTGAGGCACTAGAGAAAGCAACTGACACAATGAAAAAGGAAAAGTTGGTCCTTGTTGGGGATCTAAATAGCAGAGTAGGAAGTGATTGTCAGACATACAAAAATATTTTGGGAAAATTTGGAGAAAAGAGCAAAGCTAATAATAATGGCAAATATCTGTTGGATTTCTGCTCAGGACATGGACTGGTTATTACTAACACCATGTTTCAACATAAAAATGTGCACAAATTAACATGGAGAGAAGAGGCAAGGAATAAGAAAAGTCTCACTGACTATGTTATTGTTGATAGTGATGTTTTCTCCATGGTGCAGGACACCAGAGAGTGTACAGAGGATTTGAAATTGGAAGTGATTACTATTTAGGCTTGAGCAGGATAAAATTGAATTTCATATTCGAAAGAATAACATATAAGAAAGTTTTAAAGCGAATAAAAGTTGAGCAGTCCTTAGATATGAACTGCAGACTAAAATACACAAAGATTATTGAAGAAAAAATGAAGGAGTTTGAGAACAGGAACCAAACCTTGGAGATTCAGTGGCAAGCCTTGAAGAAAATCCTGATCGATTCAGCCAGAGAGGCATGTGGTGAGGTTGTCTGCAAGGATAGAAAAATCAGAACTCCATGGTGGACACAGGAAGTAAAAGAGGTAGTGAAGGAAAAGAAGAAAGCATATCAAAAATTCCAGACAAATAAGTCAGCTTGTGCTCTTAGAGAATACAGAGACAAATGTAAGAAAGCTAAACACTGTGTAAAACTAGCTAAACAAAAGTCACGGGAGGACTTTGGCAAGAACATAGAAAATAAATATCAAGAAGATGGCAAAATATTCTGGAGGTTGTTGAAGAAGCTCTGAAATGGAGAAGAAAGAGTGCTGTAAAAGGAATTAGAGATGATAAAGGTGACATGAAAACAGGAGAAAAAGATATCCTTGAAGTATGGAGTAATTACTTCGAAAAATAGTTAAATGAAACAAGCAGTGATAACACAGTGGTAAAAAACACTCAGCAGGCATGCAGTCAGGAATACATATCCAGTGCCTTCGCTAGGGTCTTTGCTGCCCACATGCAATTTCTATCTAAGCGCCCCTGTAACTATCCGGGTATGTGTGGTTCTTTTACGATAATAAAAATTTAAATTATTTGAAATTTCTTAAATAAATTTTGACAGAATAGCCACACATTGGTTCGCTAAATGTAACGAACAAGGGAGTGTTGACTAGGTAGGATAATCGTTAAAAACCCGAATATTCAAAAAATTCTCAAAATTTAAAGCAAATTTTGATAAATCCACTTCACTTTAATCATTGAATATAATGATACAGGGATTATAGCCTTCTCACCGACCTGAATCGCTAACAAAATTAAAATGAATTTTAATTCAAGTTAAAATTTATTTGAACTGAAGTTTAAAAAATTTTTGCATTTTACAAGTTACTAAATTCTTAGTAACTTGTAAAAAGCTTTTAATAATTTTTATAAGTGAAACTATCTTTTAGGAAAATAAAAGAAACTCAAGATAGATGAGAAAATAAGAAAATAATTCAGAAATAATTAGAACAGTTAATACAAGTATTCAAAAAAAAAATCTTCAAAGAATAACAGAAAATAAATTAAATTACATAAATATACGTGAAATTTTTTTGGTTAAAATTTTAAGGTTTTTGATTTCATGTTCACAAAATTAGATATAATGGTCGTAACGTTTAATTCTGCACATATATCATTTTCAATAGTTATTAACGCCAAACTAACAAGCCTATTTTGTGACATACTTGTTCTTAAGTAGGTTTTAATCAATTTCAACTTGAAAAAGGAACATTCTCTGCTCGGACAAAAGGTCGGGGGGGGGGGGGGAACCAGAGGACATCCCTGGAAGCTGTATAAGGAGGGTGTGAGCAGGGAAGTGAGAAACAGGTTTTTTGCATACAGAGTTGTGAATGATTGGAATGCTAACAGATAAGGTTAATAATATTCTTAAAGCAATTGAAAAGTTAGGGAAAGATAAATTATTGGACACAATAAAATTAAGAATATCGAAAGAGTTTTAAATATTTAAATTATCCTTCCAAAAAATATCCCATATCAGTTGAATGAACCTTCCACAATCAGTCTGCTGACTCCATGGAGGGTGTAATAATAATAATACTAATTTAACTATCATTGGATAATGTAAAGTTTGGAAAAGTAATAAGGAAAGATGATAACCTCATATCCTTTCATAAAGTATAAATCAGACAGCAGAAAGGATGATAGAGTGAGGCCACTAGTTCAGTTGCTTGTTGTTATGTCCTATAATAATTTATTATTATTATTATATCACACCTCCAGAGAGTCCAAAGACTCATCGAGGGGAGAGCATCAATTCTACAGCTCATTGTCTCACTACTGCACCAACCTTCATCAGCTAACACCAACGCCATCTAACGCCAACTACCACCACTAGTGCTTTTACAGACAATCACAAACATCCATGCCCACGGCGGGATTCGAACAATCAGCCTTTTGGCTGGAGAGCGGATACGCTAACCACTCAGCCATCCAGGCCGGCAAAAAAGTAATAAAATATCCATTGTTATTTCAATCAACAAGCTTTGCCTCTCAGTAGGAAGACAAGTTGTGTGATAGGAGAAATGAAAAAAATATATATATATGAATGAGAAAATAATAGTTGATAGTGCGGAAGGCGTGAGCGACTGTGAAAGTTTAGGAGATGGTTTTATTTGGGAGAGTGAATTTAGATTAAGAGTGACTGACCTGCAGAGGGAGATAGATGAGCTGAAAGAGGAGGTGGAATGTCTTGTGATATATATTTCACAAGTGCATATATTTCACACATGCTGCAGCCAACAAAATCATGTATGTTGAAATCACCTGCCATTGTATGCATCAATGTCATGATGTGTACAGCATAGAATAAAACAGAAATAAAAGCTTTGAAAAACACACAATTAAGCACAGAATCCCTTACAATTAAACAAACAAACACTCATAAATACAATAATGCAAAAGGGAATGAGTTAATATCACTAAATGCTTTAAAAAAGAACTTGTCTTTTGGCACCAAAAATCATTATGTGTAACTTCCTCCACTCTTTAGTTAAGTTATATATGAAGAAAAGCTGTGGAAATATAAATTGCAGAGCCTTGTGGACAGACAGAGGAGGTTAAACTCTTGTATAGAAGGATTTTAGAATAAAATTTCTTCTATGCCGATTTTACTTGGGAAATAAAAATTAATTTAATATATTCATAATTTGATCAATACTTAACTCAATTTTGCTGTAATAAACCTGAAAAAAATTGTTAGAATAAATTGTAATAAGAAAATTGTACAGACAAAGAATTAACTCAGATGGGATTAGCATGTAAGACATGAAGTGATCACAACTTGCGAAGGTCAGCGAAATACGGGGTTTCCCGACTTGACTCAGCGATGGTCGGGTGGCTGAGAAGACCCCTTCAAGAAAATATGGGCGATTAAATCTGTAAGTTCCAAGGTTGGGAGAAGAAAATGAAAGGGGGACGAATTGAAGGAAAAGAGGCTTTTGGATGCGAGACATTCGAGGCTAGACTGTCGGTGCTAGGTTTTTGTTGGCGTGAGCCTTTCGGAGGCTAGGCCTTCCAGTTCCGGTTTTCCTTTCCTGCTATAGCTACAAGAAGTTTCCAGTGTGTCCTGCTGTTCCAAGGACAGGGATCCACGACTTGCCAGCTGAAGCTCGATGATTAATGGTGATGATGGGAGACTCGTAATAGCAGAGCCGATCTACTCCAGAGTCTCACCGCCAAATTCCTTGACGATCTCCACGTGTGAAGTATCATCGATATCGTAAAAAGTACCCATGCGTGAATTTTACTGGAAAGTAGAAGAAGGTGTCAACGATCTCTAGGATCTTGTGCAATGAACTGGATGACAAAGTAAACAAGTAAGACTTTAGTATAGGACTTTCCTAGATGTGAAATTAATGGCAAAGATTGCTGAAATTTTTTTTTATTTTTTATTATTATTATTCAGGCCTCCATGGAGTCAAAAGACTCATCGTGAGAGGTACTTTCTAAGAAACACAAGTCTATCAAGACTCATCGAAGGAGATTCCTCCTAGGAAACACAAAGTCTATCATACCACTCCTTAAACGCATTGACTGTTCTCGCTCTCAATCAGGCAATGCATTCCATGGTTCAACCACCCTCCATGCAAAGAAACCACTCCTCACCCTCTTTCTCGCAGTTTCCTTTTGTAACTTCCAGGGATGGCCCCTTGTCATCACTCCTTCCCGCTGTTCAACCAAGCCAAAGAGCTCCCCAGTGTCAACCCTGTAACCACCTCTCAACAGTTTAAAAGTCTCAATCATATCACCTCTCCTCCTTCTATCCACCAAACTCTGCAGTCCACATTCCCTCAACCGATCCTTATAACACTCATTGTACAGTCCTGAAACCATCTTTGTTATCCGCCTTTGTACCCTTTCCACAGTTAATTTATCCCCTTCAAATCCTGGGGAGCAGATCTGAGAACAATAGTCCAAGTGTGGTCTGAGCAGAGTCTCATACAACGGAATGATAACCCCTTTATCTCTGCAGGTCAGTGTCCTTTTCATTATTGCAGCAATCCTCTGTGTTACCTTCACTACCTTTGCAATATGTCCCCTAAATTTCATGTTTCTATCAATCATCAACCCCCAGATTTCTTGTCTCCCCTACTTCCTCCAGTTTAACTCCTCCCATAGAGTATGCGGCGTCCCATCAATGTGTCCCAAACCTCAAGACCTTACATTTTGCTGCATTAAACTGACATCCCGTTCATTTGCCCATCTATCTAGCTTATTCAAATCCTCTTGCAGGGCTACCACATTTGCACTATTACTAATAACCATTCCAAGCTTCCATTATCCGCAAATAACTGAATATCCCCTTGCAATCCACGGACAATGTCATTGATATAAAGGTTAAACAATATAGGTCCCAGTACTGTGCCCTGTGGAACCCCACTCTTAGCCTTCTGCCTTCTTTGATATTGCTCCACCATACACAACTCTCAGATACCTATTGGACAGCCAATCCTGACTCCAGTTGACCAATCTGACATCAAGACCCATGTGCTGCAACTTAAATATCAGCTTATCATGTGGCACCCTGTCAAATGCCTTGGCTGAGTCTAAGAAAATGGCAGTATATGCCTTTCCCTCATCTAATGTTCTTGTAACTTTATTATAAAAGGCTGGCATATTACTGAAACAAAAGCACCCCTTCAGAAATCCATGTTGACTCTCACAGATAGCATTACCCTCATCTGGGTAATGTTATCTGTGTTTGTTAGCATAAAGAACAGTAGTAAGGACGGAAAGCCGATTTGTTGAAAATAATTGTGAAGTAGTATGCAGAGTTAAGGAATTAGATAATGTTATATAACGAAGAGAGAATAGTATGTGAAAGTTCTGTTAAGCTTAATATCATATATATTCTGAGTTAAATTAATGTAAAGTATGTGCAAGTCTGCTCCCGTGTCTGAATTATCTGTCAGCATAATTAATTGCATTAGTTATTGAGTTTAAGTGAGAAATGTTAAGTAATCTAGTGGAGAACCAGACACGTGAATTTTTTGTTTTTTTTCCATGTCAATTTTGATCAGTGAATTTGGGTTGGATTAATTTAGTATGTGTAGTGTAAACTTTTTTTTATGTACTTTGATTTAGCATGAATAAATTGTTTTGTGCGTCAAATAATTTGCCTGATTTTGCCTGACCAATGCACTTCTCATAAAAAGACAGAACCTGTGTGACCTTAAGAGTTTAAGCAGACACGACTGACGAATAGTAGATTTAAACGTTGCTTGACTTAGAGATAAATTTTAGAGATATTTCCGTGTTGTGCTGGGCGCATTACTTGTGTGTATTGGGATATACAATTCCTCTATATGATCTCTGATGGCACAGTCGTAAATACAAATACATTTTCAGAGATTAGAGTGAGAAAGAGCCAGCCATTTAGACAAAGGAATTGGCTCCAGCCAGAGGCAATTCCTAAATTCTAAAATACGAACATGTGAAGTAGAATAGTCACGACCTTGAGGGGGGGGGAGATTAAATTGATAGATTAAAAGGATTAAAGGTAGTCAATTTCAAGCAACAAGATTACACAACTTGGAGTTAAGTAAGTAAAGTTTAGATAAGTAAATAAAATAAGATAAGAATAAATATCGAATAATATCACAAAAAATTAAAGAAAATAAAATACTATATTTTTACAGAGGAGCACATAATTAAGACATAAGTTAGTAAATGGTTTATGCTGTTAACTGATTAAAGTTGAAGAAACTTTTCATAAAATGGGTAAGATGGTGATAAAACAAGACATAATCTCTGTAAGCTGCAGGAGATATGAGTAGAGGATTGAGAAACAGGTTATTTTGCATTCATGACTGTTATTTTATCTCTCTCTCTCTCTCTCTCTCTATATATATATATATATATATATATATATATATATATACACACGTGGGCTGTTCAATAAGTAATAAGACTAATTTTACTGTGGCGAAACCACTCATCACAATATTAATTTCTGTGGAATAAAGAAATGTTGCTGTCTGTATTAACAAAAGAGGTTGATAGATGGCGTATACAAGCTGATGTGCCAGAGTGTCACATGACTAAACGCAAGTGCTCATCAGCGCGCTTACAAGGCGCGACTAGTCTTTGAAATGGAAGTGTCCTTGGAACAGCGTTATGCGATTAAATTTTGTGTGCATTTGAAAAAATCGGCATCGGACACTTTTAACATGATACACGAAGCTTTCCACGATGAAGCAATGTCAAGGGCAAGTGTTTTTCGCTGGCATAAAACTTTTAAGGAAGGAAGGCAAAATGTGGAAGATCTTGAATGTGAGGGAAGACCTTCAACGTCCATCACAGAGACAATGATCAACACAGCAGCGATTATTATCAAGCACGTCAAAAGGAAGCATCCATTGCTGAAGAATGGCTTCTTATTGCACCATGATAATGCAAAGCCACATATTGCTGGTTGTGTAGTGGGCGTTCTGCAGAAGAACAATACAGATATCCTACCACACCCTCCATACAGTCCTGATCTCGCACCATGTGATTTCTGGCTGTTTCCTCAGCTCAAGAAACCACTAAGAGGACGCCATTTCGAAAGCAACAAAGCATGTGTAAAAGCTGTGGAGGCGGTTTTGAAAGAACTCTCAAAAAACGGACTCTCACATGTGTCTAAGAAGTGGATGCAATGTTGGGACAAATGCATCGCGTCTCATGGTAGTTACTTCGAAAAAGACCATGTAAATGATGACGGTTAAAGGTAATCTGTTTTCTGTATAAATATAGTCTTATTACTTATTGAACAGCCTACGTATATATATATATATATATATATATATATATTTAAGAGTTTATAAGGCAGAACACTGGAATAAGATGACAACATTTATTTTAATTGACAACACAACATTTCATCCTAATTGCGCAGGATTTCTTCAGGTGTAAATATAGAAACTAGTAAACTAGTAGACAAAACAGTAAGGACTAACAAAGCTGACAACTGTTATGCAGTTATAGAGGAGACTGATATTATTTTAAAATATTTCTAATTGTTCAGAATGTTGTGCATGTTTACACACATACTGGCCAACACAAGCTACATCAAGATATGCTATAGCAAGCTGCAGCATTTCTGCTCTGGTCAAGAACTGACCTAGCCTGACTTACGAAAAGGGAAACAAAAAAGAGAAAACATTTAAATAATAATAAAAAAAAGAATGATTAAATACTTAAGTAGAATTACATCAATTGCTGTAGGCGAGGATTTTATTCTCTTACAGTCCTGTTGTTTTTATGTTCTGTTTATTGTTCATCAATCACCAGTTACATACTGATCTATGTTTCTATTCTGCCTTTTTTTTTTTTTTTTTGCAGGTCTGTTCTTCTATTGCCTATTCTTAGATCCTATATGGAATGCTGATGGGCCTTCCAAACCTTTGGGAGAAGAATTCGAAGAAGCCTGTAAGATTGATGGATTAATATCATTTCAGACTGGCTTACAGTCTGAAATGATATGAAAGAAATTCGAAGATATCTTCGAATTTCTTTCATACCAAGTTTTGCAATATAAGGACTGGACATATTTCCAGTCAATTCTGTGACACACTGAGTACATGATCAGAAAGGCCTGATTTTCCATAACTAAGGAATTTAATGAGTATTCTTTTCTTAATGGGATTATACATCCATTTATACATCCCTGTGTAGCATAAGTTATTATTATTATTATTATTACATAACACCTCCAGGGAGTCCAAAGACTCATCGAGGGAGGGCACCTACTCTACAACTCTCCGTCTCCACCAACCACAACTATCTTCATCATCTACACCAATGCCATCTACCGCTGACCACTAGTATTTTCACAAACCACTAGTACAATCACAAACATCCATGCCCACGGCAGGATTTACAGGAAGTTATAGGTGCATTGAATTTGGAATATCCCTGGGTAGGCAAGGAGAGGAAGGGGATCCTTAGAGGAGCTGAGTAAACTTTGATGATGATAAGTAGATGAGATTCGAGATTTGGGAAGTGATGCAATATGCTCTCTAAACTTCAATGAATAGTCTGAAATTTAGAGGGAATGTTGCAAGCATTACAAAAACTGCCCATTAGTGGCACTATGATAAGAAGTACTCTAATATTTAGGGATAAGGAGGTGGTTGTGCCACTGTATAAAGCACTGGTCAAACCACACTTGGACTATTGTGCTTAGATCTGGTCACATGGTTTTTCAATGTGATGTGGAATCACTGGAGAGGGTCCAGAGTGAGTGACTAAGATAATATCAGGACTCTGGAATGCTGAAGAAATGTGGATTGCAGAATTTGGTGAATAAGAGGAAATAAGAGGTGAATAAGAAGTGATATGATAGAGGAAAAGAAGTGATATGATAGAGACATTTAAGTTACTAAGAGGATTTTATAAATTAATCTAGAGGGAATTATAAAAAGAGTAGAAGGTGAGAGGAGAAGAAGAACCAGGAGCTATCCCTGGAAGTTATGTAAGAGTGTGGTGAATAGGGGTGTGAGGAGCAGATTTTTTACATGGAGAATTGTCAATGAACAGAACACATTACTAAAATATGTTGTTAATGCAAAGGAGTGCTAAGGATTTCAAGATTTAATATGATATATAAATTGTCAGTTGAATGAACCTCCCACAATGTCTGCCAACACCATGGAGGGTGTAATAATAATAACAAAAGGGATGTGTGTGTCATAAGTAGTTATGTTCCGTAGGAAAATCCTGTTTGAGTAAGGAGCCAATTCATCGAAATCGCTATTATCTGAAAGTCCACTTTCTTCAAGTTTTCAGATATTATCATATTTGAGAGACAGACATAAAGCAGAACTCAAATTTTTAAAGCAAACTCAATAAATCAGAAGTAAAAAATCAATTCCTCAACAAAGCAAACACAATAAATCAGAAGGGAAAAAAAACAACAACTCCTCAGTAGTAATGACAAGATGAAAACTGTAACAAATTATCAAAATAATTATTAGACAAGTATATTATTTTTACATTAAAAAAATTCCTAAATGCATCTGAAAAAAAGTCCAGTGTAATATAATAGAGAGGAAAAGAATTAATGTTTACCATGATCTTTGAAATGTTTTTCTAAGTCACTCTCATTCCACTGAGTTGTCTGCTGTCTAAATGTCACTGCCTCTTGAGGTGCTTCAGGTTGAAGAACAACTCTCCCTTCATGTCCACTCATTGTGCGCATCAAAAGTGAGGAACAACGAAGAGCAAGTTCCAGAGCATCCATCCAACATTTTCCAGCAGCTTCTGAAGGAGCACGGAAGATCAGATAAGCAACTGGAAGAGGCTGAACTAAAGCTCCTATTGTTTCGCCTTTAGGACCCTATATATCACAAGAAAAACAAGAACCATTTCAAATACAAATATATTAAGATTTATTTTATTTTTTAAAATCTGATTCCTACCTACAAAAGGTTGTAAATCTATAGTGCTTTAGCACCATGGCTGGGAGAAAGGTTAGATAATCTGGGGACTTGGCTGCAGAGAACAAACATGGCATCTTCAAGTCAGTTCAGATCTCCAATAATGAACTAATTGAAACAGTAAGTAATGAAATTCATTACCTGCTGAAGACATTACCAAACATTCATTCTCACAATGGAATTCAAACCCACAGCCTGTTGACTGGAGAGCAAGCACACATCTACTTAGTCAAGAAGGCTTAAACACACGTTATCACATTAATATCTAACACATTAGAATTACTAATATTTCAAAGATAATGTATCAACATACTAACACTGGCATGTTAACAGGTATACTGAAAACACTGAGATGGATAAATACCTAAGAAAAAGGTATCTGATGAGGACATTGCTGAGAGAAAAAAATTCATATTATGATAAGATGAATCTGAAGTGAAGAAATGGTACTTTGACCATGATAAATCAAGCTACAACTAAAGAGAAGGAAGTGAATTACAAATAGACCAATTTCTACAGTTCGTACAGTCTCTATAGAGAAGAGTAAAGAATGATACTTATTGAACTGTTTGGATAAGAAAATGGAAGCTCAATTCAGGAGTATTACACTAAAATCTAAATTGGAAACTGTATAAGAAAATTTTTGATTTTATATATAGAAAAGTTTTTCTCACTCCATAAATAGTACATACATGCATCCCCCCCCACTACAAGCACTTGACCAAACCTTGTGCAGACCACAGCTATGAGAGAGTTGAGAAAGATTAGCAGGAGTGAACAGATGGCATCAATAGCGGTGAAAGCAGTTAAGAATAAGGATATTAGGAAAGAACTAGCCCTTGTTATGGAATGTGTTAGAAGAACTAGTCTCCAGCAGCATGATCACTTAAACAGAATGGAAGAGGAAAGATTAGCACAAGATAAGTATTCTCTGCCACAGTGGCAGGAAAAAACCCAGAGGAAGACCAAGATTTAGGTGGATTGATACAATAAAAAGTGCCTTACAAGACAGAAATATAAGATCTGATAATTTTTGAATCTTGACAGATAACATTAATTTGGATGAAAATTGTCGATTGGAAGTTAGCAATGATATAACTTTTTCATGTTGTACTATCATAATGTCCCGTACACCCATGAGGGCACACATCAGGAATTTGATGATAATGATGGTGATGAGGCATGGATGCTTGCCAATATCTTTAAGCATTCTACATATTATTATTATTATTATTATCATTCAGGATGATGGAGTCAAAAGACTCATCATGGGAGGTCCTACATAGGAAACACAAAGTCTATCATACCACACCATGAATTCATTGACTGTTCTTCCTCTCACTACTCTATCAGGCAATGCATTTCACGGTTCAACCACCCTCCATGCAAAGAAACCACTCCTCACCCTCTTGTTCACAGTTTACTTTTGTAACTTCCAGGTATGGCCTTGTCATCACTCCTTCCCGCTGTTCAATCAAGCGAAAGAACTCCCCAGTGTCAACCCTGTAACCACTTCTCAACAGTTTAAAATTCTCACCTCTCCTTCTATCTACCAAACTCTGCATCTACATTCCCTCAGCTGATCCTCATAACTAACATTTTGCAGTCCTGAACCCATCTTTGCCTCTACACCCTTTCAACAGTTAATTTACCCCCTTCATATCCTGGGGACCAAATTTGAGAACAACAGTCTAAGAGTGGTCTGATCAGGGTCTTATACAATGGAACGATAACTCTTATCTTTGCAGATCAGCGTCCTTCTCAATATTGCAGCAATCATCTGGGTTACCTTCACCACCTTTGAAATATGTTCCCTGAAGTTCAGGTTTCTATCAATCATGACCCCCAGATCTCTTGTCTCTCATTCTTCCTCCAGTACAGCTCCTCCAATCCCACTGATGTATCCAAAACTTCAAGATTTTACATTTTGCTGCATCAAACCGATATCCCAATTCATTTGCCCATCGGTCTAGTTTATTCAAATCCTCTTGCAGAGCTGCCGCATCTGCACTATTACTAATAACCCTTCCCAGCTTCACATCATCTGCAAACAACTGAATATCCCTCTGCAATCCATTGACAGTGTCATTGATATAAAGTTTAAACAATACAGATCCCTGTACTGAGTCCTGTGGGACTCCACTTATTGTGATACCTGAATCCAGTTGACTATTCCGACATCTAAACAAATGTGCTGCAACTTAAATATCAGCTTATCATGTTGCATCCTGTCAAATGCTTTTGCGAAATCCAGAAAAATAGCAGTATATGCCTTTTCCTCATCACCTGCTCTTATCACTTTATTATAAAAGGCAATCATAATACTAAAGCAAGGGCACCCCTTAACAAATCCACGTTGATTCTCATCAACATAGATTTGTTAAGATTACATTATAACATTAAGATAACATTACCCTCATCTGCCCAATGTTGTATATGATCCCGCACCAGGGCCGCATTTATACTTTTTGAGGCCCTAGATGCAACATCATAATGGGGTCCCAAAAACAAGTCTATTCCAAAATCATCAAATTCATACACTTTTTTTTTTAGTTTATTAAAAATAAAAGTCGACATTTCCATAATAACTCATTTTAATAAACTAAAAATAACACAAAATCGGTATACATATATTTGCATTTAAATAAAAAAAAAATATATATATATATCAGTTCAAATTTAAATTAAAAAATAAAAAATAATAACTGAAAGTTTTTTTTTCTGGCTTTGGTTTTAGCAAATATATCTAAAATGATATCATAATTAATCAAGTCTATTACATCTGATTCAATGCATAATAACGACAGGTCACTTATTTTATTTTGATGCAAGTTGCTTCTTAAATTTTTTTATTCATTTCAACACTGAAAACGAGTGTTCAGCACTTGCATTTCAACGTGAAGGATTATTGTCCCTTCTAATAGACATGACGGTCAAACTGCACTTTGTGTCCATGTTCTTTCAGCAGGTGGACAGAATATTATCCAGGTTTGCTGGATGTGTATATATGTCCAGCAAAGAAATGGTACTCTTACATATATGAATTTTATGGAATACAGAAGTTCCTGTTAGTTTTATATTCTAAGGAAAGAACAATGTATTTCAAATGAAAGTGGGAGGCCTCACAAATTTTTCAGCGGCCTCTAGTTTTTATATTATGAATTTAATATTTAAAAATACGTATTTTATTTTGTAACTATAACTATGCTGTTTTTTTTATTGTTCTTTGTGAGGAGTAAGATTTTAAAATGTGGCCTCCATAGAGAGTGAGGCCCCCAGCTTGCGCCTCATGCACCTAATGGTAAATGCAGCCCTGTCCCTCACTAATTTTGCCAGGATCTTAACAACTACTGATGAAACACAATCTGGCCTATTAGTTAGACACATCCAGTCTGCTACCACCCTTATGCAATAGCACTATCTTACCTTCCTTCCATTCCTTGGGTACCTTTCCTGTAGTCAGACTTTCAATGAAAAGCCAAGTCAACAGAGCTCTCAGTTTTTTAGCACATGCTCTCAAAACCCGTGGTGAAATACCATCCAGTCCCATGGTTTTATTGACATCCAGGGTGCTAAGTATTTGGAATACACTCTCCTCTTGCATCTCTAAACTTTGAACCTGCCCTATCCCTCGAGTATTAAAACTTACTTCTCCAGGATGAAATACTCCAATAAAGTGTTTAATGAACAACTCCAGTATGTCCTCTGCATCAGTCACTCTATTCCCATTTTTATCCCACAATGCCATTCTTACACAATCATTTCTCTTCCTACTGGCCACATAGCTAAAAAATTCCTTAGGATTTTCTTTGGATCTTAGGACCAATCTCTTCTCATATTCCAGTTTTGCCTTCCTTACCACACTAGTCACTCTCCTAGCCTGAGTTTTATATTCTTCATGCATCTGCTCTCCACTCCTCTCCTTATATCTCTTGTATCGCAGGAAGATGAGATTCGAGATTTGGGAGTGATGGTTGACAGTAGACAGAAGTGTTTCAGACCACACATCATAGGTGCTGCTATGATAAGAAGGACTCTAACATGCAAGGATAAGGAAGTGGTTGCAGCACTGCATAAAGCACTGATCAGGCCATCCTTGGACTACCGTGCTTAAATTTGGTCACCTGGTTTTCAATGTTATTATGTGGAAACATTGGAGAGGGTCCAGAGATGAGTGACTAGGACAATATCAAGACTTTGGAATGCTGACTATGGAGAGTAGATGAAGAAATGTGGACCGTGGAGTTTGGTGGATAGATATTTAAGTTAGTGAGAGGATTTTATTGGATTAATCCAGAGAGGATTATAGAAAGAGAAGGTGAGAGGGTAAGAACCAGCGGCCATTCTTGGAAGTTATGTAAGAGTGTGGTGAAGAGGGGTGTGAGTAGATTTTTTACATGGACAACTGCCAGTGAATGGAAAGCATTACCAGAATATGTTGTTAAGAATTTTAAGATTTGGTAAGATAAATATGTTGTCAGTTAAATGAACTGCCCATGATGAGTCTGCCGATGGAGGATATAATAATAATAATAATAATTAAAAGGATGATGAAGCATTATCAAAACATCAGTGCAAGTGAAGTAGGATCTTTCTTGAGGGTAAGCAGGCATGAGGCATAATAAGGCAGGCACGAGTTTGAATAGAATTGAAATTCACTAAGTTGCCTTCACGAGATATGAGAATGGTGAGGATATAAGTATGTTAATCATAAATAAATTAGTATGTTAAATAAGTATGTTAATCATAAATAAATCATAGATAAATTAGATATAGAAGATCATGTACTTAAGATTATAAAAATGATTTACACCAAACAGAAAATGCAGCTGTTTAACTCTGAGACTTCTGAAGTGAAAATAAAAAGAGGAGTTAGACAAGGTTGTATCCTTTCACCAAATCTATTTAATATCTATAGTGAGACAGTGATGAAAATGATTGAAAAACAAAAAACAGGAATTAGCATCAATGGTATAAAATACAACAATCTTAGATATGCTGATGATACCATTCTAATAGCAGAAAACAGAAACAAATTAATCAAATTACTGCAGCTACTAATTGAAGAAGGTAAAGAATTTGGATTAGATATTAATGCAAAAAAAAATAAATTTATGAAAATCCCAAAAGAAAGCAGATCCGAGCCAGAAATATTCGTAAACAATATGAAAATTGAACATACAACAGAATACAAATATTTAGGCACCTACTTTACTGCAGATGGAAAGCAAGATAAAGAAATAAAAATAAGAACAGCCATAGCTAAAGATGCATTCTGGAAAAATAAAGATCTGTTCAGAAGTTCTGTGAGTATCGACACAAAGAAAAGAATGAGAAGAGCATTAGTGTGGCCAATTTTCACATATGGAAGTGAGACCTGGATATTCAAGAAGAGAGTAAGGCAACAGATAATGGCCTTTGAAATGTGGTGCTATAAGAGAGCTCTGAAAATCCCATGGACAGAACATGTGACAAATACAGATGTCCTACAGAGAATGAGAACACAGAGATCGCTATTACAGGAAATGATCCAGAGAAAGATGAGATTGGCAGGACATGTACTGAGAGTTTCAGCAGGACAGAGGATATTAACAGTTTTAGAAGGAAAAATTATGGGAAAAGGATCAAGAGGCAAAAAACGAAGGACATGGCTTGAAGATATAAGATCATGGACAGGATCACATGGCTATGCAGAAACAAAAAGGAAAGCCACCAACAGAGAGAACTGGAAGGACATGGTGCTGCACCCTCTCACTGAGGAAGCTACATGAAGAAGAATCATAAATAAATAAATGATATGTAATAATTATTACAGATGCTTATTTATTTTGCCATTACATTTTGTAGAACTTGATAAAAATTCTTCTATTTCTAGTTTTGGTTTCCCTTATTTAATTATTTTTCCCCTTTCCTTAGTCCTTAGCTTTAAATTTAATTTTAATATTATTATTATTATTGTTATCCAGGCCTCCATGGAGTCAAAAGACTCATCGTGGGAAGTCCTTCCTAAGAAACACAATCTCACCACTCCATCAGGCAATGCATTCCATGTTTCAACCACCCTCCATGCAAAGAAACCACTCCTCACCCTCTTGCTCATGATTTCCTTTCATAACTTTCAGGTATGGCCTCTTGTCATTACTCCTTCCCGCTGTTCAACCAAGTGAAAGAACTCTCCAGTGTCAAGAACTCCCCAGAACTCCCCTAATGCCCTGTAACCACCTCTCAATAGTTCAAAAGTCTCAATCATATCACCTCTCCTTCTTCTATCCACCAACCTCTGCAGTCCACGCTCCCTCAGCCGATCCTCATAACTAACATTTTGCAGTCCTGAAACCATCTTTGTTATCTGCCTCTATACCCTTTCAACAGTTAATTTATCCCCTTCATATCCTGGAGACTAAATTTGAGAACAATAATCGAAATATGGTTTGATCAGGGTCTTATACAATGGAACGATAACTCTTTTATCTCTGCAGGTCAGCGTCCTTCTCAGTATTGCAGCAATCTGTGTTACCTTCACCACCTTTGCAATATGTCCCTTAAACTTCAGGTTTCTATCAATCATCAACCCCAGATCTCTTGTCTCCCCTACTTCCTCCAGTATAACTCCTCCAATAGAGTATGCAGCGTCCCATCGATGTTTCCCAAACCTCAAGACGGTCGATTGGTCGAACCTCTGCTACAAATGGCTCAGTTAAGTAAGTTTGAGCGCGGTTAGTAGTTGGAAGGGCCCCAATCGTTCGATGCTGTTGGCACACTCTCCCTTGATGAGTCTTTGGACTCCATGGAGGTGTCAAATAATAATAATAAGACCCTACATTTTGCTGCATTAAACCTACACCCTCAGTCATTTTCCCATCTATCTAGCTTATTCAAATCCTCTCGCAGGGCCACCACATCTGCACTATTACTAATAATCCTTCCCAGCTTTGCATCATCCGCAAACAACTGAGTATCCCCTTGCAATCCACGGACAATGTCACTGATATAAAAGTTACACAATATAGGTCCCAGTACTGAGCCCTATGGGACCCCACTTGTAACCCTCTGCCTCCTAGAAAACTGCCCCACCATATACAACTCTCTGATACCTATCAGACAGCCAATCCTGAATCCAGTTGACTAATCTGACATCCAGACTCATGTGCTGCAACTTAAATATCAGCTTGTCATGTGGCACCCTGTCAAATGCCTTCACTAAGTCTAAGAAAATGGTAGTATATGCCTTTCCCTCATCTAATGCTCTTGTAACTTTATTATAAAAGGCTAGCATATTGCTAAAACAAGAGCGGCACTTCAAAAATTCATGTTGACTCGCACAGATAACATTACTCTCATCTGCCCAATGTTGTATACGGTCCCTCACTACTTTCTCCAAGATCTTAACAACTACTGATGACACACAAACTGGCCTATAATTAGACACGTTCAGTCTGCCACCACCCTTATGCAATGGTACTATCTTACCTTACTCCCATTCCATGGGCACCTTTCCCACAGCCAGACTTTCATTGAAAAGCCAGGTCAAAGGTACTGTCAGTTTCCTAGCACATTCTCTCACAACTCGTGATGAAATTCCATCCTGTCCGACAGCTTTACTGACATCCAAAGTACTCAGTATTTGAAACACACTCTCCTCGTGTACCTCTAAATCTCAAACCTGTCCTATACCTCTAGTATTAAAACTGACTCCTCCAGGATGAAATACTCCAATAAAGTGTTCATAACAATTCCACTATGTTCTCTGCATCAGTCACTCTATTCCCATTTTTATCCCACAATATCATTCTTCCACAGTCATTTCTCCTCCTACTGGTTACATAGCTAAAAAAATTCCCTGGGATTTTCTTTGGATCTTAGGACCAATCTCCTCTCATATTCCAGTTTCACCTTCCTTACCATACTAGTCACTCTTCTGGCCTGTGTCTTATATTCTTCATGCATCTTCTTGTCACCTGTTTCCTTATATCTCTTCCATAGCCTCTTTTTCACATGCAATTCCTATTTAATATTGTTTGCCACTTTACTCCAAATTGTGTCCTCTTCTTTACTTGTGATATATAACTTACTATTGCTGCTAACAAATATTCTTTCACGATTTCCCATGCACTAATGATATCCAGGCTTTCCAATTCCTCCCTCTATGAAACTTCCTGAAGTTGACATATTAGACTATTATAATCACCTGCCTTATAATTCCATATATGTTCCCGTCTCTTTGATACTCCAGCATATCTATTCATTTTCCAAGTCAAAACTATATGGTTACTCTTTCCAACTGGTGGGCGAGATATCATCTCAGTTATTATCAACTCTTCTGATGCTATAACCAAATCTAAAACTCTTGAACCTCTTGTTCCCTCTATTACATGTTGCCTAAGACATTTGTCCCTCAAGAATTCTAGAAATTCCATTCCCTTATTGCTACATGCATCTTCTTCTCCCAATTTATACTACTGTAGTTAAAATCTCCCATAACAATCATTCTTCTTGCACTTGCCAAACTCAGCCATCTAAACATCTCCTGGTCCCCACCCTCTGTGCTCTTGGGTGTGTAGCAACATCCCACTAAATATCCTGTCTTGCCCATCTCTACCTCACACCATATGCTTTCAAAATCATTAGTGTCACTGCTTTCCAAAGCCTCCACTCTCAGAGGACATAGGTTGTTACTTAACATAAGCAGTACTCCACTGCCATGCTTTCTCTTCCTATCCTGCTGAAAAATGCTGTACCCAGCAACTTCTATTCCTGTTATTATATCCTCTTCTGTCAACCACGTCTCTGTGATCCCAATAATTTTTGGCCTGGCTGATGCTATCTGCACCACCAATTTCTTTCCCTCATTCCTGAAACTCCTGGCATTAGTATAAAGCATATAAATGCCGTTGTTTGTATACCCAGCATTATCCCCTTTAGACTCCACTGGGCTCAGTGTTACCTGATGTTGTCCCCCCCCCTTCTCCCAAGTACCCATTCCCACAACAGGCCACCCTTGCTACCATCCTCCCTGGGACACACTGACTCGTTCAGAACAGCAATCTCTCCAGATGTCTACGTCCATTCTCATTCAAATGTAAGTGGTTTCTCGCATATAATTTCTCTCTGTCTTCAAATGCACTCCAAGCATCCACATATTCCAGTCCTCTCTTGTCACACATTCTAGCTATTATATCATTCAATATTACTGCTCTTCTGCTCAGCTCGTCATTGTTATACCTAGGTAACATGCACACTATCTTTCTTCTATCTGTCTTCTTTCGTACAGCCTCAAGCAAAAATCTCATATCTCTCGTTGTCCGACTTACATTACCACACAAGTCATTTGTTTGTACCATCACAATCATCTCATCCACCCTTTCACCTCTCTTAATTGCCATAGCCACACTTTCTATCGTTCCTTCTGGCGAACATACCTATTGTTTACATTCTTTGCTCTTCTTTCATTCCCATACGTCTCTCTTATCCCCTCTCCTCTACTGCTCCTATTCTCTCTTCTAGCATTCCCATACCTCTCTCATTCCATCTCTCCTCCTACTGTTCCCATTCTCTCCTCTTCTAGCACTCACATACCTCTCTCTCATTCCATCTCTCCTGCTGTTCCCATTCTCTCCTCTTCTAGCACTCCCATACCTCTCTCTCATTCCATCTCTTCTGCTGTTCCCATTCTCTCATCTTCGAACACTCCCATACCTCTCTCTCATTCCGTCTCTCCTACTGTTTTGTTTCCATTCTCTCCTCTTCAAACACTCCCATACCTCTCTTTCATTTCCTCTCTTCTACTGTTTCCATTCTCTCCTCTACTAGCACTCCCATGCCTCTCTCTCCTACTGTTTCCTTTCCGTTAATATTAATTAATATGCTGTTATATAATGAGGGCTACAATATTAAACTTGTAACCATGTATACAAACCAAAAAGGAAAAAACAAAGTGGAAGATAGCATAGAATAGACTAGCAGCCTATGGTTCTAAGAAGGATGTACAATGGCAGCCTTGGATGGAAGATGGAAGAATTACAATTACTCAAATGCTGGTAAGTTTCACAAAACCATATTTATTGAGATTTGGTTGTTTTTAAATTTTCTAACGTTAAAAAAAAAAAAGGAAAAGTCAACCAAACCTCAATAACTATGGTTGTGTGAAATTTAGTCCTCCCACTGGGTGTGAGGTCTAAGTTTCACATTAATTCCAGTTACCCATAAAGAGTACATCTTTTGGAACTTCCGGCTTTTTAGTCTAATATCTTACACTTATTTTTTGTGGTTTGTTTCTTGATACAATTTTTATGTTGTGTCAACAATGATGTCTATAACATTGATGAAATATTCAAACAATTAAACTTTTATAATTCACTCTCCATACCATCTTCATTTAATTCAAGTATAATATGAGAACGAACTGATTTATTCAATCAAGAATTTAAATCATTACTTACCCTTGATGCCCAGATGGACTGTTCCATAGGATGAAATAACTTGAAACAAAATCCATCCTTTTTTGATGGTCTTTCAATCAGCTCACAAACATTTAAAAGCACTGTTCCAACCCACTGACTACTCTGGAGAAAGAGAAGAGGATATATAATGAATCATTTACATCAGAAATCAAGTTTTACATATTTAATTCAATTATTTTTAATTTAAACAGCAAGTCATCAGTTACCCAAATAGTGAATATGCATCTAATAATCAAATTACAATATTCTATCAGCCAAGCTTACTGGACATGGAGTTATACCAATGTCAACCCACAAGGTTACTAAATATATTAATTTTAAATTATTATTATTATCTAATCTTATTTTCCTTTTATCCTGTTTTACTTTGCGGTGTCGAGGGCTTATTAATCATCGGACTCAAACTGCTCATAGGATAAGGTGGTCAGCCTTATCCTGTGAGCGGTGTAGCCTATGTCTGTAGTGTTGAGTTCTCAAGGCCGGTTTGTCTGCTTTGAAGGGATGAAAAACCCCAGGATAAACTGGGGAAAAAACCCTACTGTCCACGCCCAAGACCGGCTAACTTGGCTATGGCTGAGGAAGATCCTTCAGCTCCTCACGTCACTGATGGGAATCAAACCTAGGACTCGCTTTCCCCAGGCATATGGTTGCGAAGTGCACAGCCACCGCGTGGATATTTTTTATTATTATTATTATTATTAAGACAGACCTCCAGGATGTCAGAGACTCATCGAGGGAGGCCACATACTACACACTAGCTATCATACTTATTCTTGAATTCATTCATACTGCTTGCACTCAACATCCAATAGCAATCCATTCCAATCACACGCACCACCCTATGAGAGAAAAAAAATCTAGCCCTCACTCCCTTCTTTGCAGCCTTCATTCTTGTCCTTTCCCCACCTGCTTCATTGCCCTCTTGTCCTTTCCCCACCCTTCATAAATTGAAAAATTCCATCAATCGAAATCCTGTATGACCCTTTCAGAAGTTTGTAAGTCTCAATCATATCACCTCTCTTTCTCCTGTTTGCTAGTGTCAACAAATTCTCAATCTCTCTTGAAAATCAATATTCCACAATCCTGATATCATTTTAAACACTCTCCTTTGTACTATATCTCCAATATATCAGAATCACAACAGAAACCAGGAGACCAGACCTGCGCACAATAGTCCAAGTGAGGTCTTATCAAGGCCTTGTAAAATGACATCCTTATCTTTTACATGTGAACATTCGTTTCAGCATTCCAATTATCTTTTGAGTGCAATCTTTGCCTCATGGCCCCTGAACTTCAACTTCCTATCTACTAACACTCCAAGATCGCTGGCCTCATCAGTTTCTTCTAGCATAATCCCACCAATATAATACAACATTGGATATCTAATCACACCGAAGTGAATAACTTTACATTTACGGACATTGAACCAACATCCATTTTCCCAATGCCCATAATTCCTTTCGTAACTTCCAGGTATGGCCTCTTGTCATCACTCCTTCCCGCTGTTCAACCAAGCGAAAGAACTCCCCAGTGTCAACCCTGTAACCACCTCTCAACAGTTTAAAAGTCTCAATCATATCACCTCTCCTCCTTCTATCCACCAAACTCTGCAGTCCACATTCCCTCAGCCGATCTTCATAACTATCATTGTACAGTACTGAAACCATCTTTGTTATCCGCCTTTGTACCCTTTCCACAGTTAATTTATCCCCTTCAAATCCTGGGGACCAAATCTGAGAACAATAGTCTAAGCGTGGTCTGATCAGAGTCTTATACAACAAAATGATAAGTCTTATCTCTGCAGGTCAGTGCCCTTCTCATTATTGCAGCAATCCTCTGTGTTAAATTCACCACCTTAATTGGACTGGACTGGACTAAGACAAGTTTCTATCAATCATCAACCCCCAGATCTCTTGTCTCCCCTACTTCCTCCAGTATAACTCCTCCAATAGAGTATGCAGCATCCCATCGATGTGTCCCAAACTTCAAGACCTTACATTTTGCTGCATTAAACTGAAATCCCCATTCATTTGCCCATCAATCTAGCTTATTCAAATCCTGTTGCAAGGCTACATCTGCACTATTACTAATAACCCTTCCCAGCTTCGTATCATCCGCAAACAACTGAATATCCCCTTGCAATCCACTGACAATATCATTGATATAAAGGTTAAACAATATAGATCCCAGTACTGAACCCTGTGGGACCTCACTTGTAACCCTCTGCTTCCTTGAAACTGCCCCGCACATACAAACTCTCTGATACCTATCGGACAGCCAATCCTAAATCCAGTTGACCAATCTGACATCCAGACCCATGTGCTGCAGCTTAAATATCAGCTTGTCATGTGGCACCCTGTCAAATGCCTTCGCTAAGTCCAAGAAAATGGCAGTATATGCCTTTCCCTCATTAACTGCTCTTGTCACTTTATTATAAAAAAGCTAGCATATTACTAAAACAAGAGCGTCACTTCACAAATTCATGTCGACTCTCACAGATAACATCACCCTCATCTGCCCAATGCTGTATACGGTCCCTCACTAATTTCTCCAAGATCTTAACAACTACTGATGATACACAAACTGGCCTATAATTAAACACTTCCAGCCTGCTACCACCGTTATGCAATGGCACTATCTTACCTTCCTTCCATTCCATCTGCACCTTTCCTGCAGCCAGACTTTCATTGAAAAGCCAGGTCAAAGGCTCTGTCAGTACCCTAGCACATTCTTTCAAAACTCTTGGTGAAATACCATCCCACAGCTTTATTGACATCCAGAGTACTCAGTATTTGAAACACACTCTCCTCCTGTACCTCTAAACCTCGAACCTGCCCTATCCCTCTAGTATTAAAACTTACTTCTCCAGGACGAAATACTCCAATAAAGTGTTCACTGAACAATTCCACTATGTCCTCTGCATCAGTCACTCTATTCCCATTTTTATCCCACAATATCATTCTTCCACAGTCATTTCTCCTCCTACTGGCCACATAGCTAAAAAATTCCCTAGGATTTTCTTTGGATCTTAGGGCCAATCTCCTCTTATATTCCAGTTTCGTCTTCCTTACCATACTAGTCACTCTTCTGGCCTGTGTCTTATATTCTTCATGCATCATCTCTTCGCCTGTCTCTTTATATCTCTTCCATAGCCTCTTTTTCGCATGCAATTCCTGTTTAATATTGTTTGTCATCCACTTTACTCCAAATTGTGTCCTCTGGTTCACTCATGGTATACAACTTACCATTACTGTTAACAAATATTCTTTCATAATTTTCCATGCACTAATGATATCCCAGCCTTCCAATTCCTCCCTCCATGAAACTTCCCCAAGTTGAGGTCTTAGATTATTATAATCATCTGCCTTATAATTCCACATACATTCCTGTCTCTCTGATACTCCTGCATGTCTATTCATTTTCCAAGTCAAAACCATGGATTAAACCAAATATATAATTGGTAGCATAGCCAAGTGAAAAAACTTCCATAAACTATCTCCAATCAAGAGAATTTTAATAATAAGGTGTGACACCTTTTGGCAACTCTTATATGGAAATATGACTTCTCCATTGCTTCCACCTTAGTATCACCACCTCCGGTTCTGGTTCCGATTGATGAGACCTCAATAAAGGTTGAAACCAGTCTGGGTAGTGACCCTTCCCTTAATGCATAGCATTATACATGTCTCTAAGGAGATGTGCTTTGCATTATGGGTTACTAAGGCAAGTGATGAGAAGTTATACCACCTTTGCCACAAGTTGTCCCAATCCTGATCAGGCACAAACTTTATTTGCTTACCTTTGGATAAAGGTTTAAACTAAATATATAATTTAATAATGTTATTTAAAAAAAAATACAAATATCTTGCAAAGATAAGTCGGAGACTGGTTCAATCGATTGATATTACATTGTGAACGATGTCTAGCTCCATGGCAAGTATTAGCTACTTTCTCGTGCAAGTGCAAGAAGCGGGAGACCCAAAAAAATTATTGCAGTTGTGCATGAGGTCGAACATGAGACCGACACACAATCGGCAGCTTCCGCACATGGGGAATGCAGTGCGCATGAAATTTAAAGACGAAATGGCATTTCGTACGGGACTGTGTGGCGATCACTCAGGATCATCCTCAAGAGGTATCCTTACAAAATCCAACACATACAGGAACTGAAACTAACCAATTTCGAGACATCATGAATTTGCAAATTGGGCTTTTCAACAGATGGAAAACAATGCGGACTGGCTGTCAAATGTCCTGTGGACTGACGAGGCACACTTTTCGCTTAATGGAAGTGTAAATGCACACAACTGCCGCATCTGGGCGAGAGAGAACCCACACGCAATTGTGGATACCCCTTTGCATCAACCAAAGGTGATAGCATGGTGTGGGTTCACTGCGTCATTAATTATAGGCCCCCTCTTTCTTTGAAGAAGTCCACAGCGGTACATTTCGAACTGTTTCTGTCACAGATGAGCGTTATGCAGCATTTTAAGAGACAGCATCATTCCCTCCTTGCAAGAGAGGCAAGCACTCCATAGTGTAACATTCATGCAGGATGGAGCACCTCTGCAAATCACAGATCCTGTCCAGCAGCTGCTGCGATGACCATGTCCTCAGTCGCTCTTTCCCGCACTCTCCAGACCTTACACCTTGTGACTTTTGGTTATGGGGCTACTTGAAGTCACAGGTGTACAGAGGTCGGCCAACGTCACTGCCCATGTTGAAAGAAGCTATTCGCCATCATGTGACAGGAATTACAGCTGAAATCCTCTTTGATGCTGAGCAGGGTGTCGTGCCACATCTGACATCTATTCTCATGAATGACGGCCGTCACATAGAACATTTATAATCCTAGCTGCATTGCGAACTGTGCTGTGCCACTGCGCAAACTACTGACACAACTGAAGCGCCACCTGTTGGTGGCAAATGTAACTATTCTGGTAATAAAACTTTTCATTATTAAAAAAATCCCATGTCTTTCTGTGCATTTCTGTGAAAACCGCATTGTTCTACTGTCTGTACTTTTCGAATTATTGAATTTTTACTTTTTCTGTTACTTTTGGATCACCCAGTACATCACACAAACACTCTGCATGTGAATTCCAACCATGAAAGGTAATAAGCCTATAGCATACATTAGTCATAAGCTTATAGTGCTATGGATAGAGATTAGTTAATCTGGAAACCCATTTTAGAGATCAAATGTGGAACTGTTTCAAGCCGCTTCAGGCCTGCAAGAATAATTATTATTATTGTGTGACACCTACAGAGTCCAAGGGTTCATTGTGAAAGGGCACTCCACTCTACTCTGCTGCACTCATTTTTCCGTCTCCCCTACTACTTAATTCTCCACTTACACAAAATGACACTACTACCAACAGTATTTTTTGTCTGTAAGTGGTATGTGTTCTCATGGTCAATTTGCCTGGACGAGAGATGAAAATCCTGTTTCCAGAAGAAAAAAACCCTGCTACCTCCATACAAGGATTAGCTAACTCACCTTCAATTGAAAAAGCCAATATAAAGATTCCTCTTGTCAGGACAAGAATCAAACCCAGTCCTTTTCCATTGAAGGGCACAATATTCCTGTTATTCTTCCAATTGCACTATAGAGGCACTTAATACTGCTAATAATAAACTGAGCTGTACATAATTAACAGATGAATGTTGTGTAATGGGAAATTCCACAAAATAAAAAAAAAAAAATTTTCCTTTCTGAATTGTACAGCTCTGCAACAAATAAAGATGACATTTTCATATACCCAAATTACTAAAATCTACTCAGCCACTCTAATATTGCTGAATCCTCAAGGTTATAAAAAAAAGGGCAAAAGCAACAAAATTTCATAAAAATAATTATCTCTATACATGAATTTAATATATCATGAATAACTGCAGTTAAGACAAAGTACTTATAGAATGACAATAGATATTTAAATGGAAATGGAAAGGTTGAGAAAATTTAATTTCCAAATTATGCTTATGCAAAAATAATAAAGCATACCTTATGAGTTTTTGGACTTTTGTAAAGCATAAGTAATCCTGGCTTTAAAACACACCATAGTTTGGTCCAGCCTTTTAATGTTCCCCTAACTTTTAACCAGTCAGCTAAAACGATAATTGAAGGATCCTTAAGTGTACTCAAAAGTTCCTTTGCAACACGTTTTTTTTCATGCCTGTAGTGTTTTCTTTGTGCCTAAATAAAGCAAACTTTTCATTCAGAAGAAAAAAAAATCTGAAACTATCACAATATGAATTACTTTAAATTATATATCCAAAAGTTAATGATTATATGTATGTGCAGAAATGCTATATGTAACTAAAACTGAATTTTCAAAGGAATAACTTAGACCATTAGACAAATATTTCACATGCATTTAGTTTGTTAGAATTACAAGTATATAACTAAAAAAGGGGAAAAAATCATTGATTTCAAGTTAATTATAAACAGAGCTAGAAACCTACTTTTGTTTGCATAGTTCACTTCAAGCTGGCTTCTGTTGTAATGAATGAATTCAGCAGTTGCAGACTTGATAAATACAAAGTACTGATCAATCACATTCCATGTTTTTAAATTATACTTTAAATCACAACCAGCTGCTAGACAGTTAAAGGAGGAATCATGTTAGCTGTTTCCATGGTAATACAGAAAATATTTCATTGATTTTTTTTTTTTTTGTAGAGCAGTACATCCAGAATCAATAAAAATCAGCAGTATCGGGAATGAAGTTTTCAATGGTTTAGAACATTTTCCTGAGTACTTCTAAACCTTTACAAGACCTGATTACATATATAAACCTTTTCAGACATAAACATAATTTTGATAAATGGATTGTGGGTTTTCCCTTAGACAACAGGCATCTTCTTTTTTTTTTCTTAATTAAACAATCAATATGTTTTGAATAATTATGCATATATCGGTAAGTGTAAATTGTAAATGTAAACTACTTATACAAATTTATATACCAAAGTATGTAAATTAGTAGTAGAACCAGTTTAAGTGAATTTACATCTAATAACCATTATTTTCAATACAGCAGTTACAATCCATAGCATTATACAATGGTATTATTAAACTACCACACTACAACTGATAATTTAGTATTTATTCATGATTATTATTTATTTATTTATTTTGAAATGCAACATTCAAATACTTATATTTGCCCCCCCCCCTTTTTTTTTCAGTGTGTTCTCTGAATTCAACTCCTAAATCCCTTTAGTCCTGTTTCAGCAGTGTAATACATAGCACATAATCTTTTAATTCCAGCATAATCTTGCACTTTTATATTACACTAGCATCCATTATCCTTATCCATATTGTCACTGTATTTAAATCATTCTGCTGGATCTTTACGTTGCCGTTGATCCAGTTTTGCAAACAACAGAATATTATCCTTCAGAACATTTCCTATATCATTTAGAGTGCAAGTTAAACAACAATGACTTCAATAAAGGCACTTCACTAGTCACTCATATTTTTTGGAATTCTACTGCACCTTATTATTTCTGTTCTGATGTTTGTGTGCCAGACATCCAGACATAAGTCAACTTCATATTCCCATTCATCTGTTCTAATTTATGTAACAGATTTTCATGCAGCAACCTATTAAATGCTTTTGCAAAATTCTGTAGTATCACAGTCTCATTTCCATTATCCAATTCAACTTACTTTTTTTATAAAAAAGTAAGAAAATTATTTAAAGAGGATCCATCCAACCTGTCCTTCTATAAAGCCATGCTTCTTCCATACAGTATTATGTTCCTATTCCTATCCACTCATTCCTGAATTTTTTCTTTCACTAATTTTTATAATACCTTACCCACCAACCCTGAGATGCTGATTGGTCTGTAATTTGCCACTTCTTTCTTTGAGCTCCATTATATAAAGAACAATCTTGCTTTATTTTTACTCCCTCAGGACCTTGCAGAGCTGAGACTTAAACAGCTTGACCAGAGGCAATGCCTAGCCAACATCCCATTTAATGCCATGGCTGTATTTACATTGATATTGTGTTAAGCACTTCCAGTTTATTTGTATTTTCTCATTAGATTGTCACATCAGTGACATCACCACTGATGATACATCCTTGCAAATGATCACTCAGCAACTACTTATTCTGCTTCTGTCACCATTAGTATTTATTAAAGTTATCCTCTCACAAACATTATTCCTCTTACTCATGACACACAGCAAAATAACTATGGATTTCCTTTGATCTGTTCAACAAATTTCCTCTTGGAATTTGCTTTTGCCTTCTTTACCATGCTAGTTATCCTTCTTGCCTGTTTTGTACTGCTCATGAGCATGCTGATACCCCTTTTTTTCTTTTTATATTGCCCCCACAATGTTTTTTATTTTTTAAGCCATGAATGACATCATTAAGCTCCTACTTAATGATGTCATTCATTCATTTAACTCAATGTGATTTATCTTCCTGACTCTGCATATGCCACCTGATACTATTTTCTTCATCTCCCCCCACAACCACCACTGACCATTTAACATGTGCTGCTGACATCCTTCCCTTTTAGTTTCTTGCTACACTGCTCTAAACTGTCTCCTTAGTGACATAACCATAGGCTCTGCAGTTCCATATACATATTCCTTCTTAACTGTCCAGTGAAGACCACATGATCGCTCAGATTGTATGAATATATTTATTGTATGAATGATTATATGAATATATCTTTAGATGGTGTCACCAGATAAAATACTATCAAACTCCAGGTTCCTTCATCATATGAGGTTTCAGGTAATTATCTCTTAATAGTCATATAAATTCCATCATTTCCTCTTTCAACTCTATGATAATTACTCTGCCTGCACTCATGCTAAACTACTGATGCATGGCATCCATTTCTTTCTGTATACTCTCCCTGATCTATAACAACAACCAACTATATATTTTGTTTTGTTGGTTTCCATCCTACAGCAGATAGTCTCAAATGAGCAACCTCATGTAGTCCCAAATTTCTGTTGCTTGCAATTCTTCAACTACCATCAGTAAGTACTCCTCCCCTGTTTTGCTTCCTTGATCCTCACTGAAAATGCAATATCCTCTTACATTCTATTCCTATATCATCTTTTATCAACCATATCTCACTAATACAGATAATGTTTGGCCATGCTGAACTGGCCAATGCAAAACTTCTCATTCCTATTCCTGATTAACACTTTCATATACATGATTTGCAATATCTTCCTGAGCTCATAATTACTGCTACATTTTTGAATGACCAACCAAGTAAGATTCAAGACATGAATAACTGAATTCAGTACTGTTTGATCATTCCCATTCTTCTACTCATTTGCATCTGAGGTGTCTGGAATCTCCTCAAACAGCTCTACTTTTCTGATTTTGCACTTTCAACCTCATACTGAACAACACTTTCCCCAAACATTCAATTTCAAAACCATTCCAAATGCAGACCATCAGTCAATATAGAAGTATTTTTGTTCATCATATTCACTTTGGATATCTGAAAAATTGCATATCCTTCCTGAACATTTTTCATACTGATTCATTTACAATCATGGCCCTTTACAATTCACTCCTATTATGCTGCAACAATATTCACATCACTAGTTGTATTAACTTCTTTTTGGTAAACTAATGCAGCCATGCATGCATGTCAAAGTTTGCAGAGTGCTTCACTGCCTGATTTTGGAAATCAGTCTAAAATAGATATCCAAAATATTAAATTATTAAATATAATTTTCACAACAGTTTTAACCTACATAAACAAGCAATCCTTATCCATTCCCCCAAGGCAGTGTTTCTCAAAGTATGGTACACGTATCCCCCGGAAGTACGCGAAAGGTCATTAGGGGATACGTGGCAATTTTTGGCTATGCATAATTAAAGGAGTCATTATATTTTTCAACAAACAGTACAATTAGAGACAAATGGGATAAAACGGCACTAACTAATGAATCACATCCCCCCTCCAACAGAAACTACCAAGCAAAACCATATGTTGCCGGTGGAACATATGGTTTTGCTTGACACCACCCCCGTCGTTAATGTGTTAAAACTAAGAAACATATAGTGAATGTGTTTCAGATATTATGGAATTCGGTTGAAGGGAATTAGCATTTCAATTCAATTGTTGAAATGCTAATTTGTCTTTGGTTCTCATGATCTTTTGTTAATACCGCACCAATCATATGCAGTACTTCGCTGCTCTACATATCTCAAGTCTTGTAAATTACTGGTAATTTTTGCTTGAAATAATGGGAAAGAAGATGACGCTATTTGGGTAGATGACTTTGACGACGTACACAAGGAAACTGTTCTCGATGCCAAAAGTAGTGATAGCGAGTAGGAGCTTCTTGGTAAGTTGCACCATTTTCAGTTCTTTTCTGAAAACTTTAGTTTCTGAAAATTCCCGCACGTATCACACAACATGATTTTTAGCTTTAATTTTGGGAAAAAAGTTAGAGTTATATTCGAGTAAATACAGTATTTTTTTTTTAGTTTTCAAATTCTTACGTATGGATCAGTGGTTAAAGATTGGATCTATAAAATCCCAAAAAGAGAGCAATATAGCAAATACAAGTAGCTGTAAGCAACAAGAAAATGTTGATTTTGCATCTGGATCAAATCAAATTGATAAGGGTGTCTCGTCTGACATCTCTAGAGAACCAAAATTTAAAAATAAATCATATTTTTTGTTTACATGAACATATAAATTCAAATAAAATAGATATTTAATTTTAATTAATAATTTTAATTAATTTATTAATTTTAATTAATTTATTTATGTGTTTAATTATTTCATGAATTTATTTATTTTTAATTATTTAATGAATTTATTTATTTTTAATTAATTAATTAATTTTTTTTAATTAATTAATTAGGGGGTACTTGGTAATAATGAAAATTTAACAAGGGGTATACATATCTGAAGTTTGAGAAACACTGCCCTAAGGGAAGAGCAATTCTTTATTATTATTATTATTAACATTTGACCTCCATGGAGTCAGAGACTCAATAGGGGAGGTACACACTATTGCACACATTGAATTGGTTTAAAGCACGGTTGGATGAGCAATGTGTCTACATTCACAACACACTCAGGCAATGTATTCCAATCACCAACCACTATCCATGCAAAGAACCTTTTCCTCACTCATTTGCTTACACCCTCCTTATACAGTTTCCAGTGATGACCTCTTGTTCTACCACTCCTCTCCCATTCTATGAAAAATCTCTTCCATGTCAACCTGATAACAGCCCCTGACTAGCTTATATGTCTCAATCATATCCCCCCCCCCCTCTTTCTCCTATTGACGGGGCTTTGCAACTTACATTCTCTCAATTAGTACTCCACATTTCAAAGACCACTGACAACCTTTGTAAATCTTCTCTGGACCCTTTACAATACATCCTCATCACTATGAAAACCCAGTGGCCAAATCTGTGCACAGTAATCCATATGAGGCCTGATCAAGACTTTATACAATGGCATCATAACTACTCTATTTTTGCATGTCAGGGTCCTCTGCATTATTGCCATTATCTTCACAACTTGTGCAATGTGACCCCAGAATCTCAGGATCTTGTCCACCTTCACTCCTAGATCGCTCATCTCCTCTTCTTCCTTTAAAGTTTCTCCACTAAGTGTATACTTCACATCCCATCATTGCTAACCAAATCTCAAAACATTACACTTGCAACATTGAACTGATAGTTCCACTTACCTGTCCATTTATGCAATCTATTCAAGTCTTCTTGTAAGGCCATAACATCGACTTCAGAGGCATTGCTCTCCCCAGTTTTGCATCATCTGCAAACAGCTGCATATCACTAGTTAAACCCATCCCAATATAATTAACATACAAATTGAACAACAATGGTCCCAAAACTACAACCACCATATACAACTTTTTGATATCTATCTGACAGCCAGTCACTGATCCAACTCAGAAGTCTGTTATCTATTTCAGTTTATTTACCAGCTTGTCATGCAACAGTCTATCAAAAGCTTTTGCAAAATCCAAGTACACCACTGCATGTAAGCTCTTCAGTTTTGTAAGGGATTTAAAAGTCACACTATATTATAGTAATGGAAACTGTAAGTAGAGTATAAAGCTAGAGAGACTTAAGAATTACAGCAGGCAGGAACCACATTACTAAAGTTAAGACACACACACTGCACTGTATAAGTGCAATATCAAATGACACTAACTTGCAAGAAAAGGAAGTTATTCTCCCACTTTACAAGACTTTGATAAGACCATATGTGACTATCCTGTACATATATATGATTACTTGAGTTCCAAGAAGATGGGATGACAATTGAAAAGATAATAAATGACAACTAGCCTTTAAAATTGTACATATAAAAACAAAAAAAGGGGAATGTGGTTTTTAAAGTTTTAGGAACAGATGGAGAAGAGAGGAGACATGATAAAGATCTTACAGTATAAAGATAACTGAGATATGGGCCAGGGAGATACTCTGGCCCATATCTCTTCATCATAGTGATTGACTATATTTTTAAATATGTCATTCACTGCACTGTACTGTATGAACATCTCAAAGCATCTGCAAATGAATACAAGTTAAATCTGGAATCCTTATCAAAAATCCATATATACAGATGTCCCTTGAAGACCTGACCTTTGCAGATGATATAGTCCTCATTGACTCCAACATTACAGATGCTGAAAACCACTTCAACAGCCTTAGGAGACCTGCAGAAATATTTGGACTAAAAATAAACTCCCAAAAAACAAAGATATTAAAACATCAGATAGATGGGCACATCTATATAAATCAAAATGATCACCTTGAAGTAGAGGACTTTGTATATCTTGGATTACACATCTCAGATTCCTTGACAGACATTAAAACAAGAAAACAGAAAGCACTGCAGTTCCACAGAAGTCTTAATAAAGTATGAAAGTCAAGCCTCATCTCAAAGGAGACGAAGATTCGTCTTTACAAGTGCACCAGCTAGTCTATCTTTCTGTAAGGCTCCCGGACCTGGAACAGCTCAACAAAAGCAACAACCAATTAAGTATAGTTTCTGGGAAAATTCCCGTGTTACTCCTCTTAAACACTATTAAATTTTGTTTGTGCAACAACCAATATTATAAATAGCTTTGGAACTACTTGTCTAAGAAATATCCTGGATTACTCCTGGGAAGACAACATTCCCAACTCTACTATATTAGATGAAACCCAGCAAGATCCTCTAGTCAGCACTGTTCAAAGAAACCAAATAAAAATGGCTCAGCCACCAACTTAGACATCCACCCTCTATACCGTTTGATGCTCTGGTCCTCTACGCCCATACAGATGTACAGATGGAAAAAGAAAAAGAGGCAGACCCCCCGAGCTCCATATTGGAAATACATCAGCAATATTCTCCCCATTTCCCTCAACTCTCTGCATCAGAGATCTGTCAATTAGTGTATGACAGAGAAGCTTGGTTTTAACATAACGTCATAACAACTTCCAAGTCCTATCTTAGTGTCCACTAACTACTTATTTGTTTTGATTGGTTTCCCTATTTATAATTAATTGTAAAATTATAAATAAATGATGATGATGAGTCTTACACATTGGGTCAAGTTCCAAAGGAGTGGAGGAAAGGGGAGATTACACTGCTTCAAGAGGGAGGTGACACATCAAATGGCACATCAAGCATCAAATGATAGGCCAATCTGTGTGTCAGATGTTGTGGTTAAAGTTAATCAGAATCTAAAACTGGGTTGACAACAGTGGTATCATCTTTGATTGACACAGATTTGCTAAATGAAAGTCATGTTTTAGTAGATTACCTTATTGTAATCTACTTATTATAATAAGGTGACAGCTGCAGTGGACAAGGAAGATGGATACACAGTGGTATCCTTAGATATACTTAGATTTTGCAAAAGCTTTTGATAGGTTACCAGATGATAAGTTGATAGTCAAACTAGAGCAGATAGGGTTGGATATAAGACTAGTGCATTGGATTGGAGATTGGCTATCTGATAGGTATCAGCAAGTTGAGTATTGGGAAAGTCACTAGTGGTGTGCCTCAGGGTTCCGCTTTAGAGTCATTGCAGTTCAACCTATATGTTAATGATATTGGCGAAAATTTGGATGGAGATATTGGAGAGGGTTCAGAGGCAACTGACTAAGATAGTTTCTGGTCTCTGGAATGTGGAATATGAAGAAAGATTGAGACGATGTAATTTGCAGAGTCTAATAGATAGGATTCAGTCTGCAGATGCTGCAAAGTTGAGACAAACTGAAGAGTAGAGAAGATGTTGTGGTCTTACATGAAGACTTGAATAAATTGAGTGAATGGGCATGGAAATGGGGATACAAGTTTAGTATTGCAAAATGTAAGATTTTAAAATTTCGGAAAAATAAAGATGGAATATAGAATTTATGCTTGGTGAGGATATATTGTTGGGGATGAAGGAAATAAGAGATCTTGGGATGATGGTGGATAAGGATCTAAAATTTAAAGGATACATTGCCAAAATAGAGAGGACAACACAACAAATTCTAGAAATGATGCAGAGGACACTGACTTATAGAAGCATGGAGTATGGTTCCACTGTATAAGGCCTTGATTAGGCCACATATACTACTGTGCACAGATTTAGTCACCTGGTTTTCAGAAGGATGAAGAGATATTGGAGAGGGTTCAGAGGCAACTGACTAAGATAGTTTCTAGTCTCTGGAATGTGGAATATGAAGAAAGATTGAGAAGATGTAATTTGCAGAGTCTAATGGATGGGAAGAAGAAGAAGGGTGATATGACAGAGACATGCAAAAGTTGATAAAGGGTTGTTATAGGATTAGCATTGAAGAGGTTTTTCATAAAATGGTGGAAGGTGGGGGAGAACAAGAGGTCATGAGTTCATTCCTGGAAGCTGTACAAAGAGAGTGTGAGCAAGGCAGTCAAAAGGATTTTTTTGCATGGAGAGTTGTGAATAACTGGAATGCATTCCCCGAGAGTGTGGTGTCTGTAGAGAGTATGAATGTATTTAAGGCACAGTATGATGATCTGTGTGTATGACAAAGGGATCTCTAGCAATGAGTCATTGACTCCATGGGGATCTCAAGATAATAGTAGTACACTTGCTGATAAACTAATGTGTCAAAATTTATTTAAGACTATTGACAAATTAATGAAGTTAAAAAACAAATAAGTTTACTTTTTTAAAAAAAATAATGAATATAATCCACAAGTAATAATGACTACAGCATTTTTCATTTTTTTTTAATTTTCTGTTTTTTCTATGCTGCAGATTATCTGAGGAAATTTATTTTACAGTTAACTCACTTAAGAGTCTACTGTATATAGGACCTCCAGAAACAGCACACAAAACAACTGATCACAAAAAATTTTACTTGCCATAGTATGGATTGTGGTCAAAGGTGTATGTGTGTGTGTTTCATTTCGGCAACAAAGGAAACAACTTTAAGATCTGGCATGTTTCTCTTTAATTTTGCCACTAGTTCATTTTTTTCAGTATGTTACATGCTATTTATGTTCCAATGCCTACTAAGTAATTACCAGTCTTCTGACAAGAAAAGTTTGCTCATTTTACTCTTTAATCTATCAAAATATGCTGCAACTGAGTTTTGGAGACAAATTATCTAAACAAATGCGTCTTCTGATTTTTATCTCTAGAAATAAAATTTCAAACTAAATCTGCAGATGCAGGTTAGGTTTAAATTTATGACAGAGGGAGAAAGATAAATAATGCTGCATATTGTCATAGATTTGAATTTCTTCATCATTCAGAAAAACAGTGAGGTATATTTTTGAGTTTGTTCTTCATGCAAAACAATTTTTGGCAGGAAGAAACAGTCAACAAACGATCTCATATTAACTTACTTAACTGAATTAACTTACTAAATTAATTACATAAGATATTATCTCCTGGTTGAAAACAAAACATCTTTATTACATTAATTTGAGGCTGTTCTGATCAAATAACATTAAACTGAATGAGATGATGTTTTAAAATGAAAAAGAAAATGTGTAAAATTATGCAAAGAAAAGAATATATTTTGAATGCATAGAGAACAAGGCTGAAAATTCACTCATCACATATATCTGAGAAGCAGTATGGTGGACAAAATGAAATGTTTAGTAGAGTGTTGCTATAGACCTGGTAATGTAGCAGGCAGTGAGAAAGAAATGTTTAGACAAATTGGTCTGGCAAATAAGAAAATGGTGATCACTATGAGAGATTTCAATTATGGTAATATAGACTGGAATGAAGAGACAGCACCAGGAACAATCAGTCTTTTTGACTTTCTGCAGTCAAAAAGAGAATGAATTTCTTGAGTTTTTAAGGAATAACTACTTCAAACAGTATGTAACAGAGGCTACACATGAATTGAGGGTCTTGGATTTGATTACCTCATCAGCAGATATTGTGGTAAATGAAGTGCCACATAGTTGGTGAAAGTGACCATGAAATGATCACTTGGGTAGTGGCCAGCCATATCAAGACTTTTGTGAGAAAGAGTTATATGTAGAACTATAATGTAATGTGGGTGATTATAGCAAACTCAGGAGACAGCTTGTAGTAATATCATGGAATGAGAAATTGCATGGGAAGGAAATCAATGCTGCTTGGTCTTTACTCAGCAATTATCTGGCAGAGGCAATGACTGAGTGTATTCCAAAGGCCAGGAGATTAAATACACAAATAACCAATCAAACAACCCACCAACATTAATCCTTACAAAAAAAAAAAAAGCTTCCACATTCACTTCACCAGCATATGTGGTCTTAACAGCAATATAAAGTGCACCTCCACCTACAGTCATCTAAACAAGAAGTACTATTCCTATCAGAATCTCAACTAGCAACCTCAACAGCCACTGTCCACTTAACTAACCAAACTACATTACATAGTTGTTTCCACCACAAGGGGGAGCACTTTTGCATTCATGGGAACCAACATACCATGCCAGAGACTGCAAACCATTGAATCCTCACTGTTTGATCCACTTTGGCTCAAAATTTCTCTACCAAACCAACCTGCACTTTTCATATGCTTCCTCTATTGCTTTCCAAACTCTGCCAATCACTCTGACCTCTTCAACTATCTCTCCCTAAAGCTCGACTTTCTGCAGTCAAAATACCCCAATACTGAGGTCATCCTTCTTAGGGACTTCAATCCACAACTCACATTGGCTCCCCTTTTCCAGTTTCACCGATCAAGCAGGCAGGGGATGCTGAGGTGTTTGCCATCAGCAAGGACCTTTCTCAGATCATCAATTTTGCTACCAGAATACCTGAACCCCTCCAATTTGTTTACACACTTGACCTCTTCCTAACAAGTTCATCTTCCAGGTATACTGTGGTTGTCAGTTCTCCTCTTAGTAACTTGGACCACAATTTCATACAAGTCTCTTCTGCCACAAAACTACCTTCATCCACCAGTTCACAGTCTCATATCCTTTGCCACTACAAGGGTGCCAACTGGGAGGACCTCCATGACTTCTATTCCTCCTTCCATGGGAATAGCAGAAACCATCCTCATTCCACTCCAAAATCTCAGCCACCATCCAAGCCTTGATTTTCAAAAAAAGTGTGCCAATGCTGTAAAAGAAAAAACCTCTGCTTATCACAAATGGCTCAAGACTAAAACTCCACTCTGCCTACACTGCAGCTCAAAATAGTTGTAAAAGAATCATCACCAAGTCCAAGTCAGACTAGGAAAGGGTCAAATGTCACAAACTCACCTCCTGCCTAAATAGCAGTCACTCATTCTGGTCCCTTGCCAAGGCCAATGAGTGCAACTTATATCCACCAAGGTTTTCACCACTCTCAGATCCAGACTCGCACCCTCCACTCTACCAAGAATGGCTCCCTTCATGTTGCCCATAGTCTCTGACAAAAAGAAATCGGAAAAATCCTAAATAACATGGACATAAACAAGGCATCTAATCCTGATAATATCCCACCTACTGTGCTAAAAAATTGTGCTCCAGAACTAACACCTATCCTATTCAACTGGTATCTACCCTACAACATGGAAACAGGTCCACATCCAACCTATCCCAAAGAAAGGTGATAAAAGTCAATCAACGAACTACCGTCCAATTGCTCTCACTTCTGGTCTTTCTAAAGCTATGGAGTAGGTCATCAACAATCAACTCTTGAACCACCTAGAGTCACACCAACTAATCAGTGACCAGCAGAATGGATTCTGCCACTCACAATCTACAGCTGATCCTCTTTTTTTCATCACTCACCTTTGGACTTAGGCCATGGAGAAATTTGAAGAAACTCACATGGTTGTCCTCAACATTTCAAAGGCATTTGATCGGTTTTGTCACAGGGGCCTACTCAACAAACTGTCATCCTATGGTCTGCCTTCCTCACTCTGCAACTGGATCACCAACTTTCTCACTGATTGCTCACTATGTGTAATGGTGGACAGTTTACTCTCCTCAGATTACCTAACTAATGCAGGAGTACCCCAGAGTTCTGTTCTTTCACCCACTCTCTTACTTTTGTATATAAATGAGCTGTTCTCTCAGACTTCCAATCCTATCCATAGCTTTACTGGTGACAGTACACTCCATTCCTCCTTTTCAATCAATAAATCTTGTATTGTTCAAGTATTAGAATCTTCAAGATCTACCACGAAGTGACCTGAACTCAGATCTCCTAGCTATATCTCAGTGGGGCAAGGACAACCTTGTAAAGGTCAATGCTGCCAAAACACATTCTTGTCTGATCTCTCATAAGAAAGCGCTTGCATGCCTCCCCCTTACCTTTAGTAATACTATGATATCCAAGCACAATCAAATTTCTCTTCTTGGACTGAACTGCAGCTCAGATCTTTCCTGGCACAACCACATTTCAACTATAGCTTCAGCAGCTGCCAAAAAACTTGGTGTACTTTTTTGCACAAGACGCTACTTCACACTTTCACAGTTGCTAACTCTAAATACAAAGTCCAAATCTGCCCAGCCATACAGCTCTCATATTTGGGATGATGCACCAAAATCTTCCCTAAGATTGCTTGATTCTGTCCAGAAGAGGGCAATCTGGCTAATTAATGACCCCTCTCTCACAGACATTCAGTTTCTGCCTTGCACCTCTTCTACAGGCACTTTCATAGACAGTGCTCTGCTGAATTGGCCACTATTATTTCCCACTCTCCTCTAAAATAATTAAAACAAGAGCCATTGATGACCAACACTCTTCTACAGTCCATCTTGAAACTCACTGAACCAACTTCACTGCCTCCTCTTTCATTCCATCTACTTCTATCCTCTGGAACAGTCTCCTCCCAACTGTGCCTTTCCCAAAGATCACAACCTTCAGTTCTTCAAGCAAAATGTGAACAGATTCCTCCTTTCTTCTATTTCTCTTTCCACACACAGCACTAATGTGCTACAGGTCTTGTGGTTTTCATGTGTGGATCAGATATAAAAAAAAGGAAAAAAAAGGTGTAAAATGGATGCCTAAAGAGGTGAAGCATGCAATCTGGAAGAAAAAGGAATTGTGGGGTGGGGGGGGCAGCACAAGATGAGTAGAAATAATCAGTTACATAGAAGCAAGAAATGAAATTGACTCACTTAGTAAGGGCAGCAAAAGCAGTACAAGCAGCAGTTAACAAATGATGCTAAAAGAAATTCTAGGGAGATTTTTTTGATATGTGGACAGTAGAAGGAAGAATGATTATGGAAGAAGGATGTTGGTCAGTGATAATGGGAGAATGATAAACGCTGAGGAGGATATAGTAGAGATGTTAAATGAGCAGTTCATTGAAGTATTCCTTGCGATTGTAACATAATCCAGAACTTGAAAACAGGGGTGGGATGGGGGGGGAATCAATGATGGTGAGTGAGCAGGAGGTATATGAAGAATTGACTAAACTTGATGTCAACAGGGCTATGGGACTTGATGGTTTATCACAATGTGTCTTGAGGTAATGTTCCAGGGAGTTAACAACACCTATAATGTACATTTTCAACATGAGCCTTACATTAATTCATGTCCCAAAGGAATGGAAAGATGGCAAAATTGTTCTCCTTCATAAAGGAAGTGATAAAACTAAGGCTTCAAATTATAGACCAATCTGCTTGTCTGGAGTTTGTGTGTGTGTGTGTCCTCACTAGCTTCTCCAACACCTTGGAGAAGCTAGTGAGGGTCAAGAATTTAGAACTGGGTAGACAGTAGTAGAATTATCTTTAATGCACAGCATGGGTTTAATAAAGGAAGATAGTGTTTTAACAGCCTGCTTACTTATTATAACAAAGTGACGAATACATTGGACAAGGGGGATACATATACGGTAGTACATTTAGATTTTGCAAAGGCTTTTGAATACATTGCCACATGACAAACTAGTTAAATTGGAACAGATGGATAAACACTGGATTTGGATAGCAGATCTGTGCATCAGATTGGAGATTGGCTGTCTGATAGGAATCGACAGTTTGTGTATGGGGGGAAGTGATATCCCAGAAGAGGAAAGTCATAGTAGCATGCCCCAGGGGTCGTTTTGGGGCCATTAATGTTTAATTTGTATGTAAATGACATTGGAAAGTTTTAAACTTTCCAATGTCATTTACATACAATTTCCAATGTAAGTCATGATATACAGTTGTTTGTGGATGAAGTTGGGGAGAGTTATGAGAAGTAGAGCAGATGTTGTAGCTTTGCAAGAGGACCTAAACAGACTGTCTGAATGGGTGAGTGTGTGGGATGTCAATTTAATGTTACAAAGTGTAAGGTTTTAAAATTTGGGAAGCAAAGATGGGATGCAGAGTATAGGATAATCAGAGATAAAGAGCCAAGAGGCTATTTTTCCAGCGACATAAATTAAGTTAAGGGGATAATAAATCCTGTATTATTTTACAGCCGGGTATGAAACTCGGAGATCGAAATCCATCGAAATCTAAGAGTTTTATGCCGAAGAACTATCAGCGAGTCCAAGCGTAAGTCATCACTTGGGTAGTACAACACAGAGATCAAAATCCATCGAAATCAATGGATTTCGATCTCCGAGTTTCGTACCCGGCTGTAAAATAATATGGGATTTACTATCCCCTTAACTTGATAATCAGGGATATTTTGGAGGAGGTGATGAAGGATTTGGGGGGTTGTGGTAGATAGAGACTTGAAATGTTGTGGACATTTTGCTAAAATTGTGAGGACAACACAATGGATTATGGGAATGATATGGAGAACACTGATGTGTAGAAGTAAGGATGCTTTGATTAATTGTAGAAGACTTTGATCAGGCTGCATATAGATTACTGTGCACAGATTTGGTCACCCGGTTTTCAAAAGGATGATGAGATGTTGGAGAGGGTCCAGAGACAATTGACTAATTTAGTTTCTGGTCTCTGGTGGACTATGAGACAGATTGAGAGAATACCAATTATAGAACCTAGTGGATAGAAGGAAGAGGGGAGACATGATCAAGTCATATAAGTTGATAAGGGGTAATTACCAGATTAGCGTAGATGAGATTTTTCATAGAATATCTGTAGATGGTGGGAGAATGAGAGGCCATTCCTGAAAGCTGTATTAGGTGGGTGCGAGCAAGGGATGGGGAGTAGTTTTTTTGCATGGAGAGTGGTGGGTGATTGGAATGCATTGCCTGAGAGTGTGGTGAGTGCAGGGACAGTAAATGCATTTAAGTTGAGGTACAAGGAGCTGTGCATGCGAGTGGAAACTCCCACAATGTCTCTTGACTCCATGGAGGTCTGTTGATGATAATAATAACTGAACTGTGGCAAGTGGATTTTTGGAACCCTGACTGTATATATCATTAATAAAGTCCTTTAATTATTTAGCTTTATATTATTATTAATAAAAATGTTCATGGAGTTAGTAGACTTATGTCAGATCACTCCCCTCCCCCCACACAAAATCAATAACACATGTCATACTGTGATTGATACATCATCATTCAGCAAAACATTCTACTCAATGCGTTCAACATAAAAATTAAGTCTTCATTCCCCTGTTAACTACACCTTTATACAATCTAATTCTGCTTCCTCTATCCTCCTTCACTCTCTGAATAATCATTTTCATATTAACTGGGAAACTCTTATACAGGTCTAGCTTATCACTTCTTTCCTCATTAAGTTCTGCAGTTTGCATTTGATTTAAAATTCTCATAACTAACATTCCAGACTCTTGACATTGCGTTAGTTATTTTTCCTCAGCTGTTTCCAAAATTTCCTAATAGTTATAGAAACCAAATGACCAAATGTGTGCATATATTTCAGGTGTGGTTTGATCAATGCCTTATAAAGTGGAAATCCTTCTTGTCTTTTCATTAGTGTGCTCCTCATTATAGTGCAAACATTCTTTGTAGGTTTCATGATCTCTGCCATACATTCCTTGCACTTTAAGTCCTTGTTGACTATCCCAAATTTATCCAACTCTTTGTTAACAGAAAGTTCCTGAAGTATATTTAAGCCAACAACAGTTATTTCATTACTAGTTTTTTATCAACATATTTTAATCTGTATTTGTTTATTATCAATCATAACTCCAATATCATCAGATATTATATTTGGTGTTCTAAGACTATTCTTACAGTATCATTCACCTAGTTTTTGGAGGTTTACTGACCTTTCTTCTTCCATTCAGTTTAAAACCATACCACTCAAGATTAACTTTGGTAACACATTCTTGAATGCTAACAAATTCAAGTTCTTTCCTAATATCCTTTTTTTAATGCAGCAAATGATACCCTCTGTTCCCCTTCCTCCAATCAACCTTTTTTCAGAATTATCATATCTATGGCCTCCAGTCTTTGATCAAGCGTTTTATTTCTAACCCAGCTCTCAGATTCATGAGTTAAAATTGGTTTGAACAATGTGTTGTATATAGTTAGTTTAGTGTTTTGGCTAACTGAAGAATTTGCAGCAAGAAAGGGGGGGAGGATAGCTCCAATTTTATCAACATTTGAAAATTAAGTGAAAACTAATCCAATAAAATATTTTTAGACTGTTACTTTAAATGTTTTGCCAACATATAACATATGCATGAATACATATTTGAGTACTATTGATAAGGTAAAATCTTTTTTCCATTGAGCCAGATGAATTTTAAAAATTTGGAGCCGCCCCTTTTTTTGTGCCAAATTGCATAAAAATATACTAATCTAAAATAAATAATATAAGCAAGACGAATATTAGAGCTAGCATTATTTCAAAACTGAATGTAGAAACTATGCAAGTTTCGTGAGGTAAGTTGACCAGAGAGCTTACAGGAATACACTCCCTGGTATTCACAAGCTGCCTTATTATGGACTACTTAAAAGACATAGGCACTATCTAGCGTCTAATAAAAGGTGAATATATTCACCTTTTATTAGTCCATTTTGATAAGGTTTCACTGACCTGAGAGCTGTTTTGAACTGGTTGGTTCCCTTCAGAGATCATGTAGAAACCTTAAGAGAGCAAAAACACTTGTTCAGAAATGTCAGAGAAATGTGTTTTTTGTAAGCAACCTCTTGGTTGTGCATAAAAATAATTACTTACTAAAATAAAGAGCCAAAAGGCTTCAATTCAGCGATGCAAAATTATATAAGCAAAGTGGATATTACCTTATGAAATTCTCATAGTTTCTACATTCAGCTTTGAAATAATGCTGGATCTAATATCGATTTTGCTTATATAATTTTGCATTGCCGAACTGAAGCCTTTTGGTTCTTTATTTTAGTAAGTAATTACTTTTAATGCAACAACCAAGAGTTTGCTTACAAAAAATACATTTCTCTGACATTTCAAGTTCCTTAGTACAAGTTCCTTAGTAGAGGAGGAAGAGGAGAGATATGATAGAGACCTACAAGTTGGTAAGGGGTTGTTATAAGATCAATGGTGGAGAAGTTCTACAAAGAATAGTGGGAGATCAGGGGAGAACCAGAGGTCATCCCTGGAAACTGCATAAAGAGGGTGTGAGTAGGGGAGTGAGAGGCAGGTTTTTTTCGTGCAGAGTTGTGAATGATTGGAATGCCTTGCCTGAGAGTGTGGTGTCTGCAAGGAGTTTGAGTGTATTTAAGACACGGTATGATGAGATGTGTATGTAATAAAAGGACTCCCCAGATGAGTCTTTGACTCCATGAGGTCTTGGGGTAATAATAATAATAATAATATAATTATTCTGCCTGATCTCCGAAGAGAACCAATGAATATGAAACAGCTGTCAGGTCAGTGAAGCCTTATCAAAATGGACTAATAAAAGGTGAATATATAGATGCTTGGGTGACGCCTATGTCTTTTAAGTAGTCCACACTAAGGCAACTTGTGAATGCTGGGAGCATATTCCCATAAGTTCTCTGGTCAACTTACCTTATGAAACTTTCATAGTTTCTACATTTGGCTTTGAAATAATACTGGATCTAATATCCACTTTGCTTATATAATTTTGAACTGCTGAACTGAAACCTTTTGGCTCTTTATTTTAGTAAAAACGTGATAATATTTTGCTTGTCTTCTAACAAGCAAGCACAAATTACAACCAACACATGTAGAAAAATACAGTTTATGTAGTATGCATGTTCCTTTAAAACTTTTGATCACAGATTACAACTGTCATTATACATTGTAACCAAAAAAAAAATGTTAAACTGTAACCAAAAGAACTAATGTCCTAACAAGACATCTATGGGATGGGTTAATTTGGGGAAGTTCATGCTAATATGGTGTTTGAATGATTGTCTCCCATATCTTTAGCAAATCAATACTGTATAAACAAAAATTAATAATGTATAAACAACTTGAATTAGTGAACAAAGGAAGGTAATTATTATGGTTTTAATGATTTTAATTATGGCAATATAGATTGGAATGAAGAGATAGTATTTGTGAATAAGGAAAATGAATTTCTTTGGTTCTTTGAGAGATAGCTATCTCAGGTAGCATGTGAAGGAGGGCATGCGAGGATTGAGAGTTCCAGATCTGATCATTTCATCAGAGGATGTAATTGTGAGAGGGGGTTTTCACACTTTCCTCCAGTTGGTGAAAGTAATCATGAAGTGATCACCTGTGCGGTGGCTAGTTATATGTAAACTTTTCTGAGTAAAGATATATGTGGAATTATAAGGCTGATGATTATGGCAAACTTAAGAAACAGCTTGGAGCTAAAACATGGAATGAGGAGTTGAGTGGTAAAGAAATAAATGCTGCATGGGAACTGACAAAGACACACATAACAGCATCAATGTGTGAATATATTCTGAAGGCCAAAAGTTTGAATAAGGTAGGTGTAAAATGGATGAATGGGAGCTTGAACATGAAATTTGGAGGAAGTATAAGATGAATAATGGTGATAATCAGTTAATGAAGAGTGTAAAGAATGAGTCACTCTCTTGGCTTGTTCTTTACACTCTTCATTAACTGATTATTACCATTATTCATCTTGTACTTCCTCTAAAGTACCTTCTTTTTCCAAATGCCATGCTCAAGCTCCCCCATTCATCCATTTTACACCTACCTTATTCAGCCTTTTGGCCTTCAGAATACATTTACACATTGATGCTGTTATGTGTATTTTTGTCAGTTCCCATGCAGCATTTATTTCTTTACCACTCAACTCCTCATTCCATGTTATAACTCTGCTATCTCTTAAGTTTGTCATAATCATCAACCTTATAATTCCACATATATCATTTACTCAGAAAAGTCTGCATAGACTAAGGAAAACAAAAGTTGAGTATGAGCAGAAATTGGCAAATGAGGCAAAGAAAAAGCCTAGAGAGTTTTTTAGATATGTGGCAAGTAGAAGAAAGAATGATCATGGTAAGATGATGTCAATGGATGAAAGTAGTAGAATTGTAACTGCTGCAGAAGACATTGTTAAGGTATTCAGTGATCAGTTTATAAGGATGTTTCATCCTGATCAAGGTGGAATCATGAGAAACTTAAGTGTAGTAGACAAAGGAGAGGATGGCTTAATTGCAAGTGAGCAGCAGATATTTGAGGAAATAAATAAATTAAGGGAATCTTCCAGGAATTGATAGCAGCATTGGAATGCCTGTTTAATGAAAGTCTTGCAACAACACAGGTTTCAAGGGAGTGGAAGGAGGGTAAAATCATTCCACTGCATAAAGGTGGTGATTAGCTTCAAATTATAGACCAATCTGTATATCTGGAGTTGTGGTGAAGGTACTAGTGAGAAGTAGGATACAGAAATGGATTGATAACAGCAGTATTCTCTGTGGTTATCAGCATGGGTTTTTTAAAGGGAGATCATGTTTTACTAACTTACTTATGTACTATAACAAAGTGACAAATGTCTTGGACAAGGAAGATGCATATAAAGTAGTATACTTAGATTTTGCAAAAGCTTTTGATACATTGCCACGCAACAAGCTGGTAAATAAATTGAAACGGATGGCATTAGATAACAGACTTCTTAGTTGGATCAGTGAGTGGCTGTCAGAGAGGTATCAGAAAGTTATATATGGGGATGCAGTATCCCGAAAAACAAAGGTCACTAATGGCGTACCGCAGTGGTCAATTTTAGTACCACTGCTGCTCAATTTGTATGTTAATGCTATGCAGCTGTTTGCAGATGATGTAAAACTGGGGAGAGAGCAATGCAGAGTCAAGCAGATGTTATAGCCTTACAAGAGGACTTGAATAGATTGCATGAATGGGAATGGAACTATCAGTTCAATGTTACAAAGTGTAAGGTTTTGAGATTTGGTAAGTAACAATGAGATGCAAAGTTTACACTTGGTGGAAAAACTTCAAAGGAAGTACAGGAGATGAGAGATCTAGGAGTGATAGTGGACAAGGTCCTGAAATTCAGGGGTCACATTGCATAAGTTTTGAAGACGTCACATCGGATAATGGCAATGATGCCGAGAACCCTGACAAAGAAATAGAGAGGTTATGATGTCATTGTATAAGGTCTTGATCATGCCTATGGATTACTGTGCACAGATTTGGTCACTGGGATTTCATGGTGATGAGGATGTGTTGGAAAGGTCCAGAGAAGATTCACAAAGATGGTCAGTGGTCTTTGGAATATAGATTACGAGGACAGATTGAGAGAATGCAAGTTGCAGAGCCTCGTGAATAGGAGGAAGAGGGGAGGGGATATGATTGAGACAAATAAGCTAGTTGGGGTTGTTATCAGGTTAACATGGAACAGATTTTTCATAGAATGGGAGAGGATGGTAGAACAAGAGGTCAGAAACTGTATAAGGAGGGTGTGAGCAGAGGAGTGAGGAGCAGGTTCTTTGCATGGAGAGTGGTTGGTGAGTGTAATATATTGCCCGAGTGTGTTGTGAACATAGACACGTTGAATGATCAGTTTAAGGCACAGTCAATGAGCTTTGTATGCAATTTGTGTGTGCCTCCCATGATGAGTTTCTAACTCCATGGAGATTAGATGTTAATAATAATAATACAGCCATACTTGTTGCAGTTGGGGGAGAATACTTCATAGAAGATATTGATTCTGAAAATAGTCTCACAAACCTGTAGCAACCTGTATAGCACAGTTGTCTTTTTCCATTTAATCTCATGTGAAAGAATATCCATAACATAATCTTTCAGTCCTAACTTACCGTACAGATGATTGTAGATATAGTTCTTGTATTTTCTTAAAATCAGATGTTAACAGATCTACCAGTCTGTATCAAGTAGGCAAAGCAGCAGACACAGGGCATGTTATATACTCCAGGATGGGAAAGAGGATGAAGTTGATCCTTAGGAGAATGGATGAAAATAGCTAGCTAATTGTATGGTTTTGAAGGTGGGTTGTATAGAGATTATACTGCACATCCTGGATTGTATAAAGTTTCCTGTGACTGCAGTTTTGTCTACTTTAGACAGACTGGTAGATCAGTTAACATCTGTTTTGAAGAAAATGAAAGAACTATATCCACAATCATCTATGCAACTGTTTTTAGAACTGAAGGAGGCTATGAAGCATCTGCCCCCCCCCCCCCCCCACCTCAGAAAGGATGGCTGTGTTAATTTGTCAAATACCCTTGAAGAAGGCCATTCCAAAACCATGTTAGCATGAATTTCTCTGAATTAACTAATTATCAACCCCTAGAAAGCACCTTATTAGGACATTACTTTCTTTCAGTTAGAATTTGAATTGTTTCCATAACATTCTAATTGAGTACTGTGTGTTTGAGTCATCATAGTTGCAATATGTGCTCTGGTGATGCTGGCCAGGAAACTAGCAAAATATTAGCAAGTTCTATTAATTAATTAATTAATTGTTTCTTCTACTGATGTTGTTTATACCATGAAGCATTGTAATGAACATATATTTTTATAGTAAGCCCCAGAATGTAATTGCTAAAAAATAAAATTATTTTCTGATTCAACTGCTTTGTGTATAATAAATTTAAACTGTCATAAATTTAAACTTTGTTTGCAATTCCCAAGAAAGAGAGAATAAGAGGAAGATATGGAAAACAGCAGACTGAGAATGGCATCAGCTACAAGAGTGAGCAAGAGAATATGAGCGCAAAGAGAGAGACTGTGAATACAAAGGAGAGTGCAAAGGTAGGTGATATTGCAAGGACAGAAGAGAGCATGACTGATGGACTGAAATCAAGAATGAATGTGGAAAATAGACGAGCATGGTTAATAAGGCAACTGCTGATATGAAAGGGCAAGGCCTGAACACAAGAGCTAGAGAGAGAGAGAGAGAGAGAGAGAGAGATGATTAAGATGAGAAATGAGAATAACGCAAACTCAAAATGAGATTAGACATTTGGTGGATGTGAATGGAAGTGTGCGAAAGAATAAAATGAAAGGATAGTGGAGATAAAGAATTGGCAAGTGATTCAAGAGTATCACTATATGAAGATTCTATTAAGTGTCATAGAGGAGAGTCTGTTTACCAGGAGGGAGGATAACCAGGGTGATGCTTTGGATCTGAGAAATAAGTGTAAGGGAGTTAATGATGGTGGAAAAGAATGATTTCGTTAGGCATGGGGGAGAATGTGAGGACAGACATCAGGAGATTATTACAAAGCACCACTAGGAGTCAGGGACTCATTGAGGAAAACCACACATTACTCATATCACTCTCATGTCATATCTTGAATTCATTCACGCTATCTGCACTTACCACTTCCAGTCAGGCACTCTATGAGAAAAAATCTAGCACTCATTCTTTTATTGATTGCATTCATTCTCAACATCCATAAATGCCATCTTATCCTCACTCCACCCTCCATAAAATGAAAAATTTCATCTATTGGTATCTTGTATGACCCTTTCAGAAGTGTGTAGCTCTATAGTATCATTGCTCCTTCTCCTTTTGCTAGAATTTTCAGTCTACAAATTCTCAATCTCTCTTCAAACTATATTTCACAGTCTCGATATCATCTTCCACACCCTCTCTATTGTATCTGGATTGCATCTAGAAATCAAGAGAGGCTGCATGTCAATGTTCATTTCAGCAGTGCAATCATCCAATGAAATGTATCGCAATCTTTGCTATACAGCTCCTGAGCTTCATCTTATTATCTACTAAAAAAACCCCAAGATCCACAGTCCAATCAATTTCTTCTAAGCATAATCCTGCCAATATAATATATATATAATATAATAAAGTGTAATGCATACAGCATTCCTTCCATTTGCATCATCTTCTTATTAAGAATCTATGCAAGATATTCTTAAGAAGAATTACTGATAAGATTGAAAGATAACATGTATTAGAAAGAATGGTTGGAATGTTGCAAAGGTGTGACAAAGATGAGTTGTTGGCAGTTTTTTCACTTGGTTATACTATAAATTAAAGATACATAGAAATTATATACTTGGTTTAATCCTTTATCCAAGTGTAAGCAAACACAATTTGCACCTGAAGTATTTTCAGGACTGTGGCAACTCATGGTAAAGGTGGTATGACTTCACATCACTTGCCTTAGTATCCCATAATACACAGCACATCTTGCAGATATATATATAATGATATGCATTATGGAAAAGGTCACTACCCAGACCAGTTTCGACCTTTATCGAGGTCTTGTCACTAGGAGTCAGATCTAGAGGTGATACTAAGGTTGAAGTAATGCAATTTCCATAATGCATAGCATTATACATGTCCACAAAGAGATATGCTTTGCATTATGGGATACTAAGATGAGTGATGTGAAGTCATACCACCTTTACCACAAGTTGCCCCGGTTCTGAAAATACTTCAGGTGCAAACTATGTTTGCTTACACTTGGATAAAGGATTAAACCAAGTATATAATTTCTTGGTATCTTTAATTTATGACAAAGATGAATTTGGACAGAGCGAAAATCATGAATAGTATTCTGGCAGAGCTGTGAGAAGAAAGGAGTGCAATTCAGCAATATGTGGAATGCATTTGAAGAGTGAATGGAATTATATAAAAGAGATGAATCACATTTGACTGGATATGGTGTGAATCAACAATTCCTCAGAAATAGAGAGACTGTTTCTAGAAAGAAATGTAATGAGTGATGTGAACAAGGGATCAGAGAATGTGAAAAGCAGTAGAGTGGATTAGGTAAGGCTGAAGTGTTTATAAATGGAGAGGAGAGTAGTGTGTGAGAGATGAGAATAGGAATGTAAACTGGAGAGAGAAACAGAGGAAGTGTGGTCAGAAAGATAGAATGCAGAGCATGGATTATGGAAGTAGTAATGGATGTATGTATGTATGTATGTGGATGGTTAGCAGAGGAATGAGGTGGCTGGGAATGTATGAAAAATAGTTGAATCTGAGTAGATATATGGGATAAAGAGTCATGAAGATGAGTGGACAGGAGGAGGTGTGGAGCAGTCACAGATGAAAGGTGGTATGGGTAGAATGATTATAGACTAGAAAATGAATTATTATATTTATTACAAATGCAAGGAGTCAGAAAATAAGGAGATGTAATATTTTATTCACATGAAAATAGTTGAAATAAGTGAAACATGGTTGGATAAGAATGATATCCTGGCTGGAACAGAAATGGAAGATTTGATAATTTTCATGAAGATAGGAAGGGCAAGAAAGGGAGGGTTACTGCTGATAGTGGGCAAATTATATCCAAACAAAGTTAAGATTTGAGAGGCAGTGGTTCTGAATCAGTATGGTGTGAAGTAGAGGTTGCAGGATGAGATATTCATTTGGAAGTTGCTATAGGAAGGAATATGGAGGGTGGAGAAAAATATGTAGGTAAATTGGATAGGGAATGGTGACCATGTCTGAGAGTAAGGAAATTGAATTTCTTCATTTCTTGCGAGACAAACTATCTTACGCAACCTGTTAAATTATTCCATCCGAGGATGTGACTGTAAATGGCATGTCTAATCATGGCCATAAGGTGAATGCATGGGTGTAGCCTGTCATAAGAAATTCTGTGGGGAAAGAACATATGTGGAACTAGAAAGCCAGTGATTATGAAAAACTTAGGAGCACAAACCGTAAAGATGGAAAGCATGAAAAGAGTGGTTACATGGAAAGGAGACAGATGCTTGGGCACTGATCAAGAGAGATATTTAAACAGCAGCAATACTTGAGTGTATTCCAAAGGTGAAAAGGCTAAATAAGGTAGGAAATCTGGAAAAATCTTGTGTGGAGGCAACACAAGATGAATAATGATAATCAATTGCAAGAAGAGCACAAATGACAGATAAAAGTCACTGTATTGGTAAAGCCAACAAAAGTGCAACATAAGCAGAAATTAATCAAGTCATGAAACATCCTGGTAAGTTCTTTCAATATGTGGCAAGAAGAATGACTGATTGTAGGAGGATGACATTGGTGTATGACAATGGTAGATTGGTAACTGCTACAGAGGATACAGGTGAGGTATTCAATAAGCAGTTTAATCAGTGCATTTCATCCTCATGAATGCAACATCAAAAGAAGCTTGAATGTATGTAGAAAGTACAGTGGAGGAAGGACTGATAGTGAGTGAGCAGAAGTATATGAGGAATTAAGTAAACTTAATGTTAATAAGACAGTAAGACTTGACAATATATCGCTACATGTCTTGAAGGAATGCCCCAGGGAGTTAACTGCACCCTTAACACTCCTGTTTAACCTGAGTCTGGCAAAACAGGAGAGGTTCCAAAGGACTGGAGGGGTGAAAAGACAGTAAAATTGTTCCATTTAACAAAGGTGAAGGACAAGACTTCAAGGCTACAAATTATAGGCCAATACATGTGTCTGGGATTGTGGTTAAGGTATTAGAAAAGTTGGTGAGAACTAGGATTCAGAAGTGAATTATAAAAGCAGCATTCTCTGTGATGGTCAGCATAGGTTTGTTACAGGATGTCATGTTTTACCAATTTACTTATGTATTACAACAAGGTGACAAATTTATTGCATAAGGGTAATGCATATATAGTAGTATACCTGGATTTTTCAAAGGCCCTTCATAAATTGCTACATGATAAGCTGGTAACTAAATTGAAATGGTTGGGATCAGATAAGAGGCTAATGAAGTGGACAGCTCAGTTGCTGCCAGATATACATTAGTGGGTTGTGTATGGAGGAATGTTATCCCAAAAGAAGAAGGTTACTAGCAGAGTGCCACAGGGTTCTGTTTTGGGGACTTATTGTTTACCATGTATTTTAATGACATTAGGATAGGCTATCTGGGAGTATGCAGTCAGCACTGATGCCTAGTCTTTTTCTTGTGTGTGTGCGTGTGCGATTAATGTTCGGCACCTTTCCAAAAAAGTTTTTTTTGAATAAAGTGTGAATAAAACGAACAGGAAATGAAAAACAAATGAAAACCGATTTACAGTATAATGTTACCTATGGATTAGTCCTGCCTATACAATTTTTTTTTACACGGAACTCAACAATTAATCATAAGTTGATTTATGATACATCAAAAAATAAAGAACTATTTTAGGTATATTTTCGTAAATTTTAATCAAAAATTACAGTGATATAATCGGGTCCAGGGTACAATTTCAGAATTTATTTGTTCGTTTCCGGGAAGATATGAAGGGGCACGAATGGAAGACGATGTACATTCATAATTATATGTACCATTCTGTACCATTCGTTGTTCATTTAAACTCTTATCTCATATTTTTTGACATCTTTTAGGCACCTTTTCTTCTGTGGCACCTGTGTATATTGCACACTTCGCACACACCACCAGCTGGGCCTGTATGCAGTTGTTTGCAGATAACACAAAAAGTTAGGAAGAACTATGAGTAGCAAAGCAGATGCTGTGTAAGATTTCAATAGACTGTATGAGAGGGCAAGTGAGTGGAGCTATAAATTGCAAAGTTTCTAGGCAAGAATAAGATACCGAGTATTATAATTAATAGGAAAACTTGGAAGATGGTGGATAAGATGAGAAATCTGGGAGTGATGGTGTACAGAGAATTAAAGTTTGGGATAACGCTGTTAAAATTGTGAGAGCATCGCAATAGATTATGACAATGATGAGAAGAACCTTGGCATACAGGAGCAAAGAGGTTATGGTTCGCTTGAATAAGGACTTGATTAGACTGCATATAGACTGCTGTACACAGATCTGGTCTCCTGGGATTCAAGGGGATGAGGATATCTTAGAGTGCAGAGAAGATTCACTAGCGATATCAGTTCTATGGAATTGGATGTGAAGAATAGGATAAGGAAATGCAATGCATATAGCCTTATGAATACAAGAAGGAGAAAGGAATGTACAAGTTGGTAAGTGGATTTTTACTAGATTCAAGTCGAGGAGATTTTTCATAAGGTAAAAGAAGATAAGGATAGAAAAAAAGGCCATCCTTCAAGGCTTTATAAGGAGAGTGTGAGCAAGGGAGAGTGAGGAACAAGTTGTTCGCATGGGAGCGTAGAATGCATTTTTTGAGAGTGTCATCTATGTGGAAACTGTGAATGGGTTTAAGCCATGGATTGATAATCTTTTTACATGAAAGTGTGGACTTCCCATGATGAGTCTTTTGATTCCTTGGAGGTCTCATGTCAATAAGAACAATAAAGAGCAGAAAATTAATTGAAAACAATTCATTTAACAGTGAATACACACATACACACAAGCACATGCACTGGGTTCTGTACTCATCTGGAGAGAGAGATGAGATAGAGAGAAATAACTAAACAGAAAATGAAGTAGTAGTCAAAATGCACAGTTGAATTCTTTTGGTGTTGGCAAATGAAAAAAAAAATTTAAAAACTTCTCTGGAATATCCACAATTAATCAATAATTCTGCTGACTAAAAAGTGAAGCGATATGTAATTATTCATAAACAAATATGTAATGAATAAGTACTTAAATATAATAAAATGTATAAAAGTCCAATTAATGGTTTTAGCTTCTTATTTACTTTGTCAACATGACACTGATGTGTTAAGGGTTTCACAAATCTCTTTGTGTGGAGTTGATATAAAAAATAGGAATTTGTAAACACTCAAATAAGTTCATATATGTAGCATTTATTTCATGGCTTAGAGGCAGTAGAATCCTTAATCCATCACCAGGGAATTAAAGAAAAGTGCTTTATTCAGGAAAATGCTCTTTCTTAAAGAGCATTTTCCTGAATAAAGGGAAGTGGGATGAAGCATTTTCCTCAATCAAAAACAAATAGCAAAAGAATGCTATTCTACATTCAATTATACTACAGACACAAATCTATCATATAGCTATGAATGCAAATAAGCAAAAAAGAAAGCTATAGGATTCATATGATATATTTTTAAAATTAAAGCTGAAATGATTCTGAAGTAATACAGATATCTTATAAGCTGATCATAACAAAAAGTATTACAATTTTCTATTTTACTTGACAAGAGTAAATAACAGCATATTTCATAAAAATAAAACAAAAATGACAGATATGACAAAATCAGGATTTTTGCAAGGGGGAAAAAGTCTGAAAGGTATTTGTAATGAGTAAAGATTATTTTCTGGTCAAGTTGATGAAATACTAATTTCTACAGATGTTGGAAGTTTTTTTTCACTTGGTTAGACTATAATAAATTTAGTTTAATCCTTTATCCAAGTGTAAGCAAACAAAGTTTGTGCCTGAAGTATCTTCAGGACTGAGGCAACTCGTGGTAAAGGTGGACCAAGCTCTCATCACTACTTGTCTTAGTATCTTCCATAATGCAAAGCACATCTCCTTGTGGACAAGTATAATGCTATGCATTAAGGGAAGGGCCACTACCCAGACCGGTTTTGACCTTCATTGAATGTTCAAGTACAGGTCAAACTCCAAAAACTCAGCATTGTTCCCCTCTTCTCAGAACCAGTTGGCTCTACACCGTGACAGGTTCGAGCAGAGCGCTCATTTGCTCATATCTTGAGGGGTAACAGCAACAGCCATGCCTCATTTCACTTCACAGGCTACAGCATTGCCATTCATTACCCCTCCACACATCCACACCCACCCGCCCCGGACCTGGGTGACAGCAATAGCCAAGCCTCAGTTAAAACTTCATTCGCATTGCCATTCATCACCCAAGCTTCCAACCGGTTTCGACCTTCATTGAGGTCTCGTCAGTGGGAGCCAGACCCAGAGGTGGTGATACTAAGGTGGAAGCAATGGAGAGGTCATATTTACCTATATGAGTTGCCAAAAGGTGTCTCACCTTATTATTAAATTACTCTGGATTTAGAGAAAGATTTAGGAAAAAACTTCCAACATCTTTCTCTAAATCCAGAGTAATTTAATAATAAAGTGTGAGACACCTTTTGGCAACTCGTATAGGTAAATATGACCTCTCCATTGCTTCCATCTTAGTATCACCACCTCTGGGTCTGGCTACCACTGATGAGACCTCAATAAAGGTCAAAACCGGTCTTGGTAGGCCCTTCCCTTAATGCATTGCATTATACATGTCCGCAAGGAGATGTGCTTTGCATTATGGAAGATACTAAGACAAGTAGTGATGAGAGCTTGGTCCACCATTACGAGTTGCCTCAGTCCTGAAGATACTTCAGGTGCAAACTTTGTTTTCTTACACTTGGATAAAGGATTAAACTAAATTTATTATAGTCTAACCAAGTGGGAAAAAACTTCCAACATCTTTCTCTAAATCCAGAATAATTTAATAATATGGTGAGACACCTTTTGGCAACTCGTATAGGTAAACATGACCACTCCATTGCTTCCACCTTAGTATCACCACCTCTGGGCCTGGCTACCACTGACATAACCTCAATAAAGGTCAAAACCAGTCTGGGTAGTGGCCGTTCCCTTAATGCATAGCATTATACATGTCCGCAAGGAGATGTACTTTGCATTATGAGAGATACTAAGACAATTAGTGATGAGAGCTTGGTTCACCTTTACCACGAGTTGCCTCAGTCCTGAAGATACTGCAGGCACAAACTTTGTTTGCTTATACTTGGATAAAGGATTAAACTAAATTTATTATTGTCTAACCAAGTGGGAAAAAACTTCCAACATCTTTCTCTAAATCCAAAGTAATTTAATAACAAGGTGAGACACCTTTTGGCAACTTGTATAGGTAAATATGACCTCTCCATTGCTTCCACCTTAGTATCACCACCTCTGGATCTGGCTTCACTGACGAGACCTCAATAAAGGTCGAAACTGGTTGGAAGCTTGGGTGATGAATGGCAATGCTGTAGCCCATGAAGTTTTCACTGAGGCTCGGCTGTTGCTGACACCCAGGTTCTGGGGGGGGGGGTAATGGATGGCAATGCTGTAGCCCGTGAAGTTAACTCAGACATGGCTGTTGCTGTTACCCCTCAGATCAGATAAAAGCAAATGAGTGGCTCTGCTCGGTGGTGGGGTGAGCCTGCCACAGCATAGAGCCAACCGGTTCCGAGTTCTTCTCAGTGGCAAGGTGAGCCTGTTACTGAGGGGAACAACGCTGAGGTTTTGGAGTTTGACCCGTACTTGAACATTCAATATAGGTCGAAACCGTCTGGATAGTGGCCCTTCCTGGACCGATTGCGGACATGTATAATGCTATGCATTATATATGTCTGCAAGGAGATGTGCTTTGCATTATGGGAAATACTAAGACAAGTAGTGTTGAGAGCTTTACCACGAGTTGCCTCAGTCCTGAAGATACTTCAGGCACAAACTTTGTTTGCTTACACTTGGATAAAGGATTAAACTAAATTTATTATAATTTCTACAGAGAACTTCCATTCTGTGGCATGATAGCAGTGATTATTAATGCAGTCAAAATATCCAGCCTTGCTATCAAGAAGTATGTACACATAACAGAATACTTTAAAATAGAACAAAATAATTATCAAAATCCTGGATTTTGGATAAAGATTTAGATAATGTTGATAATTTTCACCAAAAAAAATGAAGATAATATTTTGCAAGAAAATATCAGTGCTAGTGAATTATGAAAATGATTCGTTAAAATTATTAGTGATTTATTATTATTATTATGATGATAAGTTGTTTTTTGACAAACTGCCATTCAGAAAATTGCTTCTTCTGTGAACAGCTTGTTTAACAAATGGCTTTTTTTTTTCTTTTTAATAAATTATCTCTCAAAGAACTGCCATTCATTGAATTTTTTTCTAAGAATTTTCATGGAGCCAAACATTACTTCAGAATATACTTATTTTCTTGTTTTCATTCATAATTTACCCAAATGTAAACAAATAAAAGTTTGTATGTGAAGTATCCTCTTGATTAATCAACCTATATATAAAGGGCAGCAGATGACACTTCGGGTTCTTTGTATCATCATATAATGCTCAGCAAACTCTATTATTAGGTTCTGTAAAATGTTATACATTATACTGAAAGTCATAACGAAGAACGACAGTACATTGCGCCCTTCAATTGGAATAGGCCTAAGTTCGATTCTCGTCGCGACGGGAGGAATATTTATCTGGTCGATTTCAATCGAAGGTGAGTTAGCCGATCTCATACGGAGGTAGCAGGGTTTTTTCTCCCGGAAACTCGGCTTTTTCGTCCCGCATACATACAAATCGGCCCTTCAGAACACACGCAATTTACAGACAAAAATTACTAGTTGTGGTGGTGTTGGAGTTGGGCGGTAGATGGCGTTGATGGAGATGATTCGTAGTAGAGGTTAGGTGTAGAGACAGTTGTAGATGTCCTCCCACGATGAGTCTTCGGACTCCTTGGAGGTATCAGGAATAATAATAACAATAACCAAAATAAGAAAATTAATTTCTTGCCAAATATACTTTTCAACCAACGGCTACAATTATCTCCGATTTAGAGTATAATTTGGAAAAAATCTATAGTTACAGTGACCTCCTGCGATGAGTCTACTGACTCCATGGAAATACCCATAATAATAATAATGTTATGTATATTTTTTTGGAGAAAATAAAAGATAAATCAGAAGTTGTTTCATAATAAAAAAAAAAAGGCAGGTTGCATTTATTTGTTTCACTAAAACTAAAAAGCTTTATAACATTTATTACAAAATATAAGCATATACATAGCATTTTAAACAATCACATTATTACTAAAAACAATTTAATTTTGATACTTTTTACAAGAGTGAACTTTTTTTAATAAATCAGGTTTGTGTTTTAAAAATTCATAAAACTGTATACAATTCATGTCAAAGTTACATTTGGTATAAATGCATGTTTTCAATGTTTTGATTTTTAATTGGTTTTTGTTCACTGGTCCTTATATTATTCGCTAACAAAAATACTCGTTCAATGGGGGCATTAGATCCTGGGAGACATAAGCAAAATTCAATGATTTTTAAAATGTTTTTAAAACATAACGTGTTTATCTGTGAAATATTTAAAAATTTCAACCCATCTACGTTGGAAGGATTCGTCATTTTGTTGCCATTCTTCTATCTTTTCACTGGTGACATAAATGTACATACACACATCAACAGCGCAGCCATATATGCTGTGCCAGTGAAATGACAATTTCATGTTTCTATGGGCCGTGTGCTGCATGTGCCAATATTCAATTTACAATTTTAATTCACAAAATAAAGGACAAAATGGCTATTATTATCACCCCAAGACCTCATGGAGTCAAAGACTCATCTGGGCGGTCCTTTTATCACACACACATCTCATCATACCGTGTCTTAAACACACTCAAACACCTTGCAGACACCACACTCTCAGGCAAGGCATTCCAATCATTCACAACTTTGCACGAAAAAAACCTACCTCTCACTCCCCTACTTACACTCTTTATAGAGTTTCCAGGGATGACCTCTGGTTCTCCCCTGATCTCCCACTATTCTCTGTAGAACTTCTCCACCACTGATCTTATAACAACCCCTTACCAACTTGTAGGTCTCTATCATATCTCCACTCTTCCTCCTGTCCACCAGACTCTGCAAATTACATCTTCTCAATCTTTCCTCATACTCGACATTTCAGAGGTCAGAAACTACCTTGGTCAGTTGCCTTTGGACCCTTTCTAACATCTCTTCATCCTTCTGAAAACCCGGTGACCAAATCTGGGCACAATAGTCCATGTGTTACCTAATCAAAGCCTTATACAATGGAACAAGAATCTCCCTACTTCTACACGTCAGTGTCCTCCGCATAATTCCCCGAAGCCTTTGTGTTGTCTTCACAATTTTGGCGATGTGTCACCTAAATTTTAGATCCTTATCCACTATCACCCCCAGATCTCTTATTTCCTCTACCTCCAACAATATATTCTCACCAAGCATAAATTCTGCATCCCATCTTTGTTTTCCAAATTTTAAAACCTTACATTTTGCAACATTGAACTCACATCCCCATTTCCGTGCCCAATCACTCAATTTATTCAAGTCTTCTTGCAAGGCCACAACATCTTCACTACTCTTTATGGTTCGTCCCAACTTTGCATCATCTGCAAACAACTGAATATCTCCATCCAAATCTTTGCCAATATCATTAATATACAAGTTAAAAAGTAATGGCCCTGAAGCACTCCACTAGTGACTTTCCTTTTCCTGGATATCGCACCCCCCATACACAACTTGTTGATACCTATCAGATAGCCAGTCTCCAATCCAATGCACTAATCTAATATCCAGCCCCATCGGCTCTAGTTTGACTGTCAACTTATCAAGAAGTACTCTATCAAAAACCTTTGCAAAATCCAAGTATATTATTGAGTATCCTTCTCCTCTGTCCAAGAAAGCAGTCACTTTATTGTAATAAGTAAGTAGATTACTAAAACATGACCTCCCTTTAGCAAATCCATGCTGTCCATCAAAGATAATACCATTGTTGTCAACCCAACTCTGGATCCTAGTTCTCACAAGCTTTTCCAACAACTTAACCACAACACCTGACACACAGGTAGGCCTATAGTTTGATGCTCGAGTTCGATCACCTCCTTTATGAAGTGGCACAATCTTGCCCTCCTTCCACTCCTTAGGAACTTGACCAAGTGCAAGATTCGTATTAAACAAATATGTCAAGGCAGGTGTCAACTCCCTGGCACATTCCTTTAAAATACACGGTGATATATTATCAAGTCCCACAGCCTTATTTACATCTAGTTTACTCAACTCCCCAAACACCTCTTGCTCACTTACAGTCAATCTCTCCTCCCCATCATCAACTGCTCTCAATCTCTCCATGAAGTCACCTTCACAAGATTGAAAATCTTTATGAACTGCTCATTAAGTATCTCCACCACACATTCTGCAACAGCTGTCTTTATACCATTTTCTCCAATCAATGTCATCCTTCCATAATCATTCTTTCTTTTGGTGGCTACATATTGAAAGAACTCCCTAGAATTCTTTTTGGCTTCATTAGCTAACTGCTGTTCATACCTCTCTTTAGCAACTCTCACCAACCAAGTCACCCTCCTTGCCTGGTCTTTTGTAGACCTCATGAAATTGGTTATTTCCACTTCTCTTATGCTGCCTCCACAATGCCCTTTTTCTCTGTATCGCATGCTTAATCTCTTTATTCATCCATCTCACACCTACCTTATTTAACCTTCTCACCCTTGGAATACATTTAGACATTGCATCTACTAGATAGTTTTTGAAAATCCCCCAAGCTGCATTGATCTCTTTTCCAGCTAACTACTCATTCCACGCTACACCCGCAAGCCGTCTCCTGAGCTGTTTATAATCACCCCCCGCTTGTAGTTCCACATATACCCTTTTCTTACAGGGGTCTTCGCACTGCTGGCAATCACCCAGGTAATCACCTCATGGTCACTCTCACCAATTGGTGGATGATATGACACTTCATTTATAATTCCATCCTCTGATGAGATGACCAAATCCAAGACCCTTAATCCTCATGTGCCCTCTGTTTAATACTGTCTGAGGTAGTTATCCCTCAAAAACTCAAGAAACTCATTTTCTTTACTTCCAGTTGCTATCTCATCATTCCAGTCTATATTGCCATAATTAAAATCATCCATAATGATCACCCTTTTCTTATTTGCTTAGCTAATTTGACTATACATTTCACTATCACCACCATCCACATTACCTGGTCTATAACAACATCCCACCAAGTATTTGATTCCATTCACCTCTATCTCACACCATACTGCCTCAAAACCACTGGCACTATTTCCGTCTTGCATCTCTACTTTGTATGGACATAACTCTTTCTCTATCATCAATAGCACTCCCCCTCCCTTTTTACCCCTTCTATCCTCACGAAACACATCATACCCTTTCATCTCAATTCCTGTCACGATGTCAACCTCTTCCAACCATGCTCATTTATTCCAACAATCTTTGGGTGAACAGATACAATTAGTGCAACCATTTCATCTGCCTTGTTTCTTATACTTCTAGCATTAGTATACAAACACAACAGTTCATTTCTGAATCTACAGCTAGTTCTGTTGATACCACTCACTTGATGTGATCTCTCCATGCTCGACTGGGGCCATTTCCCTTTCTGCTTCTTCATTTTAGAACCCTTTTCAATTCCAACTGTTTCCTCTTGATCCCTGGTCGTCCCATTCCTTTCCTGCCTACACATGCTCTCATCTCCTCTTGGATCATCCACCTTTCTCAGGCTGTGTACCCCTGTCTACCCTGAGCCTCCCCGTTTCCCTGCTCCTTTTGCACACCCATTCTCTCATTTTCTATACTCATACCACTCAGTTCCCCATTCATATCCACTTCTTCAATCTCTCCTGTCTTACTCTCCTGCATCACCCCCCTCTCGATCTGATTCATTCTCTCTATTCACTTCTCTACCTTCCAGCAGCAGTCTCTCCAAGCGACTCACACCATAACCACTCAAATGCAGTCCATCGCTCCCATACAGTTCACTTCGTCCCTCAAACTCATTCCACACATTAACAACCTTTACTCCGATCTCCGCACACATTTCAGCAAGCATATCATTCATAATCCTTGCTCTCCGCCTAATTTCACCACAGAGGGTTTCACCTCATTTCACCACTCATTTCATACCTAGGCAACACACTGAATACCCTTCCTGTCACACTATTCTCTTTTATCCTTCCAAGCAGCCTCCTGATATCCATTCTGAAACACTCTTTGTCCTTTCTCAAAATCATTTGTACCAATTAATACTATTAACGCTTTTTCTCGCTCCCGCCTCATATCCAATGCCTCAATCACTCTACTCATTAAAATGGAAAACATACCTTGTGCATTCTATCCTCTAGCACACCTTTAATAATGGAGTCACCATACAACACCACTCGCTCATCTTTTATCAACTCTTTCATGCCATCATGATTTATTTTAATAGTTTTGACCCGAATTCTCTTAATTTCATTCCACATCCATTTCAGTTCTTGCCTCATCCAATCCAATTCAACTTCCGAATCTCGCGACACATTCTCTCTATCATTTAATCTTTCTAACTTACTAACTCTTGATCCCCCCCTCTTCTCACTTTCACTCTCATTCATCCTTCTGTGTTTCCGTACTTTCGGTCCAACATGCGTCCAACTTTTGCTATCATTATTCTCACTTTCACTCTCGTTCATCTTTCTTTGTTTCCATACTTTCAGTCTAACATGCGTCCAACTTTCGCTATCATTCTTCTCACTTTCACTTATCTTTCTTTGTTTCCATACTTTCAGTCCAACATGCATCCAACTTTCGCCATCATTCATTCTTTTTTTGCTATCATTCATTCTTTCGATATTTTTCGATTTCTACGTCTTGCCATTTCTAGTTTCATTTGTTCTCTCAATTTCATTTCCTTCCACCAATCTCGCCTCACTTTCATACCTTTTAACATCCGTTACGGTTTTCAAATCGCTCTTTTTCCTTTTTACTGATTTTTTAACATTTTTTCGCCTCTCTTTCAAATGTGCACTCATTTTCCCTGTGACATTCTCGCTAATAACACTTTCTGTGATCAATTTCATATTTGCATTCATCAGTTCGTTGTTCAGGTCACACTTCGCACACACCATCTACGCGAAACATCCACAAATCATTTATGTAATCGAAAGAATACATATAACAGACCTCACACTTAACAACTGAAATCTAAATTAAAATCATGGGATGACAATGCCGCC